>NC_092334.1:444451666-444785833 GCF_046630445.1 Rutidosis leptorrhynchoides
CGTGATTCTTCAAACAATTAAAGAATCCCTTTTGGTGGTAAAAAATGATCAAAACAAGTCGAATTCCAAAATGAGAAATTTGGTGCATTTGGGTACCTTTTAATGCCATTTACTCTTACAAAATATAACCTTTTGTTCCGTCTGCTGTTCTTTATGGTGTGTGCAATTTACAGACAAAAACAAAGCTGTATTTGATTCTGGATTTTATCAATGGAGGCCATCTTTTCTTTCATCTATATCGTCAAGGGATCTTCAGGTACATTTTTGTTAGATTGTAGTTGGTTTATGATTTATGATTACAATTCATGTGTGTTTTAAATTATTGTTTTCGGGTATTTTTTGTACAGTGAGGATCAAGCAAGAGTTTATACCGCTGAGATAGTATCCGCGGTTTCACATCTTCATCAAAGCGGGATTGTGCATCGAGATCTTAAACCAGAAAACATACTTATGGATGCTGATGGGCATGTAAGTTGCATGACGAGAAACACACATTCAATTGTTCTAAAACAACAATTGTATCTTTGTATGTTCAATAAATTCTGTACTTGTGTCACAGGTTATGCTAACCGATTTTGGTCTGGCAAAGGAAATTGACGAATCAAGCAGATCAAATTCAATGTGTGGGACCACTGAATACATGGCTCCCGAAATATTGCTTGCTAAAGGACACAATAAAAGTGCAGATTGGTGGAGTGTTGGGATACTCTTGTATGAAATGCTAACTGGGAAGGTATCTTTGTACCTGTATAATCTGGAATCATGAAAATATATTTGGGATACGATTTGATTACTTATGAATGGGATGATTTGGGTTATTCTTTGTTTATAACAACGAACCTTCGAAATTGGTAAAATCGAATTCTTGAAAGATGAACAGATCACATGACCACAAGAGTCAAATGTACCCCAAATTTTTATTTATAGCTGCATACATGAATGAATACTATAAATGCTTAACCCCAACAGTCCCAGCACCAAATAATGGCCATTTTGACACCCATTTTAGCTCTCTAGCTGCATGACTGTATCATCTATTTGTGGTTCTAATTGATCGTACGTTCATCATATTCTCTTCAGCCACCATACATTCATTCCAACAGAAAGAAACTTCAAGAAAAGATCATTAATGAGAAAATAAAGCTGCTACCACGATTGAGCGGTGAAGCTCATTCTTTACTCAAAGGAGTAAGTTCATCCGTTAGTTATACACATTTCGTTCATGCACTTTATTCAGTTGAGCTAATTTAAGTTTATATTTTCTTGAAGTTGTTAACGAAGGACCCGTCAACAAGGTTAGGTAGTGGGCCCCGCGGTAGTGATGATATAAAAGGTCATAAATGGTTTCGAACAATCAACTGGAGGAAATTGGAATCTAGAGAGTTGCAACCGAAGTTCAAACCAGATGTAAGCGGTGAAGACTGCACTGAAAATTTCGACAAGTGTTGGACTGCAATGCCTTTAGATGATTCACCAGCGCCTACGCCAACTGGCGGTGAGCATTTTCATGGTTACACTTACGTGGCACCTAACCCTTGGCTTTCGTCTCCTGAATAAAGCCGTGAACATATGAATCTGCTTTATATTTGTCGACTTATCTGCTCGTGATCTGGATTCTACACTCTACTTATCTCTTCGAAAAGTGTGATCTGTACTTATATGTGGATGCAAATTGGGCGTCATCTTTCTCGGTATAGATCTTTTTTTTCCCACTGTTTGTTCATATATATTTTTTTTTTGGAGGGAACCCAATTCCGAATACCAGCTTTTTAAACTATCCATGTATCATTTTAATTTTATTACTTTACAGTTAGGTAAGATTAGACCTGGCAAATAAGACCCAAGGCTTAAAAAATGGCTCCATTGGGTTTACTTGAAGACCCAAATGGGTCTAAGCCCATAATATCAAAAATTACTCCAAGGCCCAAATGGGTCCAATCACATAATAGAAAATTACCTGAGGAACCAAATAGGTCTAAATGGGTCCAAATGGGTTTACTTCAAAAGATTCGATTTCAGAGTTGCGATTTCGAGGCGCATCATACGACGCGCGTTATTCGATGCGTGTTTTCGACGCCCGTTTTTGACCCGCTTTTTAGACCCGCTTTTTCGACGCCCGGCCTCGGCGCCCGTTTTCGGCGCGCGTTTTCGGCCCCCGGTTTTCGGCCCCCGTTTTCGACGCACGGTTTCGGCGCCCGATTTTACCGTAAAATATACATCCTCTAACGACCCGTCCTAATCCATCTGGACGAATACATTACATTTGGTTACATCGCGAGGTACTTGACCTCTATATGATACATTTTACAAACATTGCATTCGTTTTGAAAAGACAAACTTTCATTTACATCGAAAGTTGACGGCATGCATACCATTTCATAATATATCCAACTATAATTGACTTAATAATAATCTTGATGAACTCAACGACTCGAATACAACGTCTTTTGAAATATGTCATGAATGACTCCAAGTAATATCTCTAAAATGAGCAAATGCACAGCGGAAGATTTCTTTCATACCTGAGAATAAACATGCTTTCAAGTGTCAACCAAAAGGTTGGTGAGTGCATAGGTTTATCATAAAACAATAAAATTCATCATTTTGATAGACCACAAGATTTAAATCCTGCATGGTACAAATGGGCCCGAATCCTATACCCACCTGTAATGTACATGCGATATCTTTTAAATACAGTACACCTTTCTCGTGTACGAAATCATCTTTCATAAATCTTAGTAACCGTACACATATCTCGTGCACAAAAATAACATACACATAACCTGTGTATAAAATCATTCTCTCGATACATAACATTCACTTTTCATTGCTTTTCTAGCTTGGCTTGGTAACCGACCTTAACATATAATGCGCATAATAATATCCCCAAAACAGAACATCTCGTCTGTATAATAATCATATAAACTTCGAAGTACTAAACACCACGCCCACTAGCCCTTCCGTCTAGTGAACATTCTGGGTGAGGGTGTTAAACCCGGTAGCTACCTTTAGGATTCGCGTCAATTAGGCGTGCACTAATTCTCAAAATTAGTGATGTTCCCTAATTCTTAGGTTACCAAGCAATAATAATCAGGGGGAAAATATTCATATCAATTGTGGCAATTATCACGTCCACATAATTCAATGGTGGCAATTATCACGTCCACCTAATTCATTCGAGGAATGTTTTGCTTGTGTCTATCTCGTCAAACATTTATAAAAGCATTTCATGTATTCGCAGTTCTAAATGTATTTCAAAAGCATTTAATAAAGCAGTTGTAAAAGTAGCGCATGTATTCTCAGTCCCAAAAATGTAAAGAGTAGAAGGGAATCAAATGAACTCACCTAATGTATTTTGTAGTAAAAATACATATGACGACATTGAACAATTATAGGGTTTGGCCTCGGATTCACGAACCTATATCATTTATATATATATTAACACATTTGATTGTAATCGAACGAATTTATATTATTAGTGCTATACTAGTTATTTTAATAATTTATATGTTATATGTTTTAAATTTAGTGTTATGTATTATTTGTTAATTGGTAAAATAATACTAATACTTAGTAATTAAAAAGTTGTACTCTCTTTATAATGTTAATAAATAATAATGATATCAATAATATTAATTCAAAATAATAATAAGAATATTAATTTTATTAATAATGTTATTTATTATTATTATTATTTTTTTTAATAAAAATATAGTTTTAGTAAAAATGATAATTTTAATAAAAATACTTTTGTTAATAGTAATAATTTGAAAAATGATAATTTTTATGATACTACTAATAATAATATTAATAATACTACTAATAATAATATTAATACCTATGATAGTAATAATAATAATAAGTATAATAAGGATGGCTACCTCATAAAATAAGCCTTTAAAAAAATAATGCCCATGCCCGAACCCGTGACGTCCCGCTAACCCGATAACGCCTCTAACCATTCAACTATCCTTGTTTTTCTATTATATTCTATATCCTAAATTTATCTAACCCGTTTTTCTTGTTTTCTTCTTCTTCTTCAAAACAAAACTCATTTAATCTCTTCATCATCCTTGTCTTCTTTACTCATCATCATCCGAACTATAACATACGCATATCATCATTCAAACTTAATCATAATCATAATCATCATCGTTCTCTTATCATCATCTATATCATCATCAAAAACCACAAGTCTAATTCTTTCATTAATATGATTATCACTCCATCTCTATCATAATACTATCATCATCTAAAAGTCTTTCATCATGTTTCATGGTATTAATACACCCTCACCATTTTTATATTTGTTTGTCCAAAGAAACAGAATAGTTGCCGTACCAGTTCGCGATCAATAGCAATAGAATAGTCGGCCCATAGGTCTATTGGGCTTAGTCTAATAATAACAGCCCAATATCCACTAGAATTGAACAAGACTAGACTTAAATCCTACTAGTCCAACAACACCATAGATTATTCGGCCCACTAAACAACTAGTATCCTGTGGCCCATCAGAATTTTCGTGGCTTTGCTGTTTGACCTGGTACGCGAATTGCAAGTGGCAGAACATAAATACATATAAAGAAAAACGCATGTATCACCTAATATTTAATCATCATCACCAACATCATCCACTATCATTTTTATAATCCCATCACCCTTTATCCATCATCATCATACATCGTTATCGTAATCATCTATCATGATCCTAATCATCATCGTCGCTTAATTACTGTGAGTGTTTTTGTTTTGTTGTCAACAAGAAAGCAGAAGATTAATGAGTAAAAAGAATGTCATGGGCCATGTATATTTCTTCCCATCAGGAAAAAGGCCGCCCAACTTGCATCCAAAAATAAAAAAAATCGAATAGAAGTGCTTTGTTTAATCATTGAACTAGTGATGATATCATCTGGTCCCAGTAATAAAGCAGCCACGAGAATAATAAAGGTTTTGGTATGGTTCTTTTGTCCCTAACATCACTCTTTATAATTTCCACTCACTTGATTTGCACATGTCTTCCTATTTTTTTTTTTTTATCGTCAATACCTATCAATTTTTCTTGTTGTTGGGTTGGTATTTGACATAGAAAAAGAATTGAGATACCTGCACAGCCATTTACGATGATGTTTTGCAAATGGTGGTGGCTGGATCAGGAGCAGAAAAACAGAAAGAATATTGCAGTAGCAAGGATGGATATTTGTGGTTTTGTTCGATGGTTTAATAACAGAAAGCAAAAAGAAATTGCAGCTGTTAATATCTTCAACCGAGCAGCAGGTGCAGCAGTTTGTTGTCGATGGTTTAAGGTAGGAGAAACAAGAGAAAGTAATGGAGAAAGAAAGGTGATGGTTGATCTGTAAAACAGGTGATAGAGTCACGATGGTAGCAGAAGTATTTAAAAGTGTTTGGTTTGGTTTAGATTAGTTTGAACGTGTGTAGTAACCATGGTGATTAGTTTTGTGAGGTTCGAAGGTTGTGGTGGTGTTCAATCAAAGAGGGTGATATTAGTTATAGTGATCAATTGAAGGTGATCAAATGAAGAAAGTGGTGAGGTGATACGAGCTTTCATATTTGTGTAAGTAATATAAGCCTATATATATGTATCTTAATATTTCCGTTTGATTTTCTAATTTCATTCCGGATGTAATGTTAATTGAATGAAGTAATATATCAGTGTAACTCCTTGTCTTATAGCAAGATTCATCGACAGAAGGAATCGATCGTATAAAAAAAAAATAAAGGACGATATTGATTTGTACTGGATTTTGTATTGTTTTGAAATCTGATACATAATTGAATAAAAAAATAAAAGATGAAATTGATGTTAATCGACTCTTTTGTTGGTATTGTGATCTGAGCTTGACTTGTAACAACTTAGAGACAGCAACAAAAATCATCTACAGCTCGATAGTTACACACAATAGATTTAGATTCGTAATTGGTTCATATGATTTATATAGTTATTAAATAATTAATAATTATAATTATTTTAATAATAATCTAAATACAAATAATATTGTGATTAATAATAATAATAATAATAATAATAATAATAATAATAATAATAATAATAATAATAAGCCATAATAATAATAATAATATTAATTATAAAAATGGTAATAACAATATTATTCATAATAATAATAATATTAATTATTATAATATCACTATTATTAATGATAATCTTATTATCAATAATTATAATACTATAACAATTTGTACATATCAATTTTTATATTTATATCATAATATTATTTATATTGATATTTATTTTAATAATAACCATAAAAGTAATAATCTTATAACAACTATATACTTATCGAATTTCATATATATACATTTTTATTTGCACACAATTGTTCGTGAATCGTCGGGAATAGTTAAAGGTCAAATGATATTATGAATATAGTTTACAATCTTTGTTACTCAACATTACAGTGTGATGCCCCGTACAAAACCATCGTGTACGAATCATCAACAACAGGATCATTATAAGGTTAAGTACTATATGCTGTAATAAAAGAAGTTGCATTCACGATAGAAAGATGACGTCATAATCGACATCAAATGTTTTACACCCACAGTATGCTTCTACGAATAGCAAGCATGAATAAATGTATGTGACCCTTAGGTCGTTACAAAACATAGTTTCAAATGAAATAAAGTTTGAATGCAAGATAAACAGTTCATGCGGTGATAACACTAGAGCAGCGGGTGTCTACGGCAAGACTAGCACGACAGCGGAAGCAAATAACCTTAAGCACCTGAGAAAAACATGCTTAAAAACGTCAACACAATGGTTGGTGAGCTATAGTTTAAGTATAACAGTAATGTAAGGTAGGCCACGAAATTTCAGTGCTACAAAGAGCGCTTCAAAACAGTATGATAAAGTATATGTTAACCGTGGGCACTTGGTAACTAACTTAACGTTTATACCCCCTGAATGTACACTTGGCAAGTGCGTATGTTTACGAAGTATTAAACACTCGTTAAATGCTAGCGCGACTAGCCCGAGTGGGGATGTCAAACCCTATGGATCCATATCTAAGATTCGCGTTCACGGTTCAAAAACCAATGATTAAACGTTACCGAGCTAAAGGGAATGTTTATGCCGTTGTATAACCCACACATATATAAGTTTAAGTACTCGTGCCTAGTATGTAAAACATAAAATCCGCATGTATTCTCAGTTCCCAAAATAAGTTAAAGTAAAAAAGGGAATGCTATAACTCACAATGATAAAGTAGCGGTAAAGTATGACTCGGAAAGTAAGCAAGTAATGAAGGTTGTCCAAACGGGTCCTCAACCTAAGTCAAATAGTACTAAGTCAGTAAATCGTCCGAATAGGTTTAAAAGTATGTAAATAAGGTCTTAAGGGTCATCATCATTCATCATCAAACAAAAGGTGTAAAGTAAGTTTCGTTCATGAAAGTAGTTTAAAACAAAGGCTGAGTTCGGTCAGTCACCACGGCCTCAATACCTACTGAAATAAGGTGAGACCAGTGGCCATGGCTCCGTATATGAGTCCTTTAGTTGTGGTAAAAATTACAGAAGCAAACTCGTATTCGTTTGACCGTGGCGACGGTCTAAGTGCGAGTAGGTCAGAATTTTCAGCACAACGTTAAATGGACATAGTGACGATCGGAGGGCCATAAATCCTAAACCGTAACTCGGATTAAGACGAGTCCTATATGAAAAGTTATCTACTCGAACAGAGCTATCTGAAAATCATAATTACAGTAGCCCAGGTCCTACGGGTCAGACACAGAAACAGTAAAAGAGTAGGGTCAGTAGGTTCCGGTGGTTCTTGGTGCTCGATGCTTATCATGGTTCTCATCCTTGATGCATATTGTAGTGACCCGAACTTTTCCATGTTTATATATATTAATTGAGATTGATATTTACATGATTAAATGTTTCCAACATGTTAAGCAATCAAACTTGTTAAGACTTGATTAATTGAAATATGTTTCATATAGACAATTGACCACCCAAGTTGACCGGCGATTCACGAACGTTAAAACTTGTAAAAACGACATGACGATATATATATGGATATACATATGGTTAACATGAGATTATGATAAGTAAGTATCTCCATAAGTATATTAACAATGAGTTATATACATATAAACAAGACTACTAACTTAAGGATTTAGAAACGAGACATATATGTAACGATTATCGTTGTATCGATATTTAAATGTATATATATCATATTAAGATATATTAATACATCATAATATCATGATAATATAATAATTTAACATCTCATTAGATATAATAAACAATGGGTTAACAACATTAATTGAGATCGTTAACTTAAAGGTTTCAAAACAACACTTACATGTAACGACTAACGATGACTTAACGACTCAGTTAAAATGTATATACATGTAGTGTATTTAGATGTATTAAAATACTTTTGGAAGACTTCAAGACATATATCAAAACACTCATACTTAACGAAAATGGTTACAGTTACTTTTCCATTCTTTTCTTTCATCAAGAATTCTAGTCGTATTCTTACCCGTATTATACACAGCTTCAAAACGTACTTACTATGAGTATATACCAATAGGAACTAGCATGGGATTCCACTCTTGATTATGTCATGTATGACTAATCAATTTTAACTTCTACCATGAGCTAGTCAACTAACTAGAACTCCTTTTAACCCCACTCATCATTCACTCCATTTCACTTCCAATTCTCTTTCTAATTCTCTCTCAACACACACACACTATTATGAACGTATTTTTCCAGTAGTTAATCATCATCTTCATCAAAAATCACTTCAAGAATCAAGCTATAATCATCATAGGAAGAACACTTCAAGAACACTTCAAAAATCCCTTCAAGTTTACTAATTTACTTCCAAGCTTTCTAATCCATTCCAAGTAATCATCTAAGATCAAGAAACCTTTGTTATATACAGTAGGTTATCTTTCTTATTCAAGGTAATATTCATATTCAAACTTTGATTCAATTTCTATAACTATAAACTATCTTAATTCGAGTAAAAATCTTACTTGAACTTGTTTTTGTGTCATGATCCTACTTCAAGAACTTTCAAGCCATCCAAGATCCTTTGAAGCTAGATCATTTCTTGTCACTTCCAGTAGGTTTACCTACTAAACTTGAGGTAGTAATGATGTTCATAACATCATTCGATTCATATATATAAAACTATCTTATTCGAAGGTTTAAACTCGTAATCACTAGAACATAGTTTAGTTAATTCTAAACTTGTTCGCAAACAAAAGTTAATCTTTCTAACTTGACTTTTAAAATTAACTAAACACATGTTCTATATCTATATGATATGCTAACTTAATGATTTAAAACTTGAAAACACGAAAAACACCGTAAAACCGGATTTACGCCGTCGTAGTAACACCGCGGGCTGTTTTGGGTTAGTTAATTAAAAACTATGATAAACTTTGATTTAAAAGTTGTTATTCTGAGAAAATGATTTTTATTATGAACATGAAACTATATCCAAAAATTATGGTTAAACTCAAAGTGGAAGTATGTTTTCTAAAATGGTCATCTAGACGTCGTTCTTTAAACTGAAATGACTACCTTTACAAAAACGACTTGTAACTTATTTTTCCGACTATAAACCTATAATTTTTCTGTTTAGATTCATAAAATAGAGTTCAATATGAAACCATAGCAATTTGATTCACTCAAAACGGATTTAAAATGAAGAAGTTATGGGTAAAACAAGATTGGATAATTTCTCTCATTTTAGCTACGTGAAAATTGGTAACAAATCTATTCCAACCATAACTTAATCAACTTGTATTGTATATTATGTAATCTTGAGATACCATAGACACGTATACAATGTTTCGACCTATCATGTCGACACATCTATATATATTTCGGAACAACCATAGACACTCTATATGTGAATGTTGGAGTTAGCTATACAGGGTTGAGGTTGATTCCAAAATATATATAGTTTGAGTTGTGATCAATACTGAGATACGTATACACTGGGTCATGGATTGATTCAAGATAATATTTATCGATTTATTTCTGTACATCTAACTGTGGACAACTAGTTGTAGGTTACTAACGAGGACAGCTGACTTAATAAACTTAAAACATCAAAATATATTAAAAGTGTTGTAAATATATTTTGAACATACTTTAATATATATGTATATATTGTTATAGGTTCGT
This sequence comes from Rutidosis leptorrhynchoides, assembly GCF_046630445.1. Lineage (NCBI taxonomy): Eukaryota > Viridiplantae > Streptophyta > Magnoliopsida > Asterales > Asteraceae > Rutidosis > Rutidosis leptorrhynchoides. The sequence goes on from NC_092334.1 coordinate 444,461,858, forward strand.
GAATCAACAGTGGCCAAGTCTTACTTCTCGACGAAGTAAAAATCTGTGAAAGTGAGTTATAGTCCCACTTTTAAAATCTAATATTTTTGGGATGAGAATACATGCAGGTTTTATAAATGATTTACAAAATAGACACAAGTACGTGAAACTACATTCTATGGTTGAATTATCGAAATCGAATATGCCCCTTTTTATTAAGTCTGGTAATCTAAGAATTAGGGAACAGACACCCTAATTGACGCGAATCCTAAAGATAGATTTATTGGGCCTAACAAACCCCATCCAAAGTACCGGATGCTTTAGTACTTCGAAATTTATATCATATCCGAAGGGTGTCCCGGAATGATGGGGATATTCTTATATATATGCATCTTGTTAATGTCGGTTACCAGGTGTTCACCATATGAATGATTTTTATCTCTATGTATGGGATGTGTATTGAAATATGAAATCTTGTGGTCTATTGTTACGATTTGATATATATAGGTTAAACCTATAACTCACCAACATTTTTGTTGACGTTTAAAGCATGTTTATTCTCAGGTGAATACTAAGAGCTTCCGCTGTTGCATACTAAAATAAGGACAAGATTTGGAGTCCATGTTTGTATGATATTGTGTAAAAACTGCATTCAAGAAACTGATTTCGATGTAACATATTTGTATTGTAAACCATTATGTAATGGTCGTGTATAAACAGGATATTTTAGATTATCATTATTTGATAATCTACGTAAAGCTTTTTAAACCTTTATTTATGAAATAAAGGTTATGGTTTGTTTTAAAAATGAATGCAGTCTTTGAAAAACGTCTCATATAGAGGTCAAAACCTCGCAACGAAATCAATTAATATGGAACGTTTTTAATCAATAAGAACGGGACATTTCAGTTGGTATCAGAGCGTTGGTCTTAGAGAACCAGAATTTTGCATTAGTGTGTCTTATCTAGTTTGTTAGGATGCATTAGTGAGTCTGGACTTCGACCGTGTTTACTTGAAAAATGATTGCTTAACAAATTTTGTTGGAAACTATATATTTTTAACATGTGAATATTATGTGATATATTAATCTCTTAACGCGTTTGATATTATGTGATAGATGTCTACCTCTAGAACAAGTCCCATTGACTCACCTAATAATAATGAAGAGTCAAATGTAAATTGGAATGATTCGTGGACTGATTCACAAGTTCCCGAAGAGGAACCGGAAGAAGAGTCGGAACCGGAAGAAGAATCGGAACCGGAAGAAGAATCGGAACCGGATGAAGAAATAGAACCGGTGGGGGAAATAATAAAACGGTTAAGTAAAAGAAGATCCTCAACCAATCGACCAAGGTTAATTATGGTCAATGGTGTTTCCGCCAAGGAAGCAAAATATTGGGAGGATTACCAATTCTCCGATGAATCGGATTCCGACGAGAATTCCGATGATGTTATAGAAATTACCCCAACTGAATTTAAAAAGGCAAAAGAAAATAATAAGGGAATGGGCATAAAAATAGAGAAATCTAATTCCAACCCCGATGAACTTTATATGTATCGTCAACCCCCGAAGTCCTTAAGTTGTAACAATGACCCGGGAACCTCTAAACCACCAGGTTTTTCTAAACCAATGTGGATAACGACGGCTCGTCTTAGGGGAACATCATATATCCCTAGAAACTTGGCAAAACGAACCAAAACTGAAGAAGAAGAAACGAGCGAGTCGGAATAAGATAGTTGTATTCGTGTGGTGTAATATATGTAATATAGTGTGCTTATGCTTTATGATATATGTAAAAAAAAAATTGCTTGTATTAATAAGTATTTTTTTTATGAATCTAACCCTTGTCTATTTTACAGTATAAAAACACAAAATGGATAGACAACCCAATATTTTAAGAGACCTACCCGGAGACATGATTGATGAAATCTTGTCTAGAGTCGGTCAGAATTCCTCGGCACAGCTATTTAAGGCGAGATCAGTTTGTAAGACATTCGAAGAACGTTCCAAGAATGCCTTGGTTTATAAAAGGCTTTCGTTCGAAAGATGGGGGATATCACATTAGGAAATCCATAAGTTACGATGTGTTTACTTTGACGCATATATTGCGGGGAACCCAAATGCTATTTTACGCAACGGGTTAAGAAATTATTTTGACTCATTATATCCGAATATAGGACTTCGTGATTTAGAAAAAGCGGCTAACATGCAACATAAAGAAGCATGTTATGCTTACGGGTTAGTAATGTTCGCTTCTCACCAAAGTGAGAACAAGAACATCGGGCTACAACTATTAAACAAAACGTTCCCACAAGTGACGGAGTCGGTAATTGGGGTAAGAAATGAGGTTTTTAGGTTATTACGAGACTGTTGGTCATTACGTAACCCTCGTCCCTTTGACGACGTTACAACACGCTGTCTTATCAACGGCCATAACGGTTATGTTCCACAAGACCAAGGATGGGAAGTAGTCCTAGTAAAACCAGAATGCATGACTTGTTTCTGGACGTATGAATTACGTGTCTTTATTGCCTTTGCTGAACGACTTGTGTACTAGCTAGAATTATCTTCACAACCATCTTGTATCAAATTTATTGTGTGCTATATTTCATGCTATATGTAAAATAAGCGGTATTGTAAGTTTGTAAAATATTGTGTAAAAGTTTGAACGCGAAATATTATTATAATCAGTTTTTCATATAGAATTGTAGTGGTTGAATTGTATATTAGCTACTAAGTATGAACTTAACGGGTAGGTACTACCCGAATTTAAACTTATAAAACGCTAATATGAAGAAAAAGCTTTTATAAATGAGTTCATATTATGCTACGAAATACTATTAACTACTCTTAATATTCTATATGATTAACTTGTTCCATTTGACTATTTTGAAGGAAATGGCACCGACTACTCGACACACCGTGAATATGAATGAAGACGAATTCCGTACTTTTCTAGCTTCAAACATAGCCGCAGTACAGGCTGCGCTACATACCAACAATAACCTTGGATCTAGCAGTACAGGAAATCGTGTAGGATGCACCTACAAAGAATTCACTGCCTGCAAACCTTTGGAATTTGATGGAACCGAAGGACCGATCGGATTGAAACGGTGGACCGAGAAGGTCGAATCGGTGTTTGCCATAAGTAAGTGTACTGAAGAGGACAAAGTGAAGTACGCTACGCATACCTTCACAGGTTCTGCGTTAACATGGTGGAATACCTATCTAGAGCAAGTGGGACAAGACGATGCGTACGCACTACCGTGGTCAGTATTCAAGCACTTGATGAATGAGAAGTACCGTCCTAGAACCGAGGTCAATAAGCTCAAGACAGAACTTAGAGGGTTACGAACCCAAGGATTTGATATTACCACGTACGAAAGACGATTCACAGAATTGTGCCTATTGTGTCCGGGAGCATTCGAAGATGAGGAAGAGAAGATCGACGCGTTTGTGAAAGGATTACCGGAAAGAATCCAAGAAGATATAAGTTCACGCGAGCCCGCCTCCATACAACAGGCATGTAGAATGGCTCACAAACTAGTGAACCAGATTGAAGAAAGAATTAAAGAACAGACTGCTGAAGAGGCCAATGTGAAGCAAGTCAAAAGAAAGTGGGAGGAAAACGGTGATAAGAATCACCAATACAACAACAACATCAATTACAACAATAATCGCAACAATTATCCCAACAATTGCAACATCAATCGCAACTACAACAAACGGCCCAACAACAACAACAACAACAACAACAACAACAACAACAACAGCAACTACAACAATCATCCCAACAACAATAATAACCGCAACAACAACAACAATCAGAAGCAGCTATGCCAAAGGTGTGAAAAGTATCACTCGGGGTTCTGCACCAAATTTTGCAACAAGTGTAAAAGAAACGGTCATAGCGCGGCAAAGTGTGAGGTCTACGGACCAGGGGTTAATAGAACGAAAGGAACAAATGGTGTCGGAACGAGTAATGGCGGAGCAAGTAGTGTCGGAGCAAGTTATACCAATGTAGTTTGTTATAAATGTGGAAAACCGGGCCACATTATTAGAAATTGCCCGAACCAGGAGAACACGAATGGACAAGGCCGCGGAAGAGTTTTCAATATTAATGCGGCAGAGGCACAGGAAGACCCGGAGCTTGTTACGGGTACGTTTCTTATTGACAATAAATCTGCTTACGTTTTATTTGATTCGGGTGCGGATAGAAGCTATATGAGTAGAGATTTTTGTGCTAAATTAAGTTGTCCATTGACGCCTTTGGATAGTAAATTTTTACTCGAATTAGCAAATGATAAATTAATTTCAGCAGACAATATATGTCGGAATCGAGAAATTAAACTGGTTAGCGAAACATTTAAGATTGATTTGATACCTGTAGAGTTAGGGAGTTTTGATGTGATAATCGGTATGGACTGGTTGAAAGAAGTGAAAGCAGAGATCGTTTGTTACAAAAATGCAATTCGCATTATACGAGAAAAAGGAAAACCCTTAATGGTGTACGGAGAAAAGGGCAACACGAAGCTACATATTATTAGTAATTTGAAGGCATAAAAACTAATAAGAAAAGGTTGCTATGCTGTTCTAGCACACGTCGAAAAAGTACAAACTGAAGAAAAGAGCATCAATGATGTTCCCATTGCAAAAGAATTTCCCGATGTATTTCCGAAAGAATTACCGGGATTACCCCCACATCGATCCGTTGAATTTCAAATAGATCTTGTACCAGGAGCTGCACCAATAGCTCGTGCTCCTTATAGACTCGCACCCAGCGAGATGAAAGAACTGCAAAGCCAATTACAAGAACTTTTAGAGCGTGGTTTCATTCGACCAAGCACATCACCGTGGGGAGCTCCTGTTTTGTTTGTCAAGAAGAAAGATGGTACATTCAGGTTGTGTATCGACTACCGAGAGTTGAACAAACTTACCATCAAGAACCGCTACCCACTACCGAGAATCGACGACTTATTTGATCAACTACAAGGCTCGTCTGTTTATTCAAAGATTGACTTACGTTCCGGGTATCATCAAATGCGGGTGAAAGAAGATGATATTCCAAAGACTGCTTTCAGAACACGTTACGATCATTACGAGTTTATGGTCATGCCGTTTGGTTTAACTAATGCACCAGCTGTGTTCATGGACCTTATGAACCGAGTGTGTGGACCATACCTTGACAAGTTTGTCATTGTTTTCATTGATGACATACTTATTTACTCAAAGAATGACCAAGAACACGGTGAACATTTGAGAAAGGTGTTAGAAGTATTGAGGAAGGAAGAATTGTACGCTAAGTTTTCAAAGTGTGCATTTTGGTTGGAAGAAGTTCAATTCCTCGGTCACATAGTGAACAAAGAAGGTATTAAGGTGGATCCGGCAAAGATAGAAACTGTTGAAAAGTGGGAAACCCCGAAAACTCCGAAACACATACGCCAGTTTTTAGGACTAGCTAGTTACTACAGAAGGTTCATCCAAGACTTTTCCACAATAGCAAAACCCTTGACTGCATTAACGCATAAAGGGAAGAAATTTGAATGGAATGATGAACAAGAGAAAGCGTTTCAGTTATTGAAGAAAAAGCTAACTACGGCACCTATATTGTCATTGCCTGAAGGGAATGATGATTTTGTGATTTATTGTGATGCATCAAAGCAAGGTCTCGGTTGTGTATTAATGCAACGAATGAAGGTGATTGCTTATGCGTCTAGACAATTGAAGATTCACGAACAAAATTATACGACGCATGATTTGGAATTAGGCGCGGTTGTTTTTGCATTAAAGACTTGGAGGCACTACTTATATGGGGTCAAAAGTATTATATATACCGACCACAAAAGTCTTCAACACATATTTAATCAGAAACAACTGAATATGAGGCAGCGTAGGTGGATTGAATTATTGAATGATTACGACTTTGAGATTCGTTACCACCCGGGGAAGGCAAATGTGGTAGCCGATGCCTTGAGCAGGAAGGACAGAGAACCCATTCGAGTAAAATCTATGAATATAATGATTCATAATAACATTACTACTCAAATAAAGGAAGCACAACAAGGAGTTTTAAAAGAGGGAAATTTAAAGGATGAAATACCCAAAGGATCGGAGAAACATCTTAATATTCGGGAAGACGGAACCCGGTATAGGGCTGAAAGGATTTGGGTACCAAAATTTGGAGATATGAGAGAAATGGTACTTAGAGAAGCTCATAAAACCAGATACTCAATACATCCTGGAACGGGGAAGATGTACAAGGATCTCAGGAAATATTTTTGGTGGCCGGGTATGAAAGCCGATGTTGCTAAATACGTAGGAGAATGTTTGACGTGTTCTAAGGTCAAAGCTGAGCATCAGAAACCATCAGGTCTACTTCAACAACCCGAAATCCCGGAATGGAAATGGGAAAACATTACCATGGATTTCATCACTAAATTGCCAAGGACTGCAAGTGGTTTTGATACTATTTGGGTAATAGTTGATCGTCTCACCAAATCAGCACATTTCCTGTCAATAAGAGAAGATGATAAGATGGAGAAGTTAGCACGACTGTATTTGAAGGAATTCGTCTCCAGACATGGAATACCAATCTCTATTATCTCTGATAGGGATGGCAGATTTATTTCAAGATTCTGGCAGACATTACAGCAAGCATTAGGAACTCGTCTAGACATGAGTACTGCCTATCATCCACAAACTGATGGGCAGAGCGAAAGGACGATACAAACGCTTGAAGACATGCTACGAGCATGTGTTATTGATTTCGGAAACAGTTGGGATCGACATCTACCATTAGCAGAATTTTCCTACAACAACAGCTACCATTCAAGCATTGAGATGGCGCCGTTTGAAGCACTTTATGGTAGAAAGTGCAGGTCTCCGATTTGTTGGAGTGAAGTGGGGGATAGACAGATTACGGGTCCGGAGATTATACAAGAAACTACCGAGAAGATCATCCAAATTCAACAACGGTTGAAAATCGCCCAAAGTCGACAAAAGAGCTACGATGACATTAAAAGAAAAGATATATAATTTGAAATTGGAGAGATGGTCATGCTTAAAGTTGCACCTTGGAAAGGCGTTGTTCGATTTGGTAAACGAGGGAAATTAAATCCAAGGTATATTGGACCATTCAAGATTATTGATCGTGTCGGACCAGTAGCTTACCGACTTGAGTTACCTCAACAACTCGCGGCTGTACATAACACTTTCCACGTCTCGAATTTGAAGAAATGTTTTGCTAAAGAAGATCTCACTATTCCGTTAGATGAAATCCAAATCAACGAAAAACTCCAATTCATCGAAGAACCCGTCGAAATAATGGATCGTGAGGTTAAAAGACTTAAGCAAAACAAGATACCAATTGTTAAGGTTCGATGGAATGCTCGTAGAGGACCCGAGCTCACCTGGGAGCGTGAAGATCAGATGAAGAAGAAATACCCGCATCTATTTCCAGAAGATTCGTCAACACCTTCAACAGCTTAAAATTTCGGGACGAAATTTATTTAACGGGTAGGTACTGTAGTGACCCGAACTTTTCCATGTTTATATATATTAATTGAGATTGATATTTACATGATTAAATGTTTCCAACATGTTAAGCAATCAAACTTGTTAAGACTTGATTAATTGAAATATGTTTCATATAGACAATTGACCACCCAAGTTGACCGGCGATTCACGAACGTTAAAACTTGTAAAAACGACATGACGATATATATATGGATATACATATGGTTAACATGAGATTATGATAAGTAAGTATCTCCATAAGTATATTAACAATGAGTTATATACATATAAACAAGACTACTAACTTAAGGATTTCGAAACGAGATATATATGTAACGATTATCGTTGTAATGACATTTAAATGTATATATATCATATTAAGATATATTAATACATCATAATATCATGATAATATAATAATTTAACATCTCATTAGATATAATAAACAATGGGTTAACAACATTAATTGAGATCGTTAACTTAAAGGTTTCAAAACAACACTTACATGTAACGACTAACGATGACTTAATGACTCAGTTAAAATGTATATACATGTAGTGTATTTAGATGTATTAAAATACTTTTGGAAGACTTCAAGACATATATCAAAACACTCATACTTAACGAAAATGGTTACAGTTACTTTTCCATTCTTTTCTTTCATCAAGAATTCTAGTAGTATTCTTACCCGTATTATACACAGCTTCAAAACGTACTTACTATGAGTATATACCAATAGGAACTAGCTTGGAATTCCACTCTTGATTATGTCATGTATGACTAATCAATTTTAACTTCTACCATGAGCTAGTCAACTAACTAGAACTCCTTTTAACCCCACTCACCACTCACCAATTGCCACTCATCATTCACTCCATTTCACTTCCAATTCTCTTTCTAATTATCTCTCAACACACACACACTATTATGAACGTATTTTTCCAGTAGTTAATCATCATCTTCATCAAAAATCACTTCAAGAATCAAGCTATAATCATCATAGGAAGAACACTTCAAGAACACTTCAAAAATCCCTTCAAGTTTACTAATTTACTTCCAAGCTTTCTAATCCATTCCAAGTAATCATCTAAGATCAAGAAACCTTTGTTATATACAGTAGGTTATCTTTCTTATTCAAGGTAATATTCATATTCAAACTTTGATTCAATTTCTATAACTATAAACTATCTTAATTCGAGTAAAAATCTTACTTGAACTTGTTTTTGTGTCATGATCCTACTTCAAGAACTTTCAAGCCATCCAAGATCCTTTGAAGCTAGATCATTTCTTGTCACTTCCAGTAGGTTTACCTACTAAACTTGAGGTAGTAATGATGTTCATAACATCATTCGATTCATATATATAAAACTATCTTATTCGAAGGTTTAAACTCGTAATCACTAGAACATAGTTTAGTTAATTCTAAACTTGTTCGCAAACAAAAGTTAATCCTTCTAATTTGACTTTTAAAATTAACTAAACACATGTTCTATATCTATATGATATGCTAACTTAATGATTTAAAACCTGAAAACACGAAAAACACCGTAAAACCGGATTTACGCCGTCGTAGTAACACCGCGGGCTGTTTTGGGTTAGTTAATTAAAAACTATGATAAACTTTGATTTAAAAGTTGTTATTCTGAGAAAATGATTTTTATTATGAACATGAAACTATATCCAAAAATTATGGTTAAACTCAAAGTGGAAGTATGTTTTCTAAAATGGTCATCTAGACGTCGTTCTTTCGACTGAAGTGACTACCTTTACAAAAACGACTTGTAACTTATTTTTCCGACTATAAACCTATAATTTTTCTGTTTAGATTCATAAAATAGAGTTCAATATGAAACCATAGCAATTTGATTCACTCAAAACGGATTTAAAATGAAGAAGTTATGGGTAAAACAAGATTGGATAATTTTTCTCATTTTAGCTACGTGAAAATTGGTAACAAATCTATTCCAACCATAACTTAATCAACTTGTATTGTATATTATGTAATCTTGAGATACCATAGACACGTATACAATGTTTCGACCTATCATGTCGACACATCTATATATATTTCGGAACAACCATAGACACTCTATATGTGAATGTTGGAGTTAGCTATACAGGGTTGAGGTTGATTCCAAAATATATATAGTTTGAGTTGTGATCTGAAATGTCCCGTTCTTATTGATTAAAAACGTTCCATATTAATTGATTTCGTTGCGAGGTTTTGACCTCTATATGAGACGTTTTTCAAAGACTGCATTCATTTTTAAAACAAACCATAACCTTTATTTCATAAATAAAGGTTTAAAAAGCTTTACGTAGATTATCAAATAATGATAATCTAAAATATCCTGTTTACACACGACCATTACATAATGGTTTACAATACAAATATGTTACATCGAAATCAGTATCTTGAATGCAGTTTTTACACAATATCATACAAACATGGACTCCAAATCTTGTCCTTATTTTAGTATGCAACAGCGGAAGCTCTTAATATTCACCTGAGAATAAACATGCTTTAAACGTCAACAAAAATGTTGGTGAGTTATAGGTTTAACCTATATATATCAAATAGTAACAATAGACCACAAGATTTCATATTTCAATACACATCCCATACATAGAGATAAAAATCATTCATATGGTGAACACCTGGTAACCGACATTAACAAGATGCATATATAAGAATATCCCCATCATTCCGGGACACCCTTCGGATATGATATAAATTTCGAAGTACTAAAGCATCCGGTACTTTGGATGGGGTTTGTTAGGCCCAATAGATCTATCTTTAGGATTCGCGTCAATTAGGGTGTCTGTTCCCTAATTCTTAGATTACCAGACTTAATAAAAAGGGGCATATTCGATTTCGATAATTCAACCATAGAATGTAGTTTCACGTACTTGTGTCTATTTTGTAAATCATTTATAAAACCTGCATGTATTCTCATCCCAAAAATATTAGATTTTAAAAGTGGGACTATAACTCACTTTCACAGATTTTTACTTCGTCGGGAAGTAAGACTTGGCCACTGGTTGATTCACGAACCTATAACAATATATACATATATATCAAAGTATGTTCAAAATATATTTACAACACTTTTAATATATTTTGATGTTTTAAGTTTATTAAGTCAGCTGTCCTCGTTAGTAACCTACAACTAGTTGTCCACAGTTAGATGTACAGAAATAAATCGATAAATATTATCTTGAATCAATCCACGACCCAGTGTATACGTATCTCAATATTGATCACAACTCAAACTATATATATTTTGGGATCAACCTCAACCCTGTATAGCTAACTCCAACATTCACATATAGAGTGTCTATGGTTGTTCCGAAATATATATAGATGTGTCGACATGATAGGTCGAAACATTGTAGACGTGTCTTTGGTATCTCAAGATTACATAATATACAATACAAGTTGATTAAGTTATGGTTGGAATAGATTTGTTACCAATTTTCACGTAACTAAAATGAGAAAAATTATCCAATCTTGTTTTACCCATAACTTCTTCATTTTAAATCCGTTTTGAGTGAATCAAATTGCTATGATTTCATATTGAACTCTATTTTATGAATCTAAACAGAAAAATTATAGGTTTATAGTCGGAAAAATAAGTTACAAGTCGTTTTTGTAAAGGTAGTCACTTCAGTCGAAAGAACGACGCCTAGATGACCATTTTAGAAAACATACTTCCACTTTGAGTTTAACCATAATTTTTGGATATAGTTTCATGTTCATAATAAAAATCATTTTCTCAGAATAACAACTTTTAAATCAAAGTTTATCATAGTTTTTAATTAACTAACCCAAAACAACCCGCGGTGTTACTACGACGGCGTAAATCCGGTTTTACGGTGTTTTTCGTGTTTCCAGGTTTTAAATCATTAAGTTAGCATATCATATAAATATAGAACATGTGTTTAGTTGATTTTAAAATTCAAGTTAGAAGGATTAACTTTTGTTTGCGAACAAGTTTAAATTAACTAAACTATGTTCTAGTGATTACAAGTTTAAACCTTCGAATAAGATAGCTTTATATGTATGAATCGAATGATGTTATGAACATCATTACTACCTTAAGTTCCTTGGATAAACCTACTGGAAAAGAGAAAAAATGGATCTAGCTTCAATGGATCCTTGGATGGCTCGAAGTTCTTGAAGCAAAATCATGACACGAAAACAAGTTCAAGTAAGATCATCACTTGAAATAAGATTGTTATAGTTATAGAAATTGAACCAAAGTTTGAATATGATTATTACCTTGTATTAGAATGATAACCTACTGTAAGAAACAAAGATTTCTTGAGGTTGGATGATCACCTTACAAGATTGGAAGTGAGCTAGCAAACTTGAAAGTATTCTTGATTTTATGAAACTAGAACTTTTGGAATTTATGAAGAACACTTAGAACTTGAAGATAGAACTTGAGAGAGATCAATTAGATGAAGAAAATTGAAGAATGAAAGTGTTTGTAGGTGTTTTTGGTCGTTGGTGTATGGATTAGATATAAAGGATATGTAATTTTGTTTTCATGTAAATAAGTCATGAATGATTACTCATATTTTTGTAATTTTATGAGATATTTCATGCTAGTTGCCAAATGATGGTTCCCACATGTGTTAGGTGACTCACATGGGCTGCTAAGATCTGATCATTGGAGTGTATATACCAATAGTACATACATCTAAAAGCTGTGTATTGTACGAGTACGAATACGGGTGCATACGAGTAGAATTGTTGATGAAACTGAACGAGGATGTAATTGTAAGCATTTTTGTTAAGTAGAAGTATTTTGATAAGTATCTTGAAGTCTTTAAAAAGTGTATGAATACATATTAAAACACTACATGTATATACATTTTAACTGAGTCGTTAAGTCATCGTTAGTCGTTACATGTAAATGTTGTTTTGAAACCTTTAGGTTAACGATCTTGTTAAATGTTGTTAACCCAATGTTTATAATATCAAAAGAGATTTTAAATTATTATATTATCATGATATTATGATGTACGAATATCTCTTAATATGATATATATACATTAAATGTCGTTACAACGATAATCGTTACATATATGTCTCGTTTCAAAATCATTAAGTTAGTAGTCTTGTTTTTACATATGTAGTTCATTGTTAATATACTTAATGATATGTTTACTTATCATAATATCATGTTAACTATATATATAACCATATATATGTCATCATATAGTTTTTACAAGTTTTAACGTTCGTGAATCACCGGTCAACTTGGGTGGTCAATTGTCTATATGAAACATATTTCAATTAATCAAGTCTTAACAAGTTTGATTGCTTAACATGTTGGAAACATTTAATCATGTAAATATTAATCTCAATTGATATATATAAACATGGAAAAGTTCGGGTCACTACAGTACCTACCCGTTAAATAAATTTCGTCCCGAAATTTTAAGCTGTTGAAGGTGTTGACGAATCTTCTAGAAATAGATGCGGGTATTTCTTCTTCATCTGATCTTCACGCTCCCAGGTGAACTCGGGTCCTCTACGAGCATTCCATCGAACGTTAACAATTGGTATCTTGTTTTGCTTAATTCTTTTAACCTCACGATCCATTATTTCGACGGGTTCTTCGATGAATTGAAGTTTTTCGTTGATTTGGATTTCATCTAACGGAATAGTGAGATCTTCTTTAGCAAAACATTTCTTCAAATTCGAGACGTGGAAAGTGTTATGTACAGCCGCGAGTTGTTGAGGTAACTCCAGTCGGTAAGCTACTGGTCCGACACGATCAATAATCTTGAATGGTCTAATATACCTTGGATTTAATTTCCCTCGTTTACCAAATCGAACAACGCCTTTCCAAGGTGCAACTTTAAGCATGACCATCTCTCCAATTTCAAATTCTATATCTTTTCTTTTAATGTCAGCGTAGCTCTTTTGTCGACTTTGGGCGGTTTTCAACCGTTGTTGAATTTGGATGATCTTCTCGGTAGTTTCTTGTATGATCTCCGGACCCGTAATCTGTCTATCCCCCACTTCACTCCAACAAATCGGAGACCTGCACTTTCTACCATAAAGTGCTTCAAACGGCGCCATCTCAATGCTTGAATGGTAGCTGTTGTTGTAGGAAAATTCTGCTAACGGTAGATGTCGATCCCAACTGTTTCCGAAATCAATAACACATGCTCGTAGCATGTCTTCAAGCGTTTGTATCGTCCTTTCGCTCTGCCCATCAGTTTGTGGATGATAGGCAGTACTCATGTCTAGACGAGTTCCTAATGCTTGCTGTAATGTCTGCCAGAATCTTGAAATAAATCTGCCATCCCTATCAGAGATAATAGAGATTGGTATTCCATGTCTGGAGATGACTTCCTTCAAATACAGTCGTGCTAACTTCTCCATCTTGTCATCTTCTCTTATTGGCAAGAAGTGTGCTGATTTGGTGAGACGGTCAACTATTACCCAAATAGTATCAAAACCACTTGCAGTCCTTGGCAATTTAGTGATGAAATCCATGGTAATGTTTTCCCATTTCCATTCCGGGATTTCGGGTTGTTGAAGTAGACCTGATGGTTTCTGATGCTCAGCTTTGACCTTAGAACACGTCAAACATTCTCCTACGTATTTAGCAACATCGGCTTTCATACCCGGCCACCAAAAATGTTTCTTGAGATCCTTGTACATCTTCCCCGTTCCAGGATGTATTGAGTATCTGGTTTTATGAGCTTCTCTAAGTACCATTTCTCTCATATCTCCAAATTTTGGTACCCAAATCCTTTCAGCCCTATACCGGGTTCCGTCTTCCCGAATATTAAGATGCTTCTCCGATCCTTTGGGTATTTCATCCTTTAAATTTCCCTCTTTTAAAACTCCTTGTTGCGCCTCCTTTATTTGAGTAGTAAGGTTATTATGAATCATTATATTCATAGATTTTACTCGAATGGGTTCTCTGTCCTTCCTGCTCAAGGCATCGGCTACCACATTTGCCTTCCCCGGGTGGTAACGAATCTCAAAGTCGTAATCATTCAATAATTCAATCCACCTACGCTGCCTCATATTCAGTTGTTTCTGATTAAATATGTGTTGAAGACTTTTGTGGTCGGTATATATAATACTTTTGACCCCATATAAGTAGTGCCTCCAAGTCTTTAATGCAAAAACAACCGCGCCTAATTCCAAATCATGCGTCGTATAATTTTGTTCGTGAATCTTCAATTGTCTAGACGCATAAGCAATCACCTTCGTTCGTTGCATTAATACACAACCGAGACCTTGCTTTGATGCATCACAATAAATCACAAAATCATCATTCCCTTCAGGCAATGACAATATAGGTGCCATAGTTAGCTTTTTCTTCAATAACTGAAACGCTTTCTCTTGTTCATCATTCCATTCAAATTTCTTCCCTTTATGCGTTAATGCAGTCAAGGGTTTTGTTATTCTGGAAAAGTCTTGGATGAACCTTCTGTAGTAACCAGCTAGTCCTAAAAACTGGCGTATGTGTTTCGGAGTTTTCGGGGTTTCCCACTTTTCAACAGTTTCTATCTTTGCCGGATCCACCTTAATACCTTCTTTGTTCACTATGTGACCGAGGAATTGAACTTCTTCCAACCAAAATGCACACTTTGAAAACTTAGCGTACAATTCTTCCTTCCTCAATACTTCTAACACCTTTCTCAAATGTTCACCGTGTTCTTGGTCATTCTTTGAGTAAATAAGTATGTCATCAATGAAAACAATGACAAACTTGTCAAGGTATGGTCCACACACTCGGTTCATAAGGTCCATGAACACAGCTGGTGCATTAGTTAAACCAAACGGCATGACCATAAACTCGTAATGACCGTAACGTGTTCTGAAAGCAGTCTTTGGAATATCATCTTCTTTCACCCGCATTTGATGATACCCGGAACGTAAGTCAATCTTTGAATAAACAGACGAGCCTTGTAGTTGATCAAATAAGTCATCGATTCTCGGTAGTGGGTAGCGGTTCTTGATGGTAAGTTTGTTCAACTCTCGGTAGTCGATACACAACCTGAATGTACCATCTTTCTTCTTGACAAACAAAACAGGAGCTCCCCACGGTGATGTGCTTGGTCGAATGAAACCACGCTCTAAAAGTTCTTGTAATTGGCTTTGTAGTTCTTTCATCTCGCTGGGTGCGAGTCTGTAAGGAGCACGAGCTATTGGTGCAGCTCTTGGTACAAGATCTATTTGAAATTCAACGGATCGATGTGGGGGTAATCCCGGTAATTCTTTCGGAAATACATCAGGAAATTCTTTTGCGACGGGAATATCATTGATGCTCTTTTCTTCAGTTTGTACTTTCTCGACGTGTGCTAGAACAGCATAGCAACCTTTTCTTATTAGTTTTTGTGCCTTCAAATTACTAATAAGATGTAGCTTCGTGTTGCCCTTTTCTCCGTACACCATTAAGGGTTTTCCTTTTTCTCGTATAATGCGAATTGCATTTTTGTAACAAACGATCTCCGCTTTCACTTCTTTCAACCAGTCCATACCGATTATCACATCAAAACTCCCTAACTCTACTGGTATCAAATCAATCTTAAATGTTTCGCTAACCAGTTTAATTTCTCGATTCTGACATATATTATCTGCTGAAATTAATTTACCGTTTGCTAATTCGAGTAAAAATTTACTATCCAAAGGTGTCAATGGACAACTTAATTTAGCACAAAAATCTCTACTCATATAGCTTCTATCCGCACCCGAATCAAATAAAACGTAAGCAGATTTATTGTCAATAAGAAATGTACCCGTAACAAGCTCCGGGTCTTCCTGTGCCTCTGCCGCATTAATATTGAAAACTCTTCCACGGCCTTGTCCATTCGTGTTCTCCTGGTTCGGGCAATTTCTAATAATGTGGCCCGGTTTTCCACATTTATAACAAACTACATTGGCATAACTTGCTCCGACACTACTTGCTCCGCCATTACTCGTTCCGACACCATTTGTTCCTTTCGTTCTATTAACCCCTGGTCCGTAGACCTCACACTTCGCCGCGCTATGACCATTTCTTTTACACTTGTTGCAAAATTTGGTGCAGAACCCCGAGTGATTCTTTTCACACCTTTGGCATAGCTGCTTCTGATTGTTGTTGTTGTTGCGGTTATTATTGTTGTTGGGATGATTGTTGTAGTTGTTGTTGTTGTTGTTGTTGGGCCGTTTGTTGTAGTTGCGATTGATGTTGCGATTGTTGGGATAATTGTTGCGATTATTGTTGTAATTGCTGTTGTTGTTGTATTGGTGATTCTTATCACCGTTTTCCTCCCACTTTCTTTTGACTTGCTTCACATTGGCCTCTTCAGCAGTCTGTTCTTTAATTCTTTCTTCAATTTGGTTCACGAGTTTGTGAGCCATTCTACATGCCTGTTGTATGGAGGCGGGCTCGTGTGAACTTATATCTTCTTGGATTCTTTCCGGTAATCCTTTCACAAACGCGTCGATCTTCTCTTCCTCATCTTCGAATGCTCCCGGACACAATAGGCACAATTCTGTGAATCGTCTTTCGTACGTGGTAATATCAAATCCTTGGGTTCGTAACCCTCTAAGTTCTGTCTTGAGCTTATTGACCTCGGTTCTGGGACGGTACTTCTCGTTCATCAAGTGCTTGAATGCTGACCACGGTAGTGCGTATGCATCGTCTTGTCCCACTTGCTCTAGATAGGTATTCCACCATGTTAACGCAGAACCTGTGAAGGTATGCGTAGCGTACTTCACTTTGTCCTCTTCAGTACACTTACTTATGGCAAACACCGATTCGACCTTCTCGGTCCACCGTTTCAATCCGATCGGTCCTTCGGTTCCATCAAATTCCAAAGGTTTGCAGGCAGTGAATTCTTTGTAGGTGCATCCTACACGATTTCCTGTACTGCTAGATCCAAGGTTATTGTTGGTATGTAGCGCAGCCTGTACTGCGGCTATGTTTGAAGCTAGAAAAGTACGGAATTCCTCTTCATTCATATTCACGGTGTGTCGAGTAGTTGGTGCCATTTCCTTCAAAATAGTTAAATGGAACAAGTTAATCATACAGAATATTAAGAGTAGTTAATAGTATTTCGTAGCATAATATGAACTCATTTATAAAAGCTTTTTCTTCATATTAGCGTTTTATAAGTTTAAATTCGGGTAGTACCTACCCGTTAAGTTCATACTTAGTAGCTAATATACAATTCAACTACTACAATTCTATAATGAAAAACTGATTATAATAATATTTCGCGTTCAAACTTTTATACAATATTTTACAAACTTACAATACCGCTTATTTTACATAAAGCATGAAATATAGCACACAATAACTTTGATACAAGATAGTTGTGAAGATAATTCTAGCTAGTACACAAGTCGTTCAGAAAAGGCAATAAAGACACGTAATTCATACGTCCAGAAACAAGTCATGCATTCTGGTTTTACTAGGACTACTTCCCATCCTTGGTCTTGTGGAACATAACCGTTATGTCCGTTGATAAGACAGCGTGTTGTAACGTCGTCAAAGGGACGAGGGTTACGTAATGTCCAACAGTCCCGTAATAATCTAAAAACCTCATTTCTTACCCCAATTACCGACTCCGTCACTTGTGGAAACGTTTTGTTTAATAGTTGTAGTCCGATGTTCTTGTTCTCACTTTGGTGAGAAGCGAACATTACTAATCCGTAAGCATAACATGCTTCTTTATGTTGCATGTTAGCCGCTTTTTCTAAATCACGAAGTCCAATATTAGGATATATTGAGTCAAAATAATTTCTTAACCCGTTGCATAGAATAGCATTTGGGTTCCCCGCAATATATGCGTCAAAGTAAACACATCGTAACTTATGGGTTTCCCAATGTGATATCCCCCATCTTTCAAACGAAAGTCTCTTATAAACCAAGACATTCTTGGAACGTTCTTCGAATGTCTTACAAACTGATCTCGCCTTAAATAGTTGTGCCGAGGAATTCTGGCCGTCTCTAGACAAGATTTCATCAATCATGTCTCCGGGTAGGTCTCTTAAAATATTGGGTTGTCTATCCATTTTGTGTTTTTAAACTGTAAAATAGACAAGAGTTAGATTCATAAAAAAAATACTTATTAATACAAGCAATTTTTACATATATCATAAAGCATAAGAACACTATATTACATATATTACACCACACGAATACAACTATCTTATTCCGACTCGCTCATTTCTTCTTCTTCGGTTTTGGTTCGTTTTGACAAGTTTCTAGGGATATATGATGTTCCCCTAATACGAGCCGTCGTTGTCCACATTGGTTTAGAAAAACCTGGTGGTTTAGAGGTTCCCGGGTCATTGTTACAACTTAAGGACTTCGGGGGTTGACGATACATATAAAGTTCATCGGGGTTGGAATTAGATTTCTCTATTTTTATGCCCTTTCCCTTATTATTTTCTTTTGCCTTTTTAAATTCAGTTGGGGTAATTTCTATAACATCATCGGAATTCTCGTCGGAATCCGATTCATCGGAGAATTGGTAATCCTCCCAATATTTTGCTTCCTTGGCGGAAACACCATTGACCATAATTAACCTTGGTCGGTTGGTTGAGGATTTTCTTTTACTTAACCGTTTTATTATTTCCCCCACCGGTTCTATTTCTTCATCCGGTTCCGATTCTTCTTCCGGTTCCGATTCTTCTTCCGGTTCCGACTCTTCTTCCGGTTCCTCTTCGGGAACTTGTGAATCAGTCCACGAATCATTCCAAATTACCTTTGACTCTTCATTATTATTAGGTGAGTCAATGGGACTTGTTCTAGAGGTAGACATCTATCACATAATATCAAACGCGTTAAGATATTAATATATCACATAATATTCACATGTTAAAAATATATAGTTTCCAACAAAATTTGTTAAGCAATCATTTTTCAAGTAAACACGGTCGAAGTCCAGACTCACTAATGCATCCTAACAAACTCGATAAGACACACTAATGCAAAATTCTGGTTCTCTAAGACCAACGCTCGGATACCAACTGAAATGTCCCGTTCTTATTGATTAAAAATGTTCCATATTAATTGATTTCGTTGCGAGGTTTTGACCTCTATATGAGACGTTTTTCAAAGACTGCATTCATTTTTAAAACAAACCATAACCTTTATTTCATCAATAAAGGTTTAAAAAGCTTTACGTAGATTATCAAATAATGATAATCTAAAATATCCTGTTTACACACGACCATTACATAATGGTTTACAATACAAATATGTTACAACAAAATAAGTTTCTTGAATGCAGTTTTTACACAATATCATACAAGCATGGACTGCAGATCTCGTCCTTATTTAAGTACGCTACAGCGGAAGCTCTTAATAATCACCTGAGAATAAACATGCTTAAAACGTCAACAAAAATGTTGGTGAGTTATAGGTTTAACCTATATATATCAAATCATAATAATAGACCACAAGATTTCATATTTCAATACAC
This sequence comes from Rutidosis leptorrhynchoides, assembly GCF_046630445.1. Lineage (NCBI taxonomy): Eukaryota > Viridiplantae > Streptophyta > Magnoliopsida > Asterales > Asteraceae > Rutidosis > Rutidosis leptorrhynchoides. The sequence goes on from NC_092334.1 coordinate 444,481,809, forward strand.
ATCCCATACATAGAGATAAAAATCATTCATATGGTGAACACCTGGTAACCGACATTAACAAGATGCATATATAAGAATATCCCCATCATTCCGGGACACCCTTCGGATATGATATAAATTTCGAAGTACTAAAGCATCCGGTACTTTGGATGGGGCTTGTTAGGCCCGATAGATCTATCTTTAGGATTCGCGTCAATTAGGGTGTCTGTTCCCTAATTCTTAGATTACCAGACTTAATAAAAAAAGGGGCATATTCGATTTCGATAATTCAACCATAGAATGTAGTTTCACGTACTTGTGTCTATTTTGTAAATCATTTATAAAATTTACATGTATTCTCATCCCAAAAATATTAGATTTTAAAAGTGGGACTATAACTCACTTTCACAGATTTTTACTTCGTCGGGAAGTAAGACTTGGCCACTGGTTGATTCACGAACCTATAACAATATATACATATATATCAAAGTATGTTCAAAATATATTTACAACACTTTTAATATATTTTGATGTTTTAAGTTTATTAAGTCAGCTGTCCTCGTTAGTAACCTACAACTAGTTGTCCACAGTTAGATGTACAGAAATAAATCGATAAATATTATCTTGAATCAATCCACGACCCAGTGTATACGTATCTCAGTATTGATCACAACTCAAACTATATATATTTTGGAATCAACCTCAACCCTGTATAGCTAACTCCAACATTCACATATAGAGTGTCTATGGTTGTTCCGAAATATATATAGATGTGTCGACATGATAGGTCGAAACATTGTAGACGTGTCTATGGTATCTCAAGATTACATAATATACAATACAAGTTGATTAAGTTATGGTTGGAATAGATTTGTTACCAATTTTCACGTAGCTAAAATGAGAAAAATTATCCAATCTTGTTTTACCCATAACTTCTTCATTTTAAATCCGTTTTGAGTGAATCAAATTACTATGGTTTCATATTGAACTCTATTTTATGAATCTAAACAGAAAAGTATAGGTTTATAGTCGGAAAAATAAGTTACAAGTCGTTTTTGTAAAGGTAGTCATTTCAGTCGAAAGAACGACGTCTAGATGACCATTTTAGAAAACATACTTCCACTTTGAGTTTAACCATAATTTTTGGATATAGTTTCATGTTCATAATAAAAATCATTTTCTCAGAATAACAACTTTTAAATCAAAGTTTATCATAGTTTTTAATTAACTAACCCAAAACAACCCGCGGTGTTACTACGACGGCGTAAATCCGGTTTTACGGTGTTTTTCGTGTTTCCAGGTTTTAAATCATTAAGTTAGCATATCATATAAATATAGAACATGTGTTTAGTTGATTTTAAAATTCAAGTTAGAAGGATTAACTTTTGTTTGCGAACAAGTTTAGAATTAACTAAACTATGTTTTAGTGATTACAAGTTTAAACCTTCGAATAAGATAGCTTTATATGTATGAATCGAATGATGTTATGAACATCATTACTACCTTAAGTTCCTTGGATAAACCTACTGGAAAAGAGAAAAAATGGATCTAGCTTCAATGGATCCTTGGATGGCTCGAAGTTCTTGAAGCAAAATCATGACACGAAAACAAGTTCAAGTAAGATCATCACTTGAAATAAGATTGTTATAGTTATAGAAATTGAACCAAAGTTTGAATATGATTATTACCTTGTATTAGAATGATGACCTAATGTAAGAAACAAAGATTTCTTGAGGTTGGATGATCACCTTACAAGATTGGAAGTGAGCTAGCAAACTTGAAAGTATTCTTGATTTTATGAAACTAGAACTTTTGGAATTTATGAAGAACACTTAGAACTTGAAGATAGAACTTGAGAGAGATCAATTAGATGAAGAAAATTGAAGAATGAAAGTGTTTGTAGGTGTTTTTGGTCGTTGGTGTATGGATTAGATATAAAGGATATGTAATTTTGTTTTCATGTAAATAAGTCATGAATGATTACTCATATTTTTGTAATTTTATGAGATATTTCATGCTAGTTGCCAAATGATGGTTCCCACATGTGTTAGGTGACTCACATGGGCTGCTAAGAGCTGATCATTGGAGTGTATATACCAATAGTACATACATCTAAAAGCTGTGTATTGTACGAGTACGAATACGGGTGCATACGAGTAGAATTGTTGATGAAACTGAACGAGGATGTAATTGTAAGCATTTTTGTTAAGTAGAAGTATTTTGATAAGTATCTTGAAGTCTTTCAAAAGTGTATGAATACATATTAAAACACTACATGTATATACATTTTAACTGAGTCGTTAAGTCATCGTTAGTCGTTACATGTAAATGTTGTTTTGAAACCTTTAGGTTAACGATCTTGTTAAATGTTGTTAACCCAATGTTTATAATATCAAAAGAGATTTTAAGTTATTATATTATCATGATATTATGATGTACGAATATCTCTTAATATGATATATATACATTAAATGTCGTTACAACGATAATCGTTACATATATGTCTCGTTTCAAAATCATTAAGTTAGTAGTCTTGTTTTTACATATGTAGTTCATTGTTAATATACTTAATGATATGTTTACTTATCATAATATCATGTTAACTATATATATAACCATATATATGTCATCATATAGTTTTTACAAGTTTTAACGTTCGTGAATCACCGGTCAACTTGGGTGGTCAATTGTCTATATGAAACCTATTTCAATTAATCAAGTCTTAACAAGTTTGATTGCTTAACATGTTGGAAACATTTAATCATGTAAATATTAATCTCAATTGATATATATAAACATGGAAAAGTTCGGGTCACTACATTATTCGTGTAAGTTTCGTGTGTCACAAAGATGTTTTGGGCAATTAAAGTCAAGTACGGGCAATCATGGCAACTGTAACATCCCGTTTTTCCCGTACGTATTGAAAGGTACATACTTGATCATTCGTACGTTTATAACTCGCTAGCTTATGTGTAAATGTATGAATATACGTATAGATATATATAAACGTATACTTGATAATGTGTGAATATGAAAGTCTATACGTGGGTTTAGTTAGCGTTAAGTCTTGTGAGACTATTGTTGAAGGCTAGGTGAAAATAGGAAGCGGGTTTGGAATGTACAAATTAAATTAAGTCGAAACTTGTTTATGATGGTCGAACTGTTCAGATGCAGTCTTATGCCGCGCCGCGACAAATGGGTCCGCGCCGCGGCATTTCAAGCATTTCCAGATCAGAAGTCAGGTTAACAAGGGTCATTTTTCCTTCGATATGTCGCGCCGCGACAAATGGGCCGCGCCGCGGCAATGCTGCTGGACAGACTCCAGTTTTAGCTCAATTTAAATGACTTTAAGGGGCAAATTGGTAATTTTGCGTATAAATCTGATGGGAGCATTAAATCCCAACCACCCATCCATTTCATTTAATTTCTTTTATCTTTTCTTTCATTTTCTCTCCCAAAAACTCAACACTCATTTAGATTAAAAGTGAGTTTTGAGAGGGAAGGTTTGAGGGTTGATCTTTGGGGCAAGAATTAAAGTTGTTCTCCTTGTCTCTAGCTACACGTTGATAGTCTCGGTAAGTTCTAACTCTATGTTTTAAGTTTTAATTGGTTAATGGCTAGGGTTTTGGTTACTAGAGACTTGTATGACCCATTTGAGGGTAAAATGGGTGAATTTGGGTTATGTTGTTGTAATGAAACCCTAATGGCCACAAACTAGGGTTTTGGTCTTATGATTTGAGGTTGTAAGTGTCAAATGGTATTGCTAGTCACTAATACACTTTTGGATTTATGGAAGAAGTGTTAATGGGTAAGTTTAACTTGATTGAGAGGCTAAGTAAATTAAAATGGGTCAAAATGTACTAGTTGACCTAGTTGGGTGAAATGGGTATGAATTACCCTAAGTTTGTGTTAATTGAAGTTAGTAGACTTTAATGCACAAGCTTTAGTGGTTAAAGTCGGGTCTTGGCCATTTAAGGGCGGTATTGGTGTGATTGAGTCATTTAATGCGAATTGGGTCATTAAATGCTCAAGTAAGTGTAATGTGGTTAATTCCACTAGTTGGTGTATTGAATGTGTACTTAATGAATTAGGTACATTGTCTTGAAGTTCGGGCGTGCATAATCATCATCCTTGTGTCAAGGTGAGTGGAATAAGTATACATGTACGTATATGATGTGTTTACTTGTAGAAATAGATATGTGTTGTCCAAGTTAGTGATATATGCGTTGTACGCTAACAGTTTTAAGAACGGATATATGTTGTCCAATTTAGTGTTATATGTGTTGTACACTAATGATTTATGAATGGATATGTGTTGTCCAATTTAGTGTTATGTGTGTTGTACACTAACGATTTTATAAACGGATATGTGTTGTCCAAGGGTTAGTGATATATGTGTTGTGCACTAATGGCTGTTATGAACACCAAATAGGAAATTAGAGTACCATTCCGTTTACGATTGGTTAACCATGGTTGTATGAATTGTGCATTAGCATACTTAAATACGAACTATATGCTTTTGTTATTGCTAGCTCAATGTGAATTGCGGTTATTGGTATATGCATAATGTTTTGTATGATTGTCGAATTGCTAGCTTGTATACGGTATTGTGTAAGTGATTGCAAGTAAGTAGGTTATATATGAACATGTATAATTATTGCATTCACTAAGCATTAGCTTACCCCTCTCGTTGTTTATCTTTTTAGTTGCAGGTGCGGATAAGGGCAAAGGGGTTATCGGGCACTAGGTGGCCTTTGATGATGTTTTGTTGAAGTTTGAAAGTTGGCCTAACGTTTTGGGTAGTTTAGTCCCAAACCATGCTCAAAGGGTCGTTTGGATTATAAACTATCGTTGTAGTGGGTCAAACTTGTATTGAACTTAATTAATGGCCTTCGTGCCTTTTGTAAACAATTAAATTGTTGAACGTTTAAATGGAACTTGTGGATTGGTTTACATATTTTATTGGCGCGTAAATGTGTATCATTACAAAAAAAAAAAAATTATCGTATGGAATACGGGTTGGGTTGTTTCAGTAACATGTAAATGTAATAACATACATTTGTTTAATCACAAGTATTAATAATAACAATTATTAATAAATAAACGTTGAAAAATCCAGGGTCGTTACATTACCCACCTGTTAAAGAAAATTTCGTCCCGAAATTTAAGCTGAGGTAGATGGAAGAGTTGGGAAAAGGTGAGGATACTTCCGCATCATTTGATCCTCTCGCTCCCAAGTAAACTCAGGTCCTCGTTTGGCATTCCATCGTACTCGGACGATCGGAATCTTGTTGAGTTTCAAAGTCTTGACCTCACGGTCCATAATCTCAAATGGTTCTTCCACAAAGTGGAGTTTGTCATCAATTGTAAGTTCTTTCAGTGGTATGATAAGTTCAGGTGCAGCAAGACACTTCTTCAAGTTTGACACGTGGAAGGTAGGATGAACTGAGCTCAATTGTGCTGGTAGATCCAAACGGTATGCAACGGGTCCAACACGTTCCAAGATTTCAAAAGGACCAATGTATCGTGGGTTCAACTTTCCACGTTTTCCAAAACGAATCACACCTTTCCAAGGTGCAACTTTCAACATTACACGGTCACCGACGTTGAATTCAAAGTCTTTATGTTTAAGATCGGCATAACTATTTTGGCGATCACGGGCAGTCTTAAGTCTAGCTTGAATCTGAGCAATCTTCTCCGTGGACTACCTCGGGTCCGGTGATTTGCTTTTCGCCTACTTCGGCCCAACAAATAGGAGATCGGCACTTGCGGCCATACAATGCTTCGAAAGGTGCAGCATTAATGCTTGAGTGATAACTGTTGTTGTACGAAAATTCGGCGAGTGGCAAATGTCTTTCCCAGGCCTTTCCGAAATCGATGACACATGCACGCAACATGTCTTCCAAGGTCTGAATAATTCGTTCACTTTGCCCGTCGGTCTGTGGATGATAAGCAGTACTCATGTCGAGACGGGTTCCCATGGCTTCTTGCAAAGAACGCCAAAATCTAGAAGCAAAACGGAGATCGCGATCGGAGATGATCGATAAAGGTACACCATGATGAGATACAACCTCCTTGATGTATAGTTGAGCAAGTCTTTCCATTGTATCAGTTTCCTTCATCGCTAGGAAGTGTGCAGATTTGGTGAGGCGGTCAACAATAACCCAAATGGTATCGTATCCGCCAACCATCTTTGGCAGCTTAGTGATAAAATCCATTGTGATCCTTTCCCACTTCCATTATGGGATCTCTGGCTGTTGAAGTAATCCAGAGGGTCTTTGATGCTCGGCTTTGACCTTCGAGCAAGTCAAACACTTACCAACATAAGTCGCAAAGTCCTTCTTAAGATTCGGCCACCAATACTGTTCTTTAAGGTCGTGGTACATCTTGCCCGCTCCAGGATGAATCGAATATCTCGATTTGTGTGCTTCATCAAGTATAAGGTTCCGTAGATCTCCATAAAGAGGTACCCAAATTCTTCCGGCATAACATCGGAGTCTAGTATCCCTAACCTCGAATCGAGAGACAAGTATGTTCAAATGTTCATGAGTTATATTCTCCTTCTTGAGAGCCTCATCTTGGGCTACTCTGATCTGGCTGTTGAGGTTCGAATGGATGGTGATGTTCAGAGCCCTAACACGAAGAGGTGCCGTCCTCTCCTTTCGGCTTAAAGCGTCAGCTACAACATTGGCCTTTCCAGGATGATAACGAAGTTCACAATCGTAGTCGTTGAGCGTCTCGATCCATTGACGCTGTCTCGTATTCAGTTGTTTCTGATCGAAGATGTGCTGGAGACTCTTGTGATCGGTGAAAATAGTGCTCTTAGTTCCGTACAAATAATGTCTCCACAATTTGAGCGCAAAGACAACGGCTCTAAGTTCATGATCGTGAGTAGTGTAGTTCCGTTCGTGAATCTTCAATTGGCTGGAGGCATAGGCAATAACTTTTGATCGTTGCATCAGTACACAACCAAAACCACTCTTCGATGCATCACAATAAACAACAAAGTCGTCACTGCCCTCAGGAAGCGATAGGATTGGTTCGGTGGTTAACTTCTTCTTCAAAGTTTGAAATGCTGATTCGTGTGCGGGTTCCCAAATGAACTTCTTGCCCTTGTGAGTCAGCGCGGTCAAAGGACGCGCAATCAGAGAAAATCCTTCAATGAACCTTTGGTAGTAACCGGTGAGACCTAGGAATTGGCGAATATGCGTCGGAGTAGTGGGGGTCTCCCACTTGCTGATAGCTTCAATCTTGGCGGGGTCAACTTTGATACCCTGGTCGCTCACAACATGACCCAGAAACTGGACTTCCTTCAACCAAAATTCACACTTGGAGAATTTGGCGTAAAGTTGCTCTTGTCGCAAGAGTTCAATTACTAATCGGAGGTGTTGCTCATGCTCTTCTTCGCTCTTAGAGTAGATGAGGATATCATCTATGAAGACGATAACAAATTTATCCAAGTACGGCTTGCAGACACGATTCATGAGATCCATGAACACGGCAGGTGCATTGGTTAATCCGAATGGCATCACGAGAAACTCATAATGGCCATAACGAGTTCTAAATGCAGTCTTCATCACGTCACTTTCCTTCACCCACAACTGGTGATAACCGGATCGCAAATCGATCTTAGAGTAAACGCTCGATCCTTGTAGTTGATCAAAAAGATCATCAATTCTAGGAAGAGGATACCGATTCTTGATTGTCAATTTGTTGAGTTCACGGTATTCGATACACATACGGAAGGATCTATCCTTCTTCTTCATAAACAGAACAGGTGCGCCCCAAGGCGAGAAACTTGGTTGGATAAACCCTCGGTCTAGTAGTTCTTGTGGTTGACTTTGTAATTCTTGCATCTCGGAAGGTGCGAGTCTATAAGGTGCGCGAGCTACAGGTGCTGCTCCTGGCACTAAGTCGATCTGAAACTCTACTGCTCTCGGCGGCGGTAATCCAGGCAATTCCTCTGGAAAGACATCGGAAAATTCGTTCACAATTCGAACGTCATTCACATTCTTCACCTCAGTTTCTACCGTTTTCACATACGCTAGGACAGCAAGACGTCCCTTCTTCATGATCTTTTGTGCTTTCACGTAACTAATGAGGTTCAGCTTCGAGGTACATATCTCTCCGTAAATAACCAGTGGCTCGCCGTCTCCTTGTGGTATACGAAGAGCTTTATCTCCACAGATAATATCGGCCTTTACTTTCGTCAGCCAATCCATACCAACGATCACGTCAAAACTTCCCAGTTTGATGGGTATCAAATCAATTTCGAAATCTGCACCAGCTATGTTGATAATAGCTCCTCGACTAACATGGTCAACTTTCTCAAGTTTTCCATTGGCGACCTCGACAAGCATACTCTCTTTTAACAGGACTAACGACCAATTAATCTTATCACAAAAATGCCTACATACATAACTTCTATCCGCACCAGTATCAAACAAGACAGAAGCTAAAAGATTGTTGAATATACCTGTCACCAAGTCGGGGTTTTCGCGTGCGTCCCTTGCATTAACATTGAAAGCTCTAGCGCGCGGTGGTCCACCATCTTTTCGCTTATTTGGACATAAATTTTTGAAATGGCCCGTCTGTCCGCATTCGTAACACTTCCTTGGCCCTGTGGGGTTTGGCTTCCCATTCAAAGTGGTGACCTTGCAGTCCTTCCCGATATGTCCAGACAGTTGGCACTTCTCACAGACAACATTGCCATACCCAGTATGGTGCTTGTAGCACCGTTTGCATTGTGGTAAGGTTCCCTTGTAGTTCGGGTTGGAGTTGGTGTTGTTGTTGGGGTTGGGGTTTCCACCGTTGTTGTTTTGCCTCTTGGCGGAGGTTTGATCGTAGGTTCTCCCCCTGTTGTTGTTGTTGTTGTCCCACTTTCTCTTTTCACTACTACCAGCTTCAAACTTAGCCTTCTATGGCTCATCAATGGTGATTTGATTCATGAGTGTATGCGCCATGCGCATTGCTTCGGGAACATTCGGTGGCTTGGATGAGGTGACATTACCCTTGATGGACTTAGGGAGTCCCCAAAAGTATCTCTCCATACGCTTGAATTCTGGGGTGACCATTGTCGGACACATCAGGGCTAACTCCAAAAATCTCCCGTTGTAACCATCAAGGTCGTTCCCAACGGCCTTTAACTGCATGAATTCCATTTCCATCTTTTGTATCTCGGTTCTCAGACAATACTCCTCAATCATGGCACACTTAAATTCTTCCCATGGCGTAGCATACGCCTCATCAATGCCTTTTGCCTGTGCCATTGTGTTCCACCACGTGAGCGCGCCATCAGACAGCGTGCAAGAAGCAAATTTGGTTTTGTTGTCCTCTGAACAATTGCTAACTCGGAATACTGATTCAAGTTTCTCGAACCATCTGGTGAGACCAACCGGTCCCTCAGTGCCGCTGAAGTTATGTGGTTTACAGCTCTGGAATTCCTTGTAAGTGCACCCATTACAAATGGGTTGAATAACCGGTGGTGGTGGCGGTGGCGGTGGAGCTTGGGGTTGCATTTCCGCAATGGCTGCGGCTACACGTTCTTGGATCATCTCTTCAATTTGAGCAGCAGTAGGTGTGGATCGACCGCTAGCCATGATGTTCTAAACAAAATTTTTGACTCAAGTCAAAATCCAGCATTCAAATAGTAATAATACAGTATATGGTAACCAACATGGAATCAAAACATTACATATTATTAAATAACGCATCTAGGTACAAATACCACAGAATCATCGTACAGTAATGTAAATAGAACATCGTGCAAGAATTAAATAACGCAAAGTTCCATTAATAATAATAAGTTTCATACATCTGAATAAGTCCGTACAATACATAAGTGAAACATAAAACTATAACTAGATTACATAATGAAATCTAAATACAAAAACCCTACGGTGAAGGTGGGTGAAGGATGTCCATAACATGGGCCATCTGGTCCTCTAGCTCAGTAACTCGAGCTCGGAGAATCTCTACCTCCCTTGTCAATTCATCGACAGTGGGAGATGGTGGGGCAGGCGGTGCTGGTGGTGCAGGTGATGCCGGTGGTGCAGAGGGTCCGGCTCCAGACGTAGAGGCTACCAGGCGGTAAGGCTTACAGATGAAGGGATCCGCAGGGTACGGCACAAGCTGCTTACGGGCGGTAACCCTACGACGCCGACCAAATGCGTCAGTGAAGGCTCGTCCTCCGTTGATCCCTGGAATGATGGTACCGTCGAAGCGATACCGCTTCTTCGGCGGGGTGGAGGGTGGCTGAATAGGTGCATCCGCAGGGTCCTCATCATCACTGGAGTCGTCTGAGGAGGTGTCGTCGGATGAAGCATCAGTGGATGACGGGTCGTCCGAATCATGTGGTGGCTGTACGGGTGGCTGAACTGGCCGTCCTTGAGCGGCCATCATCTGTCTGTACCTATCGGGTCCGATCGGAATGAGACGTCCATCAGGGGCGCGTCGGCACCAATGGCAATATCGGTTACGGAAAGGACCTTCCCCGAACTCCGCGGGAATCACAATCTCACCGGAGCGGGGCTGTGATCCTGAGGGTCCGGGGGCAGATGGAGCTGGAATCTCCGAAGGGTCCTGGGCTCCGCTAGAAGTAACCACTGGGGCAGGCGCCTGGCTGCTAGTCCCGGAAGATGAAGCGCCGGGGTCACTCGTGGGTAACGGGATCGGTGTGTCGGCAACAACAGCAGGTGGGGTGGCTGACGAGTCTGAACTGCCCAAAATGATAGCAGGTGGAATATCCGACATCTGAACAAGGAAAAATAAATTTTTCCATGTCAGTAAGTCATAAAGCAAGCACGTATTAGGCCAACAGTTTAAATCATGTGTAACAATAAGTAGCATGGCAATAATAACGAATCGTACAGAAGTAGCATGCAATCAAAAGTAAGTAATATCATACAGTAGTGAAATCATGTAATAGCATACAACATATAGCAGTAAAAGTAAGCAGCTGCATGCAGTAAGTTCAGCGGAAACAAGTAAACTAGCAAGTTGTAGATTAGTCCTATTAGTGAATCCTACTCGGGTCGGTCTTAGACTCACTAATTGTGACGACCCGGAAATTTCCGACCAAATTTAAACTTTAATCTTTATATTATTCAGACACGATAAGCAAAGTTTGTTAAGTTAAATCTCAAGAATTTTAAACTGTGTTCATACATTCATTATAACCTCGACCAAATTCCGACGATTCACGAACCGTTATATATAAATAGATATGTATATGTATATATATTATAACTTGAGAATATTAATAAAGTATTAAACGTATAATACTTTACACGAACGTATTTGTTTCAATATGATTTTCGACGAAAAAAAATATATATATTAAATGATTGAATTATCAGAAACATTGAATTATGATTACAAGTCTCTGTTGAGAGGTCCACTATGATTTGAGAAAATCTATTCCTCTTAACGATATTCAAAATAATTTGTAAAGCTATTTATAAATAAAAACAAAAAGTGTCATTTAGGAAAGTTAGACAAAAGTTAGTGGAGAATTGGTTTCCATAATATTCTATTAATCTATTTTCAAACGTACAAAGACGTTTTTAGTTTAAAAAGAACTTTATTATTAAAACGTATATAACTTTTATAAATATCTAGAATCACTTTTGACAACTCATTACTTAACCAGTATAATAAATATAACGATATTTATATTTTATTTCATTAAATAAATATAACGATTTAAATTAATATTATATATATTTATACGCGTATTATACATACATAGTTTTTTATACTTTTACTATACTTTAACTTTACCTTTACTTTAGTTTTACTTTACTTTAACTTTAATAATTCACTTTAATAATTCATACTTTAATAATTCACTTTAATAATTCATACTTTAATAATCCACTTTAATAATTCATACTTTAATAATTCACTTTAATAATTCACTTTAATAATTCATACTTTAATAATTCACTTTAATAATTCAAAAATCTATTATAAATAGAATTCAATAGGTTTCATTATTTTATAGAAACTTGAAAATATATTTCTCTAAACTCTCTCAATCGAATTACATATATATATATATTTACTTAGTATTATTTCAAGATATTATTAGTATACATAAAATACTACGACGGAGTTATATTCAGACGATTTCAAAATAAGTTTTCAAATGGGATAGAGATAAGGAAATTATGGGTTATAGCTATGAAGGTTATGGGTATTGATCGAGGGTATTGATCGTGAGGTCAACCTAACGTTTATCATTTTCGTTGCGTCTACGTACTTTCCTGCAATATTGAATCACAATATTGATACGTGAGCATTCATATCTTATCTTTTATATATTAATAGTGTATCCCTGACTAGTGCTCGAGTATATATGATTATGCATGTTTGTATGCTTAGTTTTGTCGTTAAATAGTTTATGATAAATCACGAATTTAATACATATGCTACTGAGATAAGTTATATGATATGCATGTCGTTGAAAATCTGAAGAAAAAAAAATTAATAACTTTTCATTTAGAAATCGTGTGGTTTCGATGAACGGATTAAAAGATATGGTCAACTGAATTATCATTTATTTTAATATTATTATTAAAACGATTATTATAACTGTTATCAGTTGATGTTATTACTAAAATTATCTTTATTACTAAAAATTAATATTTTTATTGAAACTATCGTTTTATTATTTTTTATCATTATTATTATTATCAATATTATTTTATCAAATAAATATGCGTACAAAGATATTTTTACCACACGTAATGTAATTACATTAATAATACATACCACTATATTTTTATGATATTAAGTGAATTTTATAAATTTTATTATTTGAGATATATAAAAGTATATTTTTATCATATATAAATTTTAATATAAATTTTTATTTATTAATAAATGACTTGTATTATTTAGCATAATAAGATCTGATAAATATATTTAAATATATAAAACTACTATATATAAGTTATATAATAAACATGTATAGATTTTGGAAGTCATTTTGGGTCAAGTTGACTTTTGTTGACTTTTGCATGTCGGTCTCGAGCATTAGGATTGTGATACACTACGACTTGACCTAAATTGTTAGACAGATATTGACCAACATATAAATATATATACTTAATATAGGTTCGTGAATCCGAGACAAACACTGCACTTGTTCAGTGCCGTCATATACATAATTGCTACGAAATACAGTATTGTGAGTTTCATTTGCTCCATTTTATATATATTTTTGGGACTGAGAATACATGCGCTGTTTTTATAAATGTTTTACGAAATAGGCACAAGTACTAAAACTAATTCAACGTGGGTTTAAACCAGAAATATACCCTTAGCTTGGTAACATTAAACTACTTGTCTATGTACGGTAGGCGCGAATCCTAAAGATAGATCTATTGGGCCTGACAAACCCCATCCTGACTATGAGATGCTTTAGTACTTCGAGGTTATTTTAAACACGCCTGATCTGGTGTACTTCAGAGGGTAAAACATGAACGTTAAGGCTTGTTACCGGGTGCCTACAACTTATAGAATACTTTTATACACTTGCGAGTGTACATATATTTATAAACGAAAATCTTGTGGTCTATTAATATATTGAAATGATTGTTATGATAAACCTATGAACTCACCAACCTTTTGGTTGACACTTTAAAGCATGGTTATTCTCAGGTATTAAAGAAATCTTCCGCTGTGCATTAGCTCATTTTAAGGATATTACTTGGAGTCATTCATGGCATATTTTGAAAGACGTTGCATTCGAGTCATTGAGTTCATCAAGATTATTATTAAGCCAATTATAGTTGGATGTATTATGAAATGGTGTGCATGCCGTCAACTTTCGTTGTAAAGAAAGTTTGTCTTTTAAAAACGAATGCAATGTTTGTAAAATGTATCATATAGAGGTCAAATACCTCGCGATGTAATCAACTATTGTGAATCGTTTATAATGTATATGAACGGGTCCTTTCAGTTGGTATCAGAGCGGTGGTCTTAGCGAACCAGGTCTGCATTAGTGTGTCTAACTGATAGTCGTTAGGATGCATTAGTGAGTCTGGACTTCGACCGTGTCTGCATTTCAAAAGTTTTGCTCATCATTTTTGTCGGAAATTACCTGCTTATCATTCTTAGTCTAGACACATCTTATTGCATTGATTGCATGAATAGTGTATAGACAAAATTCATATCTTAGCGTATCTGCTAATTCATATCTTAGCATATCTGTTACTGTAAACTTTGCCTGACATATTCCGTAAATTCCTCCGTAATCTACGAAACCTTTTGCTCTATATAATTAGAATACCACCCGATAGCTGGAAAATCATTTCATATCGAAAAAAAAATTCTTTATTCAATTGTACGAAATGGAATTCGTCATTAGTTCAAGTCCCTCGGATTCCGAAATGGAATCCCACTCAAGTTCCGAAAGCAGTGTGACCGGAATGGATCAACCAATTAGTCATCATCTATTCTGGATGAATTGGGGATGGGTTCGTAGCCTCCTTAATCATTGGAGACAAGAAGAAGGTGATCCCTTCCATCCACCACATTGCCCTCTTGGCGAAGAACCTGAAGCACTTACCGGCGAACCTATCCGAAACACCATTTTCTCTCTTATTTCTAGAGTATCTCGTCACGATTACATACTACACCAAATTCTAGATTTTATTTATCCGCTCGTCCGAACCGATAATCACCCCGGTGTAATAGAAGAAGTTAACGAGCTTCGCGCTCGGGTAGTGGCTTTGGAGAATATGGTGCAAAGGTTACAAACACCAGCAGCAGCACCAGCAGCATAAACAGTACCACCATCAGCAACACCAACAGTACCATCACCACCACCAACAACAACATCCACATCCCACACCGCAACATCACAATAGGTATCTCAAACATCAACGTTATACGCCCTGTAAATATCCAGGAATATCAACAACAACAAACGATGAAGTATTAATTCATAAACTTCATTGAAGAGATATCTCTACGGTAGTTATGTAATCTCCAAAATCTTAGAGATTATTTAATTCTGACCGTAAATCGGATGAGTGAACGGAGATGGTAGAGTAGAAACTTTGATCGAAAATGGTGTACGATTTACAAGCTAGAATTGTTTTACCAACATCATCAACAGGACCGTAGCATCATCAACACAGTCAGTGCCGTCAGTATCGTCAGAATCAACAGCACCTGTAACATCACAAACTCTGTCAGTTCAAGAATCATTGTGGATATCATTACTAATCAACAACAAATATATTGTATCAACGAGTTATGAAGTATTAACTCATTTCCAATCGAAAGATTTATATGTATATTTTATATGTATAAATTTTTAAACCATAATAAATCTTCCCGTACTAAGCTATTATGTGTGAATCTTAACTACTCAGTTAATTCATATTACAAATATGCAATGATGTACGTCCTTCGTCCGCAACTTAACCATCATTAATTACAATCTCTGTCTCAATTCAATAAAAATCCAATTCATAATAAATCAAGTGTATTATTCGAATATATGTTTGATTTTACACTTTCATCATCGATGTACTCAAAACTTTTCAAATAACATCATTTGTACCTTGCGAAGTTCACAAGAATTTCACGAAAACCAATAAATAACAAAGTAATGATTCATAATTTCAATATTATTGAAGAAATACTTATGCAATTTATAAAGTTTTAGTGATTACTCAATTCTAGTTCCAACCATAAAACAAATGAGTTTAATTTAATATTAACTCATTAAATCTATATTACATCTAAAGAAAATATACACATATATTTTCATAAAGACTGTAATAAACTTCTTTTGTACAAAATATTAATTGTGAAAAATTTTTTTAACGGGTAGGTAATACCCGAGAGATATATAAATTCACAATTAATATATTACATTTTTCGAAACTGATTCAGCAATCATCAACTATACTCTCTACTTTCACAACCATATCCGTTCTTTCATATAAATCAAAACAATCATACTCATTCAAATTCAATTACATATTCTGATTTTGAAATCGCATAATTCAATTCGAAATATAACCAGTATCATCACTCTTAGATTCCTATATCTTTCAAAGCTATACTTTGACTTCAAAACTGTGTTAGAACATCATATGTATTAACGATTACAATATGTGCTCAAACCCTTCGAAATTCCTGAAGACACTTCAACTAAGGAACAATCGAGATGATGATCCAACCACATGTTACCCACAATTATACACCTGAAAAAAAACTCTCAAAACCCAAGTCATAGTTCGACACGTATCCGTGTTAGACCCTTTGGCATTTACTAGCTAAAATAACTTTTCAATTCCGTTTCAAAATAGACAGTTTTGTCACAGCTCCAGCAAGTCAACTTCGACTTCTCAATCAAAACAGTCTTATTATAACCTCGATAGATACGTTGCCCTTTAGCCAACGTTACCGGGGAATCGTTTATATTCACCACATTAGCAATAAACTTACCAACAACTTCACTGATCTTTGACTTTCAAAAAAAAAAAATCATTATAATTATCGAAACCCTATCATATACTCATTCGTACCTTATAACAAGAATTGCCATACCAATTATTGAGAATCTGCAATCAGAATTTTGAAACCTCGCAGCATGTCTACATCAACAATTACATATACACACAACGTCTACCTCCAAGACTTACATTCTTTGAATGAGAAATTTCTGAAAAACACCCTAAACTGCGAACCAGTTCTCGAAATTTTGAAAAATGCTGATGAAGCCGCAAAAACTGTAAACGACCTTAACAGTAAAAAGTTGGATGATAAAGGATAGTATATTGGCAAAGAGAAGCTTTGGAACTGGAAAACAGATTGAGCAAAGTATGAAGGAGGCTGTGGACAAATCACAAAGACTGAACCTGCCTTCAAAGAATCCAAATGATTCAGTACTTGCTGAAGTCATTAACGAATACCTTGCTCC
The DNA here is from genome assembly GCF_046630445.1 of Rutidosis leptorrhynchoides. Lineage (NCBI taxonomy): Eukaryota > Viridiplantae > Streptophyta > Magnoliopsida > Asterales > Asteraceae > Rutidosis > Rutidosis leptorrhynchoides. The sequence continues at coordinate 444,498,733 of NC_092334.1, forward strand.
TGACTCTAAACCCCTGCAGATAATATCCTTCATCATCCTCTGATATTAGACATTCTAAGATATCATCGTATCTTTCATTATAAATATCATCCATACTTCTGAAGATATTTTTATAATTATTCTTATCTGAAATCATTTACCTCTTCGCGCTATCTGTATTATAACATAAAAGAAACTATTTTAGTTTCTAAATTCTGAAACATTCAAGTTTAAAATAGAAATATTCTTGAAGAAGTGTTGGGAGCTGAAGCATGAGTTAGTATAATATAATGACACTTGATCAACGTGATTATATTACAGTAATTCATGCTGAGTTTCTAAATGGAACATGATGATTCACATATCATAACATCATCATGTGCTATGTTACACGACTCTTGTATTCTCTTTGATCTCTAAATATCAAGAAAATATTTCTTGATGATTCGGCCTTTTCCGAGGTATTCTGGTAATTTGACAAGTCAAGATCGTGACATTACAATTTCCTTCCTAGAACATTAACAATGTTCATTCCGAAATTTATATCTGCGAATTCTGGACCATTACAATCGGTGCTTAATCGCAAGAAGAAGAAACGAAAGGACAAAGCTCCGAACTAGAAATGGGAGTATAAATCATAGCAAATAGAAGAGACAATTAACTGTGGATGACAATGATTATAGAAGAAGCAAGGACTTTGAAATATAAGGGAAGATATAAAACCCAACAACAACCCATAAATCACAAACCGTATATATCAATGCATATAGCAATATAAAGACACGGGAGAATTAAAAACACTATAAAACCAAGAGTATAGTAGAAGTAAATAGATTCTTCCGGAAGCAGATAAAAAAGAAGAGCGACAGATATGAAAGTGAGGAGTATATCAAGAATCAGCACTGGATGAAGCATATTGACAAATACTTTAAAATATGAGTTGAGAAGGTGTGAGTTGTAAGAAAACAAATGAGGTGGATTTATAGTGAAATATCCGACAGAGAAATCAAAATGGATTATCGCATTAATTCGAAGAGGATCATAATTTCCTTAATCGCTGAATAATCAAATCCAAAATAGATTACAAAGATTTTTTTTTCGGAGATCAATCGTGATGACGTCAAAAGATACGACGAATCACTATTATCTTATTTCATTCATTTACGATAACTTCACTCATACGCTTCGAGTAATCGAATTATTTTATCCATTCTTCTTGAACATGATAAAACTCTATAATCGTTATAATAACATTCTCATTGTTAGTCATGACGACCTCTATCAAATTTCGGGGACGAAATTTCTTTAACGGGTAGGTACTGTGACGACCCGGAAATTTCCGACCAAATTTAAACTTTAATCTTTATATTATTCAGACACGATAAGCAAAGTTTGTTAAGTTAAATCTCAAGAATTTTAAACTGTGTTCATACATTCATTATAACCTCGACCAAATTCCGATGATTCACGAACCGTTATATATAAATAGATATGTATATGTATATATATTATAACTTGAGAATATTAATAAAGTATTAAACGTATAATACTTTACACGAACGTATTTGTTTCAATATGATTTTTGACGAAAAAAAATATATATATTAAATGATTGAATTATCAGAAACATTGAATTATGATTACAAGTCTCTGTTGAGAGGTCCACTATGATTTGAGAAAATCTATTCCTCTTAACGATATTCAGAATAATTTGTAAAGCTATTTATAAATAAAAACAAAAAGTGTCATTTACGAAAGTTAGACAAAAGTTAGTGGAGAATTGGTTTCCATAATATTCTATTAATCTATTTTCAAACGTACAAAGACGTTTTTAGTTTAAAAAGAACTTTATTATTAAAACGTATATAACTTTTATAAATATCTAGAATCACTTTTGACAACTCATTACTTAACCAGTATAATAAATATAACGATATTTATATTTTATTTCATTAAATAAATATAACGATTTAAATTAATATTATATATATTTATACGCGTATTATACATACATAGTTTTTTATACTTTTACTATACTTTAACATTACCTTTACTTTACTTTTACTTTACTTTAACTTTAATAATTCACTTTAATAATTCATACTTTAATAATTCACTTTAATAATTCATACTTTAATAATCCACTTTAATAATTCATACTTTAATAATTCACTTTAATAATTCATACTTTAATAATTCACTTTAATAATTCAAAAATCTATTATAAATAGAATTCAATAGGTTTCATTATTTCATAGAAACTTGAAAATATATTTCTCTAAACTCTCTCAATCGAATTACATATATATATATATATTTACTTAGTATTATTTCAAGATATTATTAGTATACATAAAATACTACGACGGAGTTATATTCAGACGATTTCAAAATAAGTTTTCAAATGGGATAGAGCTAAGGAAATTATGGGTTATAGCTATGAAGGTTATGGGTATTGATCGAGGGTATTGCTCGTGAGGTCAACCTAACGTTTATCATTTTCGTTGCATCTACATACTTTCCTGCAATATTGAATCACAATATTGATACGTGAGCATTCATATCTTATCTTTTATATATTAATAGTGTATCCCTGACTAGTGCTCGAGTATATATGATTATGCATGTTTGTATGCTTAGTTTTGTCGTTAAATAGTTTATGATAAATCACGAATTTAATACATATGCTACTGAGATAAGTTATATGATATGCATGTCGTTGAAAATCTGAAGAAAAAAAAAATTAATAACTTTTCATTTAGAAATCGTGTGGTTTCGATGAACGGATTAAAAGATATGGTCAACTGAATTATCATTTATTTTAATATTATTATTAAAATGATTATTATAACTGTTATCAGTTGATGTTATTACTAAAATTATCTTTATTACTAAAAATTAATATTTTTATTGAAACTATCATTTTATTATTTTTTATCATTATTATTATTATCAATATTATTTTATCAAATAAATATGCGTACAAAGATATTTTTACCACACGTAATGTAATTACATTAATAATACATACCACTATATTTTTATGATATTAAGTGAATTTTATAAATTTTATTATTTGGGATATATAAAAGTATATTTTTATCATATATGAATTTTAATATAAATTTTTATTTATTAATAAATGACTTGTATTATTTAGTATAATAAGATCTGATAAATATATTTAAATATATAAAACTACTATATATGAGTTATATAATAAACATGTATAGATTTTGGAAGTCATTTTTGGTCAAGTTGACTTTTGTTGACTTTTGCATGTCGGTCTCGAGCATTAGGATTGTGATACACTACGACTTGACCTAAATTGTTAGACAGATATTGACCAACATATAAATATATATACTTAATATAGGTTCGTGAATCCGAGACAAACACTGCACTTGTTCAGTGCCGTCATATACATAATTGCTACGAAATACAGTATTGTGAGTTTCATTTGCTCCCTTTTATATATATTTTTGGGACTGAGAATACATGCGCTGTTTTTATAAATGTTTTACGAAATAGGCACAAGTACTAAAACTAATTCAACGTGGGTTTAAACCAGAAATATACCCTTAGCTTGGTAACATTAAACTACTTGTCTATGTACGGTAGGCGCGAATCCTAAAGATAGATCTATTGGGCCTGACAAACCCCATCCTGACTATGGGATGCTTTAGTACTTCGAGGTTATTTTAAACACACTTGATCTGGTGTACTTCAGAGGGTAAAACATGAACGTTAAGGCTTGTTACCGGGTGCCTACAACTTATAGAATACTTTTATACACTTGCGAGTGTACATATATTTATAAATGGAAATCTTGTGGTCTATTAATATATTGAAATGATTGTTATGATAAACCTATGAACTCACCAACCTTTTGGTTGACACTTTAAAGCATGTTTATTCTCAGGTATTAAAGAAATCTTCCGCTGTGCATTAGCTCATTTTAAGGATATTACTTGGAGTCATTCATGGCAAATTTTGAAAGACGTTGCATTCGAGTCATTGAGTTCATCAAGATTATTATTAAGCCAATTATAGTTGGATGTATTATGAAATGGTGTGCATGCCGTCAACTTTCGTTGTAAAGAAAGTTTGTCTTTTAAAAACGAATGCAATGTTTGTAAAATGTATCATATAGAGGTCAAATACCTCGCGATGTAATCAACTATTGTGAATCGTTTATAATGTATATGAACGGGTCCTTTCACTAATGCAACCTAATTCCCTACAACCAATGCTCTGATACCAAATGTGATACCCCGTACAAAACCATCGTGTACGAATCATCAACAACAGGATCATTACAAGGTTAAGTACTATATGCTGTAATAAAAGAAGTTGCATTCACGATGGAAAGATGACGTCATAATTGACATCAAATGTTTTACACCCACAGTATGCTTCTACGAATAGCAAGCATGAATAAATGTATGTGACCCTTAGGTCGTTACAAAACATAGTTTCAAATGTAATAAAGTTTGAATGCAAGATAAACAGTTCATGCGGTGATAACACTAGAGCAGCGGGTGTCTACGGCAAGACTAGCACAACAGCGGAAGCAAATAACCTTAAGCACCTGAGAAAAACATGCTTAAAAACTTCAACACAAAGGTTGGTGAGCTATAGTTTAAGTATAACAGTAATGTAAGGTAGGCCACGAGATTTCAGTGCTACAAAGAGCGTTTCAAAATAGTATGATAAAGTATATGTTAACCGTTGGCACTTGGTAACTAACTTAACGTTTATACCCCCTGAATGTACACTTGGAAAGTGCGTATGTTTACAAAGTATTAAACACTCGTTAAATGCTAGCGCGACTAGCCCGAGTGGGGATGTCAAACCCTATGGATCCATATCTAAGATTCGCGTTCACGGTTCAAAAACCAATGATTAAACGTTACCGAGCTAAAGGGAATGTTTATGCCATTGTATAACCCACACATATATAAGTTTAAGTACTCATCCCTAGTATGTAAAACATAAAATCCGCATGTATTCTCAGTTCCCAAAATAAGTTAAAGTAAAAAGGGAATGCTATAACTCACAATGATAAAGTAGCGGTAAAGTATGACTCGGAAAGTAAGCAAGTAATGAAGGCTGTCCAAACGGGTCCTCAACCTAAGTCAAATAGTACTAAGTCAGTAAATTATCTGAATAGGTTTAAAAGTATGTAAATAAGGTCTTAAGGGTCATCATCATTCATCATCAAACAAAAGGTGTAAAGTAAGTTTCGTTCATGAAAGTAGTTTAAAACAAAGGCTGAGTTCGGTCAGTCACCACGGCCTCAATACCTACTGAAATAAGGTGAGACCAGTGGCATGGCTCTGTATATGAGTCCTTTAGTTGTGGTAAAAATTACAGAAGCAAACTAGTCTTCGTTTGACCGTGGCGACGGTCTAAGTGCGAGTAGGTCAGAATTTTTAGCACAACATTAAATGGACATAGTGACTATCGGAGGGCCATAAATCCTAAACCGTAACTCGGATTAAGACGAGTCCTATATGAAAAGTTATCTACTCGAATAGAGCTATCTGAAATTCATAATTACAGTAGCCCAGATTGTACGGGTCAGACACAGAAATAGTAAAACAGTAGGGTCAGTAGGTTCCGGTGGTTCTTGGTGCTCGATGCTTATCATGGTTCTCATCCTTGATGCATATCGCTTCAAGTGTATAACTCATCGATGTGTTTGCATCATTTTCACCAAGGTTTGACCATCATAACCCAAGTGTAAGTCTAAGACATGAAGCACAACTCACTTAAGTGTTGCAAGTGTTTTGATGTACCAAAGTTACATCAAAGTCTTAGATCCGACACATACATGAACTATAAAAGTAATATTAACCAAGTTTTGACTATTATGACATAAGTATAAGTCTAAGACATGTAGCACAACTCACTTAAGAGTTGTATGAAGTTTGATGAACCAAAGTTACATCAAAGTCTTAGATCTAACACATACATGAACTTTAAAACTAATAATAAGTTACAAACTTGAAAGTAAACTTATGAAATCAAGATCTTGAGTTGTAGAACATAGTTCTTAGTTTGATCTTGAAGATCCAAGACTCAAAAGTCTAGATCTAACATATGTGTACAAAGTTATAATTAAAGAAAGCTTACTTACATGTTCTTGAACTTTTAAAGTTAACTTTTGTTCAAGAAAGTATGAGATCAAGACTAACTTGTAATACTTGACCATTTGAACCAACAAACATGAAATCAAAGTGCATAATATAAAGAAGTAAACCAAGTAAACAAGTAACTAGTTCAAGGTTGTTCATACTTTAAAGATTCAAGCCTAAGTCTTGATCTTTAGAAAGTAAACTTTAAAGTTTACTTCATGAGCTTCAAGTATGATTTACAACCATGAACTTACAATCTTTTTAAAGCATTATATGTAGAACATAACTAGAAAGTTAGTTCTTGTATGTTCTTGTTAAAACAAGATAAATGATGAACAAACTAAAGAGTTTGATTCATAATGACTAGTAAGTAATTACGACAACAAACTTCATGTAACTAAGTAACAACAACAACTAACAAGTATCAAGTAATTTAACAGCATCAAAGAACAAAAGATGATGATGATTAAGGGGTGTTGGGTTTCGGTTTTACAAAGAAAAGAAGAAGAGAAAAGGTCTTCAAGTTACTTACAATATTTAGAAAGAATGAGAGAAAGAAATGAGAGAAAATAATGTAAGTAAGAGTGTATGTGAGAATGAGAGAAATGCAAGTGTTTCAAGTAGTAAAAAAAAGATTTTGAACCCTCTCTCACCCATGGTAGTCCACGGCCAGCAGAAAAAAAAAGGGAGAGGAGAAAGTCTATTGGGTTCATACATGTAAAGCTTCAAAAGTAGGATAATAAGGGTGCATGCATGGGGATGTAACATGTAACAAGATTCCATGACTAGTTAAACCATTTAGTTATGTTCTAAGGTAATACTTACAAGTATTGTTGGGCTAATAAGTCCATAAAAGATGTAGGGTGGGCTTCTAAAGTCCAATAACACTAATAAAGGCCCAAGTTCAATTAATTAACAATTAAATCCAACAAAGCCCAAGTAATTAACTAATAACCTTAGTTAATTAAAATGATTAATAAAACTTAATCATGAATGTAAATAATACTTGAAAATATTATTCGTGTAAGTTTCGTGTGTCACAAAGACGTTTCGGGCAATTAAAGTCAAGTACGGGCAATCATGGCAACATGTAAATGTAATAACATACATTTGTTTAATCACAAGTATTAATAATAACAATTATTAATAAATAAACGTTGGAAAATCCAGGGTCGTTACATACAGACTTTGCTCGTCGTGTCGAAATCAAATACGAATTAAGTTTAAATTTGGTCGTAAATCTCTGGGTCATCACAGTACCTACCCGTTAAAGAAATTTCGTCCCGAAATTTGAGTGTGGTTGTCATGGTTAACAATAAGAATGTCTTCATGACGAATATAAGTTGATAAAATAGAATTTCATTACCATAGAGCAATGTGGATAATATGATTCGATTACTCGAAGTGGGTGAGTGAAGTTATTACAAAAGAGTGAAATGAGAGAGACAAGTTTCATCATAACTTTTGACTAGTCATGGTTGAATTCCGGAATTCTAGGGATTTAACAAAATCTTCGAAATCTAAAAGATCTGATTCTTTAGGATTTAAGGGAATTAGGATCTCTTTAATTAAATGTGGTCATCTGTCTCGATTGTTACGTCTGATTTTTCTTTTATAACTAAACTCCTCCGTGTAGTGACCCGAACTTTTCCATGTTTATATATATTAATTGAGATTGATATTTACATGATTAAATGTTTCCAACATGTTAAGCAATCAAATTTGTTAAGACTTGATTAATTGAAATATGTTTCATATAGACAATTGACCACCCAAGTTAACCGGTGATTCACGAACATTAAAACTTGTAAAAACTATATGATGACATATATATGGATATATATATAGTTAACATGATACTATGATAAGTAAACATATCATTAAGTATATTAACAATGAACTACATATGTAAAAACAAGACTAGTAACTTAATGATTTTTAAACGAGACATATATGTAACGATTATCGTTGTAAAGACATTTAATGTATATATATCATATTAAGAGATATTCATACATGATAATATCATGATAATATAATAATTTAAAATCTCATTTGATATTATAAACATTGGGTTAACAACATTTAACAAGATCGTTAACCTAAAGGTTTCAAAACAACACTTACATGTAACGACTAACGATGACTTAACGACTCAGTTAAAATGTATATACATGTAGTGTTTTAATATGTATTTATACACTTTTGAAAGACTTCAATACACTTATAAAAATACTTCTACTTAACAAAAATGCTTACAATTACATCCTCGTTCAGTTTCATCAACAATTCTACTTGTATGCACCCGTATTCGTACTCGTACAATACACAGCTTTTAGATGTATGTACTATTGGTATATACACTCCAATGATCAGCTCTTAGCAGCCTATGTGAGTCACCTAACACATGTGGGAACCATCATTTAGCAACTAGCATGAAATATCTCATAAAATTACAAAAATATGAGTAATCATTCATGACTTATTTACATGAAAACAAAATTACATATCCTTTATATCTAATCCATACACCAACGACCAAAAACACCTACAAACACTTTCATTCTTCAATTTTCTTCATCTAATTGATCTCTCTCAAGTTCTATCTTCAAGTTCTAAGTGTTCTTCATATATTCTACAAGTTCTAGTTACATAAAATCAAGAATACTTTCAAGTTTGCTAGCTCACTTCCAATCTTGTAAGGTGATCATCCAACCTCAAGAAATCTTTGTTTCTTACAGTAGGTTATCATTCTAATACAAGGTAATAATCATATTCAAACTTTGGTTCAATTTCTATAACTATAACAATCTTATTTCAAGTGATGATCTTACTTGAACTTGTTTTCGTGTCATGATTCTGCTTCAAGAACTTCGAGCCATCCAAGGATCCATTGAAGCTAGATCCATTTTTCTCTTTTCCAGTAGGTTTATCCAAGGAACTTAAGGTAGTAATGATGTTCATAACATCATTCGATTCATACATATAAAGCTATCTTATTCAAAGGTTTAAACTTGTAATCACTAGAACATAGTTTAGTTAATTTTAAACTTGTTCGCAAACAAAAGTTAATCATTCTAACTTGACTTTTAAAATCAACTAAACACATGTTCTATATCTATATGATATACTAACTTAATGGTTTAAAACCTGGAAACACGAAAAACACCGTAAAACCGGATTTACGCCGTCGTAGTAACACCGCGGGCTGTTTTGGGTTAGTTAATTAAAAAACTATGATAAACGTTGATTTAAAAGTTGTTATTCTGAGAAAATGATTTTTATTATGAACATGAAACTATATCCAAAAATTATGGTTAAACTCAAAGTGGAAGTATGTTTTCTAAAATGGTCATCTAGACGTCGTTCTTTCGACTGAAATGACTACCTTTACAAGAACGACTTGTAACTTATTTTTCCGACTATAAACCTATACTTTTTCTGTTTAGATTCATAAAATAGAGTTCAATATGAAACCATAGCAATTTGATTCACTCAAAACGGATTTAAAATGAAGAAGTTATGGGTAAAACAAGATTGGATAATTTTTCTCATTTTAGCTACGTGAAAATTGGTAACAAATCTATTCCAACCATAACTTAATCAACTTGTATTGTATATTTTGTAATCTTGAGATACCATAGACACGTATACAATGTTTCGACCTATCATGTCGACACATCTATATATATTTCGGAACAACCATAGACACTCTATATGTGAATGTTGAAGTTAGCTATACAGGGTTGAGGTTGATTCCAAAATATATATAGTTTGAGTTATGATCAATACTGAGATATGTATACACTGGGTCGTGGATTGATTCAAGATAATATTTATCGATTTATTTCTGTACATCTAATTGTGGACAACTAGTTGTAGGTTACTAACGAGGACAGCTGACTTAATAAACTTAAAACATCAAAATATATTAAAAGTATTGTAAATATATTTTGAACATACTTTGATATATATGTATATATTGTTATAGGTTCGTGAATCAACCAGTGGCCAAGTCTTACTTCTCGACGAAGTAAAAATCTGTGAAAGTGAGTTATAGTCCCACTTTTAAAATCTAATATTTTTGGGATGAGAATACATGCAGGTTTTATAAATAATTTACAAAATAGACACAAGTACGTGAAACTACATTCTATGGTTGAATTATCGAAATCGAATATGCCCCTTTTTATTAAGTCTGGAAATCTAAGAATTAGGGAACAGACACCCTAATTGACGCGAATCCTAAAGATAGATCTATTGGGCCTAACAAACCCCATCCAAAGTACCGGATGCTTTAGTACTTCGAAATTTATATCATATCCGAAGGGTGTCCCGGAATGATGGGGATATTTTTATATATGCATCTTGTTAATGTCGGTTACCAGGTGTTCACCATATGAATGATTTTTATCTCTATGTATGGGATGTGTATTGAAATATGAAATCTTGTGGTCTATTATTATGATTTGATATATATAGGTTAAACCTATAACTCACCAACATTTTTGTTGACGTTTTAAGCATGTTTATTCTCAGGTGATTATTAAGAGCTTCCGCTGTCGCATACTTAAATAAGGACGAGATTTGGAGTCCATGCTTGTATGATATTGTGTAAAAACTGCATTCAAGAAACTTATTTTGTTGTAACATATTTGTATTGTAAACCATTATGTAATGGTCGTGTGTAAACGGGATATTTTAGATTATCATTATTTGATAATCTACATAAAGCTTTTTAAACCTTTATTGATGAAATAAAGGTTATGGTTTGTTTTAAAATGAATGCAGTCTTTGAAAAATGTCTCATATAGAGGTCAAAACCTCGCAACGAAATCAATTAATATGGAACGTTTTTAATCAATAAGAACGGGACATTTCAGTTGGTATCCGAGCGTTGGTCTTAGAGAACCAGAATTTTGCATTAGTGTGTCTTATCGAGTTTGTTAGGATGCATTAGTGAGTCTGGACTTCGACCGTGTTTAGTTGAAAAATGATTGCTTAACAAATTTTGTTGGAAACTATATATTTTTAACATGTGAATATTATGTGATATATTAATCTCTTAACGCGTTTGATATTATGTGATAGATGTCTACCTCTAGAACAAGTCCCATTGACTCACCTAATAATAATGAAGAGTCAAATGTAAATTGGAATGATTCGTGGACTGATTCACAAGTTCCCGAAGAGGAACCGGAAGAAGAGTCGGAACCGGAAGAAGAATCGGAACCGGAAGAAGAATCGGAACCGGATGAAGAAATAGAACTGGTGGGGGAAATAATAAAACGGTTAAGTAAAAGAAAATCCTCAACCAACCGACCAAGGTTAATTATGGTCAATGGTGTTTCCGCCAAGGAAGCAAAATATTGGGAGGATTACCAATTCTCCGATGAATCGGATTCCGACGAGAATTCCGATGATGTTACAGAAATTACCCCAACTGAATTTAAAAAGGCAAAAGAAAATAATAAGGGAAAGGGCATAAAAATAGAGAAATCTAATTCCAACCCCGATGAACTTTATATGTATCGTCAACCCCCGAAGTCCTTAAGTTGTAACAATGACCCGGGAACCTCTAAACCACCAGGTTTTTCTAAACCAATGTGGATAACGACGGCTCGTATTAGGGGAACATCATATATCCCTAGAAACTTGGCAAAACGAACCAAAACTGAAGAAGAAGAAACAAGCGAGTCGAAATAAGATAGTTGTATTCATGTGGTGTAATATATGTAATATAGTGTGCTTATGCTTTATGATATATGTAAAAATTGCTTGTATTAATAAGTATTTTTTTTATGAATCTAACTCTTGTCTATTTTACACTATAAAAACACAAAATGGATAGACAACCCAATATTTTAAGAGACCTACCCGGAGACATGATTGATGAAATCTTGTCTAGAGTCGGTCAGAATTCTTCGGCACAACTATTTAAGGCGAGATCAGTTTGTAAGACATTCAAAGAACGTTCCAAGAATGCCTTGGTTTATAAAAGGCTTTCGTTCGAAAGATGGGGGATATCACATTGGGAAATCCATAAGTTACGATGTGTTTACTTTGACGCATATATTGCGGGGAACCCAAATGCTATTTTACGCAACGGGTTAAGAAATTATTTTGACTCAATGTATCCGAATATAGGACTTCATGATTTAGAAAAAGAGGCTAACATGCAACATAAAGAAGCATGCTATGCTTACGGGTTAGTAATGTTCGCTTCTCACCAAAGTGAGAACAAGAACATCGGGCTACAACTATTAAACAAAACGTTTCCACAAGTGATGGAGTCGGTAATTGGGGTAAGAAATGAGGTTTTTAGATTATTACGGGACTGTTGGACATTACGTAACCCTCGGCCCTTTGACGACGTTACAACACGCTGTCTTATCAACGGCCATAACGGTTATGTTCCACAAGACCAAGGATGGGAAGTAGTCCTAGTAAAACCAGAATGCATGACTTGTTTCTGGACGTATGAATTACGTGTCTTTATTGCCTTTACTGAACGACTTGTGTACTAGCTAGAATTATCTTCACAACTATCTTGTATCAAAGTTATTGTGTGCTATATTTCATGCTTTATGTAAAATAAGCGGTATTGTAAGTTTGTAAAATATTGTATAAAAGTATGAACGCGAAATATTATTATAATTAGTTTTTCATATAGAATTGTAGTAGTTGAATTGTATATTAGCTACTAAGTATGAACTTAACGGGTAGGTACTACCCGAATTTAAACTTATAAAACGCTAATATGAAGAAAAAGCTTTTATAAATGAGTTCATATTATGCTACGAAATACTGTTAACTACTCTTAATATTTTGTATGATTAACTTGTTCCATTTGACTATTTTGAAGGAAATGGCACCGACTACTCGACACACCGTGAATATGAATGAAGAGGAATTCCGTACTTTTCTAGCTTCAAATATAGCCACAGTACAGGCTGCACTACATACCAACAATAACCTTGGATCTAGCAGTACAGGAAATCGTGTAGGATGCACCTACAAAGAATTCACTGCCTGCAAACCTTTGGAATTTGATGGAACCGAAAGACCGATCGGATTGAAACGGTGGACCGAGAAGGTCGAATCGGTGTTTGCCATAAGTAAGTGTACTGAAGAGGACAAAGTGAAGTACGCTACGCATACCTTCACAGGTTCTGCGTTAACATGGTGGAATACCTATCTAGAGCAAGTGGGACAAGACGATGCGTACGCACTACCGTGGTCAGCATTCAAGCACTTGATGAACGAGAAATACCGTCCCAGAACCGAGGTCAATAAGCTCAAGACAGAACTTAGAGGGTTACGAACCCAAGGATTTGATATTACCACGTACGAAAGACGATTCACAAAATTGTGCCTATTGTGTCCGGGAGCATTCGAAGATGAGGAAGAGAAGATCGACGCGTTTGTGAAAGGATTACCAGAAAGAATCCAAGAAGATATAAGTTCACACGAGCCCGCCTCCATACAACAGGCATGTAGAATGGCTCACAAACTAGCGAACCAGATTGAATAAAGAATTAAAGAACAGACTGCTGAAGAGGCCAATGTGAAGCAAGTCAAAAGAAAGTGGGAGGAAAACGGTGATAAGAATCACCAATACAACAACAACAGCAATTACAACAATAATCGCAACAATTATCCCAACAATCGCAAAATCAATCGCAACTACAACAAACGGCCCAACAACAACAACAACAACAACAACAACAACAACAACAACAACAACAACTACAACAATCATCCCAACAACAATAATAACCGCAACAACAACAACAATCAGAAGCAGCTATGCCAAAGGTGTGAAAAGTATCACTCGGGGTTCTGCACCAAATTTTGCAACAAGTGTAAAAGAAATGGTCAGAGCGCGGCGAAGTGTGAGGTCTACGGACCAGGGGTTAATAGAACAAAAGGAACAAATGGTGTCGGAACGAGTAATGGTGGAGCAAGTAGTGTCGGAGCAAGTTATGCCAATGTAGTTTGTTATAAATGTGGAAAACCGGGCCACATTATTAGAAATTGCCCGAACCAGGAGAACACGAATGGACAAGGCCGCGGAAGAGTTTTCAATATTAATGCGGCAGAGGCACAGGAAGACCCGGAGCTTGTTACGGGTACGTTTCTTATTGACAATAAATCTGCTTACGTTTTATTTGATTCGGGTGCGGATAGAAGCTATATGAGTAGAGATTTTTGTGCTAAATTAAGTTGTCCATTGACGCCTTTGGATAGTAAATTTTTACTCGAATTAGCAAATGGTAAATTAATTTCAGCAGATAATATATGTCGGAATCGAGAAATTAAACTGGTTAGCGAAACATTTAAGATTGATTTAATACCAATAGAGTTAGGGAGTTTTGATGTGATAATCGGTATGGACTGGTTGAAAGAAGTGAAAGCAGAGATCGTTTGTTACAAAAATGCAATTCGCATTATACGAGAAAAAGGAAAACCCTTAATGGTGTACGGAGAAAAGGGCAACACGAAGCTACATCTTATTAGTAATTTGAAGGCACAAAAACTAATAAGAAAAGGTTGCTATGCTATTCTAGCACACGTCGAGAAAGTACAAACTGAAGAAAAGAGCATCAATGATGTTCCCATTGCAAAAGAATTTCCCGATGTATTTCCGAAAGAATTACCGGGATTACCCCCACATCGATCCGTTGAATTTCAAATAGATCTTATACCAGGAGCTGCACCAATAGCTCGTGCTCCTTACAGACTCGCACCCAGCGAGATGAAAGAACTGCAAAGCCAATTACAAGAACTTTTAGAGCGTGGTTTCATTCGACCAAGCACATCACCGTGGGGAGCTCCTGTTTTGTTTGTCAAGAAGGAAGATGGTACATTCAGGTTGTGTATCGACTACCGAGAGTTGAACAAACTTACCATCAAGAACCGCTACCCACTACCGAGAATCGACGACTTATTTGATCAACTACAAGGCTCGTCTGTTTATTCAAAGATTGACTTACGTTCCGGGTATCATCAAATGCGGGTGAAAGAAGATGATATTCCAAAGACTGCTTTCAGAACACGTTACGGTCATTACGAGTTTATGATCATGCCGTTTGGTTTAACTAATGCACCAGCTGTGTTCATGGACCTTATGAACTGAGTGTGTGGACCATACATTGACAAGTTTGTCATTGTTTTCATTGATGACATACTTATTTACTCAAAGAATGACCAAGAACACGGTGAACATTTGAGAAAGGTGTTAGAAGTATTGAGGAAGGAAGAATTGTACGCTAAGTTTTCAAAGTGTGCATTTTGGTTGGAAGAAGTTCAATTCCTCGGTCACATAGTGAACAAAGAAGGTATTAAGGTGGATCCGGCAAAGATAGAAACTGTTGAAAAGTGGGAAACCCCGAAAACTCCGAAACACATACGCCAGTTTTTAGGACTAGCTGCTTACTATAGAAGGTTCATCCAAGACTTTTCCAGAATAGCAAAACCCTTGACTGCATTAACGCATAAAGGGAAGAAATTTGAATGGAATGATGAACAAGAGAAAGCGTTTCAGTTATTGAAGAAAAAGCTAACTACGGCACCTATATTGTCATTGCCTGAAGGGAATGATGATTTTGTGATTTATTGTGACGCATCAAAGCAAGGTCTCGGTTGTGTATTAATGCAACGAACGAAGGTGATTGCTTATGCGTCTAGACAATTGAAGATTCACGAACAAAATTATACGACGCATGATTTGGAATTAGGCGCGGTTGTTTTTGCATTAAAGACTTGGAGGCACTACTTATATGGGGTCAAAAGTATTATATATACCGACCACAAAAGTCTTCAACACATATTTAATCAGAAACAACTGAATATGAGGCAGCGTAGGTGGATTGAATTATTGAATGATTACGACTTTGAGATTCGTTACCACCCGGGGAAGGCAAATGTGGTAGCCGATGCCTTGAGCAGGAAGGACAGAGAACCCATTCGAGTAAAATCTATGAATATAATGATTCATAATAACCTTACTACTCAAATAAAGGAGGCGCAACAAGGAGTTTTAAAACTGGGAAATTTAAAGGATGAAATACCCAAAGGATCGGAGAAGCATCTTAATATTCGGGAAGACGGAACCCGGTATAGGGCTGAAAGGATTTGGGTACCAAAATTTGGAGATATGAGAGAAATGGTACTTAGAGAAGCTCATAAAACCAGATACTCAATACATCCTGGAACGGGGAAGATGTACAAGGATCTCAAGAAACATTTTTGGTGGCCGGGTATGAAAGCCGATGTTGCTAAATACGTAGGAGAATGTTTGACGTGTTCTAAGGTTAAAGCTGAGCATCAGAAACCATCGGGTCTACTTCAACAACCCGAAATCCCGGAATGGAAATGGGAAAACATTACCATGGATTTCATCACTAAATTGCCAAGGACTGCAAGTGGTTTTGATACTATTTGGGTAATAGTTGATCGTCTCAGACATTACAGCAAGCATTAGGAACTCGTCTAGACATGAGTACTGCCTATCATCCACAAACTGATGGGCAGAGCGAAAGGACAATACAAACGCTTGAAGACATGCTATGAGCATGTGTTATTGATTTCGGAAACAGTTGGGATCGACATCTACCGTTAGCAGAATTTTCCTACAACAACAGCTACCATTCAAGCATTGAGATGGCGCCGTTTGAAGCACTTTATGGTAGAAAGTGCAGGTCTCCAATTTGTTGGAGTGAAGTGGGGGATAGACAGATTACGGGTCCGGAGATTATACAAGAAACTACCGAGAAGATCATCCAAATTCAACAACGGTTGAAAATCGCCCAAAGTCGACAAAAGAGCTACGCTGACATTAAAAGAAAAGATATAGAATTTGAAATTGGAGAGATGGTCATGCTTAAAGTTGCACCTTGGAAAGGTGTTGTTCGATTTGGTAAACGAGGGAAATTAAATCCAAGGTATATTGGACCATTCAAGATTATTGATCTTGTCGGACCAGTAGCTTACCGACTTGAGTTACCTCAACAACTCGCGGCTGTACATAACACTTTCCACGTCTCGAATTTGAAGAAATGTTTTGCTAAAGAAGATCTCACTATTCCGTTAGATGAAATCCAAATCAACGAAAAACTTCAATTCATCGAAGAACCCGTCGAAATAATGGATCGTGAGGTTAAAAGACTTAAGCAAAACAAGATACCAATTGTTAAGGTTCGATGGAATGCTCGTAGAGGACCCGAGTTCACCTGGGAGCGTGAAGATCAGATGAATAAGAAATACCCACATCTATTTCCAGAAGATTCGTCAACACCTTCAACAGCTTAAAATTTCGGGACGAAATTTATTTAACGGGTAGGTACTGTAGTGACCCGAACTTTTCCATGTTTATATATATTAATTGAGATTGATATTTACATGATTAAATGTTTCCAACATGTTAAGCAATCAAATTTGTTAAGACTTGATTAATTGAAATATGTTTCATATAGACAATTGACCACCCAAGTTAACCGGTGATTCACGAACATTAAAACTTGTAAAAACTATATGATGACATATATATGGATATATATATATATATATATATAGTTAACATGATACTATGATAAGTAAACATATCATTAAGTATATTAACAATGAACTACATATGTAAAAACAAGACTACTAACTTAATGATTTTTAAACGAGACATATATGTAACGATTATCGTTGTAAAGACATTTAATGTATATATATATATATCATATTAAGAGATATTCATACATGATAATATCATGATAATATAATAATTTAAAATCTCATTTGATATTATAAACATTGGGTTAACAACATTTAACAAGATCGTTAACCTAAAGGTTTCAAAACAACACTTACATGTAACGACTAACGATGACTTAACGACTCAGTTAAAATGTATATACATGTAGTGTTTTAATATGTATTTATACACTTTTGAAAGACTTCAATACACTTATCAAAATACTTCTACTTAACAAAAATGCTTACAATTACATCCTCTTTCAGTTTCATCAACAATTCTACTTGTATGCACCCGTATTCGTACTCGTACAATACACAGCTTTTAGATGTATGTACTATTGGTATATACACTCCAATGATCATCTCTTAGCAGACCATGTGAGTCACCTAACACATGTGGGAACCATCATTTGGCAACTAGCATGAAATATCTCATAAAATTACAAAAATATGAGTAATCATTCATGACTTATTTACATGAAAACAAAATTACATATCCTTATCTAATCCATACACCAACGACCAAAAACACCTACAAACACTTTCATTCTTCAATTTTCTTCATCTAATTGATCTCTCTCAAGTTCTATCTTCAAGTTCTAAGTGTTCTTCATATATTCTACAAGTTCTAGTTACATAAAATCAAGAATACTTTCAAGTTTGCTAGCTCACTTCCAATCTTGTAAGGTGATCATCCAACATCAAGAAATCTTTGTTTCTTATAGTAGGTTATCATTCTAATACAAGGTAATAATCATATTCAAACTTTGGTTCAATTTCTATAACTATAACAATCTTATTTCAAGTGATGATCTTACTTGAACTTGTTTTCGTGTCATGATTCTGCTTCAAGAACTTCGAGCCATCCAAGGATCCATTGAAGCTAGATCAATTTTTCTCTTTTCCAGTAGGTTTATCCAAGGAACTTAAGGTAGTAATGATATTCATAACATCATTCGATTCATACATATAAAGCTATCTTATTCAAAGGTTTAAACTTGTAATCACTAGAACATAGTTTAGTTAATTCTAAACTTGTTCGCAAACAAAAGTTAATCCTTCTAACTTGACTTTTAAAATCAACTAAATACATGTTCTATATCTATATGATATGCTAACTTAATGGTTTAAAACCTGGAAACACGAAAAACACCGTAAAACCAGATTTACGCCGTCGTAGTAACACCGCGGGCTGTTTTGGGTTAGTTAATTAAAAACTATGATAAACTTTGATTTAAAAGTTGTTATTCTGAGAAAATGATTTTTATTATGAACATGAAACTATATCTAAAAATTATGGTTAAACTCAAAGTGGAAGTATGTTTTCTAAAATGGTCATCTAGACGTCGTTCTTTCGACTGAAATGACTACCTTTACAAGAACGACTTGTAACTTATTTTTCTGACTATAAACCTATACTTTTTCTGTTTATATTCATAAAATATAGTTCAATATGAAAACATAGCAATTTGATTCACTCAAAACGGATTTAAAATGAAGAAGTTATGGGTAAAACAAGATTGGATAATTTTTCTCATTTTAGCTACGTGAAAATTGGTAACAAATCTATTCCAACCATAACTTAATCAACTTGTATTGTATATTATGTAATCTTGAGATACCATAGACACGTATACAATGTTTCGACCTATCATGTCGACACATCTATATATATTTCGGAACAACCATAGACACTCTATATGTGAATGTTGGAGTTAGCTATACAGGGTTGAGGTTGATTCCAAAATATATATAGTTTGAGTTGTGATCAATACTGAGATACGTATACACTGGGTCGTAGATTGATTCAAGATAATATTTATCGATTTATTTCTGTACATCTAATTGTGGACAACTAGTTGTAGGTTACTAACGAGGACAGCTGACTTAATAAACTTAAAATATCAAAATATATTAAAAGTGTTGTAAATATATTTTGAACATACTTTGATATATATGTATATATTGTTATAGGTTCGTGAATCAACCAGTGGCCAAGTCTTACTTCTCGACGAAGTAAAAATATGTGAAAGTGAGTTATAGTCCCACTTTTAAAATCTAATATTTTTGGGATGAGAATACATGCAGGTTTTATAAATGATTTACAAAATAGACACAAGTACGTGAAACTACATTCTATGGTTGAATTATCGAAATCGAATATGCCCCTTTTTATTAAGTCTGGTAATCTAAGAATTAGGGAACAGACACCCTAATTGACGCGAATCCTAAAGATAGATCTATTGGGCCTAACAAACCCCATCCAAAGTACCGGATGCTTTAGTACTTCGAAATTTATATTATATCCGAAGGGTGTCCCGGAATGATGGGGATATTCTTATATATGCATCTTGTTAATGTCGGTTACCAGGTGTTCACCATATGAATGATTTTTATCTCTATGTATGGGATGTGTATTGAAATATGAAATCTTGTGGTCTATTATTATGATTTGATATATATAGGTTAAACCTATAACTCACCAACATTTTTGTTGACGTTTTAAGCATGTTTATTCTCAGGTGATTATTAAGAGCTTCCGCTGTCGCATACTTAAATAAGGACGAGATTTGGAGTCCATGCTTGTATGATATTGTGTAAAAACTGCATTCAAGAAACTTATTTTGTTGTAACATATTTGTATTGTAAACCATTATGTAATGGTCGTGTGTAAACGGGATATTTTAGATTATCATTATTTGATAATCTACGTAAAGCTTTTTAAACCTTTATTGATGAAATAAAGGTTATGGTTTGTTTTAAAATGAATGCAGTCTTTGAAAAACGTCTCATATAGAGGTCAAAACCTCGCAACGAAATCAATTAATATGGAACGTTTTTAATCAATAAGAACGGGACATTTCACTCCGTTCCATTATTCTCACCATTCCTATTCTTTCTTTCTTAGTTCGCACATCTAAAAGATTGTGAAAATGCTTAATCCAGTTCTAATCCTTGATATTTTCCTAATTATTATTTCTATCATCCTTCTTTTCAATCTTCCATCAGCAAAATCTGTTTACTTCTATTATTACCTTGGGGTGATACTATTCTTAATTCTACTGTGTCCTTATATTGCTATTCGTATTAATATCCAGGGTTTGTAACTTCCGTGTTGTTATTAGGCTTTATATTTTCTCTTATATTTCAGAGTTCTTTGCCTTTTTATTCTCTTTTCAACCCTAAGTACAACAAGTAATGGTCCCAAATTCTTAGGTATGGTATTTCGAATGAACGTGGCAGATATTCTAAGAGAGAAATTGTAATAGCACGATCTTGATTGGTTAAGTTATCTGAATTCAAGAGGAAAGATAGAACTATCAGAAAAATATGTTCTCGATATGTTTATAGATTAGATAGAATGTAAGAGTCGTGTAACATGGCACATGATGACGTTATAATCTGTGAATCATCACGTTCCATTAGAAACTCAGCATGACTTACTGTAATATAATCATGTTGATCAAGTGTCATTATATTATACTAACTCATGCATCAATTTCCAACACTACTTCAAAATCATTCATAATTCAAACTCAAATTTTAAAGAAATTTAGAAACTAAAGTAGCTTTCTTTATGATGTAATATAGATAGCATGAAGAGATAAATAATTTCGGACGAGAATATTTATGAAAATATCTTCAGAAATATCGAAGATATTTATGATGATATTTTGGAATTTCTAAGTTCGATGGTTGATAAGGAAAAATGTTTCGCAAGATTTTAACATGACTTCGGAGCAGAATATTCTCTAAAGATTTCATCGGGTCCAGAATTACCTGGATTCTTTGAATATAGGGTTTAGTCCTTCTATTTGGCCTTGGTCTCCTTCATGGTTTGCTCAATCTGTTTTTCAATACCAAATTTTCTATCGAGTGTTCCTAACACTCCCTTCTTTATCATCAAATTTTTGGCCGTTTAGACCATCTACAATTTTTCTGTTTCCTCTGCATCTAATGCTACAATATCTGAATCATCGGTTATCAATCCGAGGAGGTCTCAGGAGAATTGTGTTTTTAGATGATTAAACGCTGATGGTAATATGGTGAAATATAAAAGGTTCCCCGATAACAATAGAAGAGCACGTACCTATATCAAGGTTATAATAAGGTTGTTTTGAACGAAAAGTCGAAGTTGATTTGTTGGAGCTGTGACAAAATTGGCTAATTTGAAAAAGATTTACAATGTTATTTTTGGTAATAACAATGCCAAAGGAGCTAACACAGATACATGTTAAATGTTTACTTAGGTTTCGAGAACTTTTAGGTGCATAACTATATGCATCAATCTTTCATTCCGTAGATGAAGTGCGGTTGGTTCATCCTCTCGATTGAGGTGTTTTCAAGAATCATGATAGGTTTGAATGCAGATTGTAATCGTCAAGATATAATTGAGGTTTTAGATGAAATCAAGTGGCAAACTTGAAGAAATGTTTAGTTTCATATGTTATAATCAATATTTTAATTCATTATAATTGTCCAATATTGGTAGTCCACAGTTGATAGTCCACGGTTAGCAGTTCAATAATTTAATATATAATATTCGAATTAATTAATATGTATCGTGACCCGTGTGCATGTCTCAGACTCGATCACAACTCAAAGTATATATATTATTATAGAATCAACCTCAACCCTGTATAGCGAACTCGATCATTACAGCATATAGAGTGTCTATGGTTATTCCAAATAATATATATAGATGCGTCGATATGATATGTCAAAACCTTGTATACGTGTCCCGATATTTAAAGTGCGTAAAAATAAATAACAGAAATTAAATGACGATAAATAAAGTGCGTAAAGTAAATAACAAAAATTAAATGACGATAAATAAAATTGCGAGAATGTAAATTGCGATAAATAAAATGTAATCAGTTAGCTAGGAACAATTAGCTAGGAACAGTTAGTGTAGATTCTTAACAAAATTTCTCATAGTTAATTTGTTTGTTTCTAACAAATTTTATTTTGTCCAATGTTTTCTTCATTATGCCACTTGTTGGATTATGATAAGTTGTGACGATCGCTCCAAATCCATATGGATGAACACGTCATTCATCGATTTCATTACGAGGTATTTGACCTCTATATGATACGTTTTGTAAACATTGCATTCTTTTAAAAAGGCACACCATAAATGAATATTTAAATCAAAGGTTTTCGACATCTGATGATTTCTACATATAGACAATCATCGTAAATAATAGTTTACAATAATACTTCCGTTGACAATGCAGTCAAAATAAGATACATGGTGGTGATTTGGTGAATGCAACGTTTCCTTGAAAAATATGTCATGTAAGACTCCATGCACATAGCTTGTCTAACACATAAGCAAACAGCGAAAGACTTCTAGGAAACCTGAGAATAAACATACTAACAAGTGTCAACACAAAGGTTGGTGAGTTCATAGTTTTATTGTTTCATATAATCTGTATATAAAGGTGGATCACAAGATTTCAATTGTTTCATCCAGAAACGGTTATCAAAATATTCTATAAGATTGAGCACCCTGGTAACTAAACTTAACGTATATATAATTTGTACCCTTTGTATACTCATCTTAATAATACACGCAAACCAACGTGTACGCTTCTCAAATAGCATACGTCCGTTAAAAGGCTAGTGCTCTAGCTCAGGAGGGGATATCAAGCCCTATGGATCCATATACTACTACTCGCGCCCACCAGTTCTTATAACTGGCAGTTACTAGTTACCAAAGCTAAGGGATTTTCGGTTCAAACTCAGTGTAGAATTAAGTATGTACTTGTATCCATTGCGTTTAAAATAAAGTGCATGTATTCTCAGCCCAAAAATATAGATTGCAAAAGCAATTAAAAAGGGAGCAAATGAAACTCACCTTAGCAGTACATAAAGTCGTTCACCGAAATGTTACCGAAACTTGGAATACCAAATAACCGTAGATCTCAACCTAGAGAACATATGTTGGTCAATAATTGTCTATCAAGCTAGGTCAGGTCATAGTGTATCACAATCCTAATGCTCGATATCGACATACAAAAGTTATCCAAATTCGTTTCAAAAAGTCAATTTTGACAATAGTTCAACAAAACGAGACGTGCCTTATATAAGGTTCATTTACTCAGCTGGTAATATTCAAAAATCCAATTTATCAATCTTACAAACAAGTTGTTTAAATCTTAATTGCAGATTCAAAAGCAATTTCAATTAATGTCAAACATAATTCGGTTGATCATATCTTTTAATCCGTTCATCGAAACTATTCGATATCTAAATGAAAAGTTATTGATTTTTCGTCAGCTTTCCAAAAACATGCATATCATATACCTTTTACCAGTAATATATGTATTTAATTCGTGATTCATCATAAACTGTTTAACGATGAAATTTAGCATACAAGCATGCCTAAACACATATACATTCGAGCACTAGACATGGATACACAATTAATATATAAAAGATAAGATATGAATGTTCACGTATCAATATTGTGATTCAATATTGCAGGAAAGTACGTAGACGTAACAGAGGTGATAAACACTAGGTTTGATTTGCAAACAATACCCATGAATATTACCCATAACCTCCATAGCTATAACCCATAATTTCCTTAGCTTTATCCCGCTCGAAAACCCATTTCAAAAGTGACCCGCTCATGGCTTCGTCGTAATATTTTATGTATATTCTAATAATAATAATAAGATTAATAATAATAATATTAATCCTAATAATATTAATAATAATAATAATAATAATAATAATAATAATAATAATAATAATAATAATAATAATAATAATAATAATCTTTATTAATAATAATATAAATAATAAAATAATTAATAATAATTACGGAGTAATATAGTAATACAGATAGATAGATGAATGATATGTAATTGAGCCAGAATTCGAGCTTTTATAGATGTGGCCTGGACAGGGCTGCCATGCGATCGCATGGCCTCCAAGACCATTTCCCATGCGATCGCATGGGATGGATTTCCAGCTCACAATGATTTTTGTCCCGTTGTTTGTCGACATATTATTTAATTTATATTTATAATATATAATTTATATAATTAATTATATATTATATTAAATTTACGTGCATAGTTGACTTGTAATTTTTGTTCCGATAAGTCGTACGTCATCACGCAACTTATGTCCCGGTTCCGGTTTTTCGAATGTCCCTTCGTACGCTGAGAAAACTTGTATTTTTCGTTTCGTAACTCGTACCTTTGTCAAAATATAGTCTTAAATTATCAATAAACTATATCACTAGAATTGTAACTTATATACTTGAGTGTTTTGGTCATTTACTTCGATAAATCATCGTCTCGTATATACATATACATTTTCATTTTGAAATTGTGTTTTACTGTAGCAAAGTTTTTTTACTGTAGCAAATAGTGATTTTCGAAAAACACTGTAGCTTTTCGGGTACTGTAGCAATTCAAAAATACTGTAGCAAATTAGTGTTTTACTGGTTCATCTTAAACGTTTTAGTTAACTTATCTAAATATCAATCGAATCAATAATCGAATATTACTATCGTTCACTAAATAACTTGAAATCATGTATATATATATATATATATATATATATATATATATATATATATATATATATATATATATATATATATATATATGCACATTTAGTTATATATATATATATATATATATTGTTCGTGAATCTTCGAGAACAGTCAAAGAATAATTGATTACATGAATATAGTTCCAAAACTTTCGTGACTCAACATTACAGACTTTGCTTATCGTGTCGGAAATATTAAACCATATCGAGAATTTGGTTCAAAATAAGTCAAAATTTTCCTGGTCATCACAGTACCTACCCTTTAAAGAAATTTCGTCCCGAAATTTGAGTGAGGTCGTCATGGCTAACAATAAAAATGTTTTGATGACATATATGTGTCAGTAAATAGAGTTTTATCACCGTTTGAATAATATGGATAAAACAATCCAATTACTTGAAGCGTATGAGGGAAGTTATCCTGATAGAGTGAAATGGAGAATAGAGATACGTCTTATCTCTTGACGTAATAACGATTGATTTCCGAAATTTAAGGAATAGAAAATCTTCATAATCTAAATAAGATTTGATTCTTCGGAATTTACGGAAATTAGGATTTTCTTTGATTAAATGCGTAATCTGCCTCGATTGCTATGTCTGATATTTCGTTATAAATTGACCTCTTCCGTTTCATTATTTTCACCACTCCTATATCTTCTTCCTCATTTCATACTTCCAAAAGATTGTGAAATGCTTCATCCAGTTCTGATTCTTGATATACTCCTAACTTTCATATCTGTCATTCTTCTTTTTCATCTACCGCCAGAGGAAGTTATTTTCTTCTACCATTACCTTGGGGTTATAGTGTTTTTCATTCTCCCGTGTCTTTATATTGCTATACGCATTGATATACACGGTTTGTAAATTTCGGGGTTGTTATCGGGCTTATATTCTCCTTTATATTTCAGAGCTCCATGCTTTTGATTTCTCTTCCCGATTTTAAGTCAGCGAATAATGGTCCAGAATTCATAGGTATGGATTTCGGAATGAACATAGTTAATGTTCTAAGAAAGAAATTGAAATGACACGGTCTTGATTTGTCAAATTACCAGAATATCCGGAAAAGACCGAATCATCAAGAAATATATTTTCTTGATTTATTTAGAGATTATATAGAATGAAAGAGTTATGTAACATTGTTTATGATGAGGGTGTGATCTGTGAACCTTTGTCACGTTCCATTAGAAACTCAACATGACTTACTGTAATATAATCACGTTGATCAAGTGTCATTATATTATACTAACTCATGGTTCAGTTCCCAACATTACTTCAAAACATCCATTTTTTTCGAATTTTTCAGATTTTAGAAACTAAAATAGTTTTTTTTATGATGTAACACAGATAGCGTGAAGAGGTAATGATTTCAGATAAGAATGGTTTCAAAAAATATCTTCAGAAATATGGAGGATATTTATAATGGGAGATACGATGATATCTTAGAATATTTAAGATAAGATGATGATGAAGAATATTGTCCGCAAAGGTTTTAGAGTAAAGAGCAAGGTATTCACTAATGATTTCAGCAGGCACTGAATCATTTGGATTCTTTGAAGGTAGATTTAGTCTTTGTGATTTGTCCACAGCATCCTTCATGGTCTGCTCAATCCGTTTTTCAATTCCAAACCTATTCTTTTTCTCAGC
The DNA here is from genome assembly GCF_046630445.1 of Rutidosis leptorrhynchoides. Taxonomy (NCBI): domain Eukaryota; kingdom Viridiplantae; phylum Streptophyta; class Magnoliopsida; order Asterales; family Asteraceae; genus Rutidosis; species Rutidosis leptorrhynchoides. The sequence continues at coordinate 444,525,813 of NC_092334.1, forward strand.
TTTACCAACATACTATTCTTTATCATCAAACTTTTGACTGTTAAAGTCGTTTACCGTTTTTGCTGCTTCATCAACATTTTTCCAATTTCGGAGAACTAGTTTCGTAGTTTGGGATGTTTTTCAGAAACTTCACATTCGGAGTATGTAAGTCTAAAAGATAGACATTATATGTGTATATATATATATATATAACTGTTTTCATAGAATTGCTGCAAAATTCGAAATACTGATTGCTAATTCCCTGTAGTTGGTATGGCAATTATTGTTACAAAATGTGGATGAGTACATGATAGGGTTTCAATGAGTATAAGGATTTTTTGAAAGGTCAAGGATTAATAAAGTTGTTGGTAAATTTACTGCTAATGTGGTGGAACATAAAAGGTTCCCCGGTAACAAAAATGTATATGTCAAGGTTATAATAAGGCTAATCTGAAAAGTCAAAATTGACTGGTTGAAAGTGGGGTAAAACTGGATACTTTTGAAAAAGAAATTGCAAGGTTATTTTTGGTAAAAACAACGCTAAAGGATCTTGCACAGTTTTGAAGTCAAAGTATAGATTTGAAAGATGTAGAGATCTAAGAATGATGTCACCGGTTCAGAGTTATGACTTGGATTCTGATCCATCAATATCAGAATATGTAATTGAATTTGTATGAAAACGATTGTATATCGTTGTGAGCATTGTTAATAATTTTTGAATCAAAGTTGAAGAATGTACAGTGTAACATATTAATTGTGAACTTATATATTTCACGGGTATTACCTACCCGTTAAAGATTTCACAATTAATACTTTGTACAAAAGAATTTTTATTACCGTCTTTATGAAAATATATGTATGTATATTTTCTTCAGATGTAACACAGATTTAATGAGTTAATATCATATTAAGCTCATTTGATTTTCGGCTTGACTTAGAAATGATTAATCTCTAAAACATTAAAGATTACATAATCTTTGCGGAGTTTTTCACTAATGAAATCAATACTTCATTATTTATTCTTATTGATATTCCTCGGTGAAGGATGTTGGTGCTCGTGGAATTTTTGTGAACCTTACAAGGCACAGATGATGTTTTCTGGAAAGTTTCGAGTATATCGAAATTGAAAATGTAAAATCAATTATGTAATTGATTAATACACTTGGTTTATTATGAAATGGAATTCATTGGGTTGAAACAGATATTGTAGTTAACAATGGTTAAGTTGTTAAGGAAGGATGTACATCATTGCATATTAGTAATATGATCTAACCTAGTAGTACCTACCAGTTAAGATTCACACGTAATAGCTTAGTACGAAAATATTTATTTTGATTTCAAAATTCATATATATTAAATATACATAAAATTTCTTCATGGAAAAATGAGTTAATGCTTCATCGGTTATTGTTGATGGTATTTCTTGGTAACTACGGTGCGTATGACGTTGATGCTCGTGGGACAGATTGTGAAGTTGAGGTTTGCGATGCGGATGTTGTTGGTGGTGGTAATGGTACTGTTGGTGTTGTTGTCGGTGGTACTATTGATGTCGGTGATGCTGCTGGTGCTTGTAACCTTTGGACCATATTCTCTAAAGCCACTACCTGAGCGCGAAGCTCGTTGACTTCTTCTACTACACCGGGATGATTGGCGGTTCGGACGAGCGGATGAATAAGATCCAGAATTTGAGATAGTATATTATAGTGACGAGATACTCTGGAAATGAGAGAGAAAATGGTGTCTCGAACAGGTTCGCCGGTAAGTGCTTCAGGTTCTTCGCCAAGAGGGCAATGTGGTGGATGGAAGGGATCACCTTCTTCTTGTCTCCAATGATTAAGTAGACTACGAACCCATCCCCAATTCATCCAGAATAGATGATGGCTAATTGGTTGATCCATTCTGGTTACACTGTCTTCGGAATTCAGGTGAATATCCATATCGGAATAGCTATCAGAGTTTAAGGAATTTGAACTAGATACGGGATCCATCTTGTATAATTAGGGAGATGATTTTTGATATGAATTAGATTATAGAATTTAGTTTGGTATTCTTCAATACATAATTTACATATGTATATATAATATCAAATTCCATAAATCACGGAGAAATTTTCGGAAGAAGTCAGGAAAAGTTTACAGTAACAGATACGCTAAGATATGAATTTTTTTCTATACACTATTTATGCAATAAATGCAGGAAAACGTGTCTAGACTTAAGAATGATAAGCATATAATTTTCGACAAGAAATGATAAGCAAAACTTTTGGACATGCAGACACGGTCGAAGTCCTGACTTACTAATGCATCCTAACAACTATCAGTTAGACACACTAATGCAAGACCTGGTTCGCTAGGACCAACGTTCTGATACCAATTGTAACGATTAGGGATGGCAATGGATCGGATATGGATCGGATGATGCCATATCCACATCCATATCCATTTAAATTTTGCTCATCCATATCCATATCCATATCCATTTAATTTCATTTCAACCGTCCATATCCATATCCGATGGATTATGCGGGTTAATGGATATCCGTTGGATATCAAATGAAATGTTAATCTAACGACAATTTTATCAATTTAAGATAGATTATAACAAATGTAAATATTAAATCTTTACATTTTTTATTTGTTACACATGTTTTGATTGTAAATTGCCGCCGATTGTGAATTTAGTTGAGCAAAATACGCTATAATATAAGTAAATATACGTTTAAAGTAATCTAAATATGTAACTTTAAATATTGTTAGTAACAATTTAATAATTGTGACTATCACAATCCTTATTTTCGTTGATAATTTAAGAATTTGGAGGTTATATGTATATGTATATCGATATGTAGATGCATATGCATATATTTTAATATGTATATATGTATATATAGATGTATTTCGGGTGATAATGGATATATCCGTAGATGATAAATTGTCATCCATATCCGATCCACGAAATATTTAGCTCATCCATATCCATATCCATATCCATATCCGTTAATCGTCCATTTACATCATCCATATCCGTTATAAATGGATCGGATCGGGTGGATATCCATGGATAGAACATCCATTGCCATCCCTAGTAACGATCGCTCTAAATCCATATGGATGAACACGTCATTCATCGATTTCATTGGGGGGTATTTGACCTCTATATGATACGTTTTGTAAACATTGCATTCTTTTGAAAAGGCACACCATAAATGAATATTTAAATCAAAGGTTTTCGACATCTGATGATTTCTACATATAGACAATCACCGTAAATAATAGTTTACAATAATACTTCCGTTGACAATGCAGTCAAAATAAGATACATGGTGATGATTTAGTGAATGCAACGTTTCCTTGAAAAATATGTCATGTAAGACTCCATGCACATAGCTTGTCTAACACATAAGCAAACAGCGGAAGACTTCTACGAAACCTGAGAATAAACATGCTAACAAGTGTCAACACAAAGGTTGGTGAGTTCATAGTTTTATTGTTTCATATAATCTGTATATAAAGGTGGATCACAAGATTTCAATTGTTTCATCCATAAACGTTTATCAAAATATTCTACAAGATTGAGCACCCTGGTAACTAAACTTAACGTATATATAATTTGTACCCTTTGTATACTCATCTTAATAATACGCGCAAACCAACGTGTATGCTTCTTAAATAGCATACGTCTGTTAAAAGGCTAGTGCTCTAGTTCGGACGGGGATATCAAGCCCTATGGATCCATATACTACTACTCGCGCCCACCAGTTCTTATAACTGGCAGTTACTAGTTACCAAAGCTAAGGGATTTTCGGTTCAAAATCAGTGTAGAATTAAGTATGTACTTGTATCCATTGCGTTTAAAATAAAGTGCATGTATTCTCAGCCCAAAAATATAGATTGCAAAAGCAATTAAAAAGGGAGCAAATGAAACTCACCTTAGCAGTACATAAAGTCGTTCACCGAAATGTTACCGAAACTTGGAATATCAAATAACCGTAGATCTCAACCTAGAGAACATATGTTGGTCAATAATTGTCTATCAAGCTAGGTCAGGTCATAGTGTATCACAATCCTAATGCTCGAGATCGACATACAAAAGTTATCCAAATTCGTTTCAAAAAGTCAATTTTGACAATAGTTCAACAAAACGAGACGTGCCTTATATAAGGTTCATTTACTCAGCTGGTAATATTCAAAAATCCAATTTATCAATCTTACAAACAAGTTGTTTAAATCTTAATTGCAGATTCAAAAGCAATTTCAATTAATGTCAATCATAATTCGGTTGATCATATCTTTTAATCCGTTCATCGAAACTATTCGATATCTAAATGAAAAGTTATTGATTTTTCGCCAGCTTTCCAAAAACATGCATATCATATACCTTTTACCAGTAATATATGTATTTAATTCGTGATTCATCATAAACTGTTTAACGACGAAATTTAGCATACAAGCATGCCTAAACACATATACATTCAAGCACTAGACATGGATACACAATTAATATATAAAAGATAAGATATGAATGCTCACGTATCAATATTGTGATTCAATATTGCAGGAAAGTACGTAGACGTAACAGAGGTGATAAACACTAGGTTTGATTTGCAAACAATACCCATGAATATTACCCATAACCTCCATAGCTATAACCCATAATTTCCTTAGCTTTATCCCGCTCGAAAATCCATTTCAAAAGTGACCTGCTCATGGCTTCGTCGTAATATTTTATGTATATTCTAATAATAATAATAAGATTAATAATAATAATATTAATCCTAATAATATTAATAATAATAATAATAATATTTATTAATAATAATATAAATAATAAAATAATTAATAATAATTACGGAGTAATATAGTAATACAGATAGATGAATGATATGTAACTGAGCCAGAATTCGAGCTTTTATAGATGTGGCCTGGACAGGGCTGCCATGCGATCGCATGGGATGGATTTCCAGCTCACAATGATTTTTGTCCTGTTGTTTGTCTACATATTATTTAATTTATATTTATAATATATAATTTATATATTTAATTATATATTATATTAAATTCACGTGCATAGTTGACTTGTAATTTTTGTTCCGATAAGTCGTACGTCATCACGCGACTTATGTCCCGGTTCCAGTTTTTCGAATGTCCCTTCGTACGCTGAGAAAACTTGTATTTTTCATTTCGTAACTCGTATCTTTGTCAAAATATAGTCTTAAATTATCAATAAGCTATATCACTAGAATTGTAACTTATATACTTGAGTGCTTTGGTCATTTACTTCGATAAATCATCGTCTCGTAGTATATACATATACACTTTCATTTTGAAATAGTGTTTTAATGTAGCAAAGTTACTGTAGCAAGTTTTTTACTGTAGCAAATAGTGATTTTCGAAAACACTGTAGCTTTTCGGGTACTGTAGCAATTCAAAAATACTGTAGCAAATTAGTGTTTTACTGGTTCATCTTAAACGTTTTAGTTAACTTATCTAAATATCAATCGAATGTTACTATCGTTTACTAAATAACTTGAAATCATGTATATATATATATATATATATATATATATATATATATATATATATATATATATATATATATATATATATATATATATATATATATATATATATATGTATATATATGCACATTAAGTTATATATATATATATATATTGTTCGTGAATCTTCAAGAACAGTCAAAGAATAATTGATTACATGAATATAGTTCCAAAACTTTCGTGACTCAACATTACAGACTTTGCTTATCGTGTCGGAAATATTAAACCATATCGAGAATTTGGTTCAAAATAAGTCGAAATATTCCGGGTCATCACATAAGTCAAAATCCAAATATGAAATTGAATAAAAATGGTTATTCTGCAGTAAACGGATTCGTATCTCTGTAGATGTAAGTAAGATAGTAAATAACCGTTGAATCAGATTCGAAGAAGGTACAATGTAACTTATTAATGTGAAATCTAAATATTCCTCGAGTATTACCTACCCGTTAAAATATTTTCACCATTAACAGTCTGTACAAAAGAATTTTTAATTACAATCTTTATGAAAACATATATACATATATTTTTTCTTCAGATGTAATCATGGATTTAATGAGTTAATATGATATTAAACTCATTTGATTTACCGTTAGAACTAGAATACATAATCTCTAAAATATTAGAAATTACATAATCACCAGGAAGAACGAAGATAAATGATGTGGAACGATTCGTAGAACGATGATTATGCTCGAGGTACATAATGAGATGTTGAGGCGTGTGTTGTTGATGGTACGGGTGCTGTTGCTGGTGGTTCTGTTCATGTCGGTGATGTTGTTGAAGTTGGTAAATTTTGCACCATATTCTCCAAATTGATTACTCGAGCGCGAAGTTCGTTGACTTCTTCTATTATTCCTGGATGATTGTCGGTCGGAACGAGTGGATGAATAAGGTTTAGAATTTGGGATATCATATAATCGTTGTGGAATATCCTGGCAATGAGGGTGAATATGGTGTTTCGGACAGGTTCGCCGGTAATTGCTTCAGGTTCTTCACCAAGAGGTGAATTCGGTTGGTGGAAGGGAATTGCCTTCTTCTCGTTTCCGTTGATTAAGTCGACTAAAGACTCATCAGATGAATTGAGGATGGATGATTGGTTGATTCATTCTGGTGACAGGGATTGAGGATGCTTAGGTGAAACTCCATATCGGAATAGCTGTCGAAATTCGAGGAATTCGAACTGGTTGAGGGATTTCATCTCGTACGATCAGATGAAGGATTTTTTGATAAGAAATAGATTATAGGATGTAGATTAGTACCCTGCAATACATAATTTACATGTGCATATATAATACTAAAATCCCATAAGTTACGGAGAAATCTACGGAAGCTGTCAGACAAAGGTAACAATAACAGATACGCTAAGATATAAATTTATCTATACACAGTCTATGCAATAGAGGCAGTAAGACGTGTCTAGACTTTAAGGATGATAAGCAAATAATTTTCGACACTAAATGATAAGCAAAACTTTTGAAATGCAGACACGGTCGAAGTCCAGACTCACTAATGCATCCTAACGACTTATCAACTAGACACACTAATGCAGACCTGGTTCGCTAAGACCACCGCTCTGATACCAACTCTAACGACCCGTCCTAATCCATCTGGACGAATACATTACATTTGGTTACATCGCGAGGTACTTGACTTCTATATGATACATTTTACAAACATTGCATTCGTTTTGAAAAGACAAACTTTCATTTACATCGAAAGTTGACGGCATGCATACCATTTCATAATATATCCAACTATAATTGACTTAATAATAATCTTGATGAACTCAACGACTCGAATGCAACGTATTTTGAAATATGTCATGAATGACTCCAAGTAATATCTCTAAAATGAGCAAATGCACAGCGGAAGATTTCTTTCATACCTGAGAATAAACATGCTTTCAAGTGTCAACCAAAAGGTTGGTGAGTTCATAGGTTTATCATAAAACAATAAAATTCATCATTTTGATAGACCACAAGATTTAAATCCTGCATGGTACAAATGGGCCCGAATCCTATACCCACCTGTAATGTACATGCGATATCTTTTAAATACAGTACACCTTTCTCGTGTACGAAATCATCTTTCATAAATCTTAGTAACCGTACACATATCTCGTGCACAAAAATAACATACACATAACCTGTGTATAAAATCATTCTCTCGATACATAACATTCACTTTTCATTGCTTTCATAGCTTGGCTTGGTAACCGATCTTAACATATAATGCGCATAATAATATCCCCAAAACAGAACATCTCGTCTGTATAATAATCATATAAACTTCGAAGTACTAAACACCACGCCCACTAGCCCTTCCGTCTAGTGAACATTCTGGGTGGGGGTGTTAAACCCGGTAGCTACCTTTAGGATTCGCGTCAATTAGGCGTGCACTAATTCTCAAAATTAGTGATGTTCCCTAATTCTTAGGTTACCAAGCAATAATAATCAGGGGAAAAATATTCATATCAATTGTGGCAATTATCACGTCCACATAATTCAATGGTGGTAATTATCACATCCACCTAATTCATTCGAGGAATGTTTTGCTTGTGTCTATCTCGTCAAACATTTATAAAAGCATTTCATGTATTCGCAGTTCTAAATGAATTTCAAAAGCATTTAATAAAGCAGTTGTAAAAGTAGCGCATGTATTCTCAGTCCCAAAAATGTAAAGAGTAGAAGGGAATCAAATGAACTCACCTAATGTATTTTGTAGTAAAAATACATATGACGGCATTGAACAATTGTAGGGTTTGGCCTCGGATTCACGAACCTATATCATTTATATATATATTAACACATTTGATTGTAATCGAACGAATTTATATTATTAGTGCTATACTAGTTATTTTAATAATTTATATGTTATATGTTTTAAATTTAGTGTTATGTATTATTTGTTAATTGGTAAAATAATACCAATACTTAGTAATTAAAAAGTTGTACTCTCTTTATAATGTTAATAATAATGATATCAATAATATTAATTCAAAATAATAATAAGAATATTAATTTTATTAATAATGTTATTTATTATTATTATTATTATTATTATTTTTTTAATAAAAATATAATTTTAGTAAAAATTATAATTTTAATAAAAATACTTTTGTTAATAGTAATAATTTGAAAAATGATATTTTTTATGATAATACTAATAATAATATTAATAATACTACTAATAATAATATTAATACCTATGATAGTAATAATAATAATAAGTATAATAAGGATGGCTACTTCATAAAATAAGCCTTTAAAAAAATAATGCCCATGCCCGAACCCGTGACGTCCCGCTAACTCGATAACGCCTCTAACCATTCAACTATCCTTGTTTTTCTATTATATTCTATACCCTAAATTTATCTAACCCGTTTTTCTTGTTTTCTTCTTCTTCTTCTTCAAAACAAAACTCATTTAATCTCTTCATCATCCTTGTCTTCTTTGCTCATCATCATCCGAACTATAACATACGCATATCATCATTCAAACTTAATCATAATCATAATCATCATCGTTCTCTTATCATCATCTACATCATCATCTATATCATCATCAAAAACCACAAGTCTAATCCTTTCATTAATATGATTATCACTCCATCTCTATCATAATACTATCATCATCTAAAAGTCTTTCATCATGTTTCATGGTATTAATACACCCTCACCATTTTTATATTTGTTTGTCCAAAGAAACAGAATAGTTGCCGTACCAGTTCGCGATCAATAGCAATAGAATAGTCGGCCCATAGGTCTATTGGGCTTAGTCTAATAATAACAGCCCAATATCCACTAGAATTGAACAAGACTTAACTTAAATCCTACTAGCCCAACAACACCATAGATTATTAGGCCCACTAAAAAACTAGTATCCTGTGGCCCATCAGAATTTTCATGGCTTTGCTGTTTGACCTGGTACGTGAATTGCAAGTGGCAGAACATAAATACATATAAAGAAAAACGCATGTATCACCTAATATTTAATCATCATCACCAACATCATCCACTATCATTTTTATAATCCCATCACCCTTTATCCATCATCATCATACATCGTTATCGTAATCATCTATCATGATCCTAATCATCATCGTCGCTTAATTACTGTGAGTGTTTTTGTTTTGTTGTCAACAAGAAAGCAGAAGATTAATGAGTAAAAAGAATGTCATGGGCCATGTATATTTCGTCCCATCAGGAAAAAGGCCGCCCAACTTGCATCCAAAAATTAAAAAAATCGAATAGAAGTGCTTTGTTTAATCATTGAACTAGTGATGATATCATCTGGTCCCAGTAATAAAGCAGCCACGAGAATAATAAAGGTTTTGGTATGGTTCTTTTGTTCCTAACATCACTCTTTATAATTTCCACTCACTTGATTTGCACATGTCTTCCTATTTTTTTTTTATCGTCAATACCTATCAATTTTTCTTGTTGTTGGGTTGGTATTTGACATAGAAAAGGAATTGAGATACCTGCACAGCCATTTACGATGATGTTTTGCAGATGGTGGTGGCTGGATCAGGAGCAGAAAAACAGAAAGAATATTGCAGTAGCAAGGATGGATATTTGTGGTTTTGTTCAATGGTTTAATAACAGAAAGCAAAAAGAAATTGCAGCCTTTAATATCTTCAATCTAGCAGCAGGTGCAGTAGTTTGTTGTCGATGGTTTAAGGTAGGAGAAACAAGAGAAAGTAATGGAGAAAGAAAGGTGATGGTTGATCTGTAAAACAGGTGATAGAGTCACGATGGTAGCAGAAGTATTTAAAAGTGTTTGGTTTGGTTTAGATTAGTTTGAACGTGTGTAGTAACCATGGTGATTAGTTTTGTGAGGTTCGAAGGTTGTGGTGGTGTTCAATCAAAGAGGGTGATATTAGTTATAGTGATCAATTGAAGGTGATCAAATGAAGAAAGTGGTGAGGTGATACGAGCTTTCATATTTGTGTAAGTAATATAAGCCTATGTATATGTATCTTAATATTTCCGTTTGATTTTCTAATTTCATTCCGGATGTAATGTTAATTGAATGAAGTAATATATCAGTGTAACTCCTTGTCTTATAGCAAGATTCATCGACAGAAGGAATCGATCGTACAAAAAAAAATAAAGAACGATATTGATTTGTACTGGATTTTGTATTGTTTTGAAATCTGATACAGAATTGAATAAAAAAATAAAAGATGAGATTGATGTTAATCGACTCTTTTGTTGGTATTGTGATCTGAGCTTGACTTGTAACAACTTAGAGACAGCAACAAAAATCATCTACAGCTCGATAGTTACACACAATAGATTTAGATTCGTAATTGGTTCATATGATTTATATAGTTATTAAATAATTAATAATTATAATTATTTTAATAATAATCTAAATACAAATAATATTATGATTAATAATAATAATAATAATAATAATAATAATAATAATAATAATAATAATAATAATAATAAGCCATAATAATAATAATAATAATATTAATTATAAAAATAGTAATAACAATATTATTCATAATAATAATAATAATATTAATTATTATAATATCACTATTATTAATGATAATCTTATTATCAATAATTATAATACTATAGCAATTTGTACATATCAATTTTTATATTTATATCATAATATTATTTATATTGATATTTATTTTAATAATAACCATAAAAGTAATAATCTTATAACAACTATATATACTTATCGAATTTCATATATATACATTTTTATTTGCACACAATTGTTCGTGAATCGTTGAGAACAGTCAAAGGTCAAATGATATTATGAATATAGTTTACAATCTTTGTTACTCAACATTACAGACTTTGCTCATTGTGTCAAAATCAAATACGAATTAAGTTTAAATTTGGTCAAAAATCTCCGGGTCATCACACATCCCGAGGCCTTCATATAATTTTCGAATTTTTATTATCGTTTTTTTTATAAATTAAAAAAAAAAAAAAAAAATGCTAACGGTTTCAGTGGATATTTAGGTTACTAGATAAAAGGCGTACATCACTTTCTATTCATCTACCTCACTAAATACAATGCAATCGAGGATTTAATATTCGACTTGTATGTTTGAATAATGTGTAAACTGTACTCAAATTTATACTAATATATACTGTCTATTTCATACAAGTACATATTTTCGGTAACAATATTGATTTTAATTTTAATTGTACATCTTTAAAGTCGAGAGTTCTTGAACATACGATACTTATTCGCAATTTAATTAAGGAGAAAATTACCGAAAGACACGAAAAAGTGAAATGGATAGTCGATAATGCATTTTGCATGTTACCATTTTAGTCATATTTCTTTGTGCTCCAAATTTAGTTATTTAAAAGCACAAACCTTCATAGTTAAAAGAGTTATAAATTTCATTACTTATACAAATTTTAGGGGGCGAGTACGACATTACCTCTCGTATTTCCTATTATGATCCGCCGAAGTCTAGATTGTAAATATAATTCTTTTGCTAGTCATAAATTGTCATAAATCTATAAATCTGATTCTCACAAGTAAATTTTCAAATATCACTACTTTTTTCGGCTTTTATCGAAAGTGAAGTCAAGTTTTCAACCTAGGTATGCTAATTATACAAAACGAAGGTTCAAAAAAGATTAATTATAGCCACCCATTTTAGAATCTCTATTACTGCATATCTAGGCACTAGGCAGCCATATATATGTATAACTTTTTTTTTCGATAAAGCTATATATGTATAACTTTACGACAACAACAAAAACAAAAATAATAAAACAAAAATAAAAATCCGTCTTATAGTCGAATTTGGCTTTTCAAATGTATGTAGGGATCGTGTTACTATTGCTTTTCGAGTTTTGACAACTTAAGTGTTAAGAAAAGTGGGTTTTATAATCGAGGATTAATCAACTGATAAAGATTGATATGTAGATCCAGTGATCAGGGACTCCACTTAATAAAGAGGAACAAGCATATATTCACTTAATCTGGCTGCTATAAAAAAAAAAAAAAAGCTTTAGTTTTTAGCACTATTATACAACTATAATATTTGTTGAGCACTAAAGAATGTTGAAAATGACTCATCTACGGCTCTTTTTTTATAACAAAACTACTATCAAAGTAGTTAAGATTGTTCAAGAACACACGTTTATTATAATTTCTTAACGTTATAGGTTCGAAAAGTTGGTATATCTCAACAAGCTAACGAATCCGACTCTCATTATTACGCTTTATAAGCCAAAAGTCTTCTTTTACACTTTTGCTTTATGCGGCTTGACAACGTTTTTTGATTATTATTTGCATGCCTAATTTGTAACAAAACGAGTATGAAACAGACAATCTGGATTGGTTCCTGAATCATGTAACACTTTTTTAATTAGGTATTTCGCCCATCACAAGTATTGGGTTACACAAAATCCTAATTAGGATAAGACATGAACGATTTTGTTTTCAGGCAAGAACAAATCAAAATCACGTAAAAGAGAATCAGTGTCTTTCTGTGTGTTTTATATGAATGCAGAAAATTGCTAAAAAAACCGAATATACCATAAGTTTTTGGTAGTTTTATTAAAGATACATGACTATTCATTTTAGGCGTGAAAAGTTGTTTGACCACAGCTAGGGGCGCCGCCCCTTGGATCTAGCAAGGGGGCACAACCCCCTTGATCCTTGCAATTTGCGCGACAGTTAGCAGTCAATTTTTACGGGTATGTACTCTACACTCTTCAAACCCGTTGTTAAGTATAAAATATATTTAGAACGTTGATGCCAATTATGGTTTATGAAAGACCAAATATTTAGGTTTTGTTTGTATTGCATGTGATGTTACCTAGAAAACCAAAAGGCATAGTACGAGGAGTGGGTGAACTTACAAGTTAGGATGACTCTCATTTGTGCCACATGTTTTATCTTTGTTGTTTTCGATACTTAATAGCTTCTTCAATATTATAATCTTCTATCGACTTTTATATCCTAGTAAAACGAGTTAGATTTATACATATTATTAATATTAAAACTTAGAAATTTCACTGAAAAGATGGAGGCATGGAGCACACGGTCTTTGACTTTACATTATGTTTTGAACCGAAACAATTATATTATCAAATTTAATGAACCCTTAAACTAATCAAAAATGCAGATAAATACAAGAAAGTTTATGAAAAGAATAAAGATTATAAAAATATATAAAGATCTTCAGATAAGTTTCACAAATTTGATGTTAATTTTACCAAATATAAATAATGCCAAATACTCAAATAAAACAACTTATTAGATTCAAATCGATTAGAAACTTATAATAGTACCGATTTAAATGACCCGTAAATCCTGTGCTTCACAACATGATTACATTGTTTCTATTAGATGTAGACAAAAACAAACCCAACACAAGAAACACTTGTCTACTTTGTTCATCCTCAAAAGATAACAAATATAACTAGGCATGACAATAGATCGGATATGGATCGGGTAACATCATATTCACATCCATATTCATTTAGTTTTTATTCATCCATATCTATATCCATATCCATTTAGATTCAGTTCATACATCTATATCCATATCCAATGGATTAAGCGGTTTAATGGATATCCATTAGATATTTAAAGAATATAATATATTTTTTTTCTAATATGTAATGAAAACAAAAACGTAATATAACAAAAATAAATTTAACATAACATAAATTAAAATTTTCCACCAGAATGTGTAATTTTTGTCGAAGATTCAATACAATTTGTTAAATTTACCATCAAACATGAATTATGACAAATTATATGTCTAATATTTATGTTTATTAAGTTAGATTTACATGTTTTATTGAGATTCCTCGTAATGAATTCATTATATGGTCGTAAACAAAATATATGTGTAATGGTAAATACATTTGTAATAGTTATTGTGTATGTATATATCTATATTTTTGTATTTGTATATACATTTCGGGTGTAAATGGATACATCCATGGATGAAATATTTCATCCATATCCATATCCATATCCATTTATGTTCATCCATATCCATTTAAGATAATTCATATCCGCTTTAACCGGGTCGGATCGGGTGGATATCCATCGGAACGGATGATCATTGCCATCCCTAAATATAACCATTTTATGCCAAATGGTCAAAACATGATTGCAATATAGTACGAATGGTTAATGCCTCTGGATTTCAATTGTTAAGACAAAACACCATTCTTTTTTTAAACTCCTACATTTGGACCCGGCTGATCCACGTACATACATTAAAGAAACATAAATATACATCTCTATGTATCTATATCTGTGTACCTAATTGTGAAATAACTTATACTTTTATTTCAATCTGCCTATTTAAAGTTCATCTATTGTTGTTTAAAGACTTCCTTGGTGTCTACAGCTTTCTTGATTACAAGATAAGATGATAAGAGGATAAGATTTAAGCCTCAACCTTTCCTAAATAAAAGGTGACACTTGTGATTAGATATGGATATGACAATAGGTTTGACAATATTTATATTTATATAAGCGGTGTTCAATATTTAGCTAAACAGATTAACTCGAAACTTAAACCGAAAATAAAAATCGAAATTACCAAACCGAACTTAAATTTGGTTTGCGGTTCAATTTCGGTTCAGATTCAAATTTGAATACAGTTTACGATTCGATTTTTAGTTATACTTTTACGAATTCAGTTTAACCGAAAACTTAAATCAATTAATACTCGTAATATATTAAATTATTAATATATATTGACGAGATTAATTTTTAAATCAAAAGTCGAATTCGAAATCGGTTTTTCATGATTATTTTGGTTAAATAATACAATAATTTTTTAAGATTTTTCGTTTCTAATAGAATCAAAGCGGATTCAAATTCAGTTTTCAGATCGATTTTGATTTTGGTTTTGAAATTTAAATAGATTTTGGTTTTCAGTTTTGCCAATAAAATTTAAAGCGAAAAAACCAAACCTAATAAACCAAAGAAACCAAAAAAATTCGAAAACTGAACCTGTAGCGACCCCGACAAATCGTCAAATGACGGCGTCATCTACGTATGGTCCCATTACATGGTCGTAAGTCTTTATAACAAAGTTTGACCGAAAAGTATGTCGCATTCATTTCATAAATAAGGGTGTTTCAAAGTTTACAAAAGTAGTTTCCATAACAAGTACATAACAATGTTTAAAGTTTGTATGAAACACGTGCGACACAATTAAAAGTAGTCAAAAAGACGCTCCACGTATGCAAGTATACTCGACATCCAATGCAAGTATCAAAAAGTATGAGCGGAAGCATATATCACCTAAGTTCAAGGACCTGAGAAAAACATAGAGAATCTGTCAACGAAAACGTTGGTGAAATCATAGGTTTAAATAAGTAAGTGAGTAAAAGTAAGTTGAACCACAAGATTTGCAACATCGATAAAGTCATAGTACATTCTAAAAGTTAATATTCACGAGCACTCAATTATCAAAGCTTAACATTCCGTCCGTTGAACCCCGTAATAATAGTGTTAGAACATACACTGTTTCCCGAAAATATATTTCACCCGTAGACGGTAGCGAACCGTCCGAAGTGAGGGTTTGTCAAACCCATATGGCCATATAACATAAGTTCTCGCTTACACCATCTGATGTAACTAATGATAATCGAATTGAGGATTTGTGTTCAAACTCGTATGTAGAATGTTTGTTTTCCCTGTACTTGTGTTCACGTAGTTTAAAAGAACGTTTATGTTTTCTCATCCCAAAAGTAAGTTCAAAAAGAGTAAAAGTGGGACTATGATCTCACCTTGTATGCACGAACCAAAAAGTACTTCGACAAGTAACGTGTGCAAAGAACAATGCTAGTCTTGACCTAAACAAATAGGTTGTATCAATAACGATAGTCACGAAGGGTCAAAGATGTTCAATTAGTCCTATGGCTCGTTACGACTCGATTATATTAACATGTGAATCAACTAGTCAAGTTTCATGCAAGTTACAAGTAAATAATCATGTTAGAAAGGTTGCATAAGTATTTGGTTAAGTTTGACAAAAAGTCAAACTTGGTCGGGTCAAAGTCAACGGAAAAGTCAACATGTTCGGGTCGGGTCTCGGACAAACTTTCTATGCTAGTTATTCATATATAAGCATGTTAAAACAAGTTGCAAGTGAATTGGAGGTCTAGAACATCCCAAACATTTTTCGTCAAATGACAACCCAAACAGCCAGTTTTAGTACAATGGGACGGCGTCCCAAATGGCTAGACGGCGTCCCAAAATGAAGGGTGGGACGGCGTCCTGATATCCTAGACGGTGTCCAGGTTCAAAAGGTGGGACGGCGTCCCCAGTTTCTGGACGGCGTCCTGATCGGTTTCCAGGCCCTGTTTGCTGTATTTCCTAAGTGCACGAACCAAAACACAAACCAACACATTTCATGACCCGCAAACACTTAGAACATGTATCATATATCATCGGAAAGGTAATTTGACGAGGAAAACACCTAGACACATTTCATCAAGCAATTCAACACTTACAACCACCAAAAACCGTATTAAACATTCATAATCAAAGTTTCAAGTTCTAAAACGCATTTCATGATTCGGGAAACCAATTTACATGTATGATATGCGGTTTCGAAGGTAATCAAACACACATTGCAACAAAACTCTTATCTACAATATTTCATAGCATTTGGTGCATCAAAGTTCATATAAAGCTTATCAAACCCTAGTCAAGCATCACAAAAACAATAATCATGTTAATGAAGTTTCTTTAATCAACCTATACATCAACATGAAGCTAATGATGCTAGTAACACTTTTAAAACATGCACTTTAACAATCTAACAACATTTGATCATCCAAAATCAAGAATTTAGCAAGCAATTTTCATAATGAACTAGTTACACCAAAAACAACAAATCGAGCATACAAATTACATACACGACATCACAATGAGCCATAGACACTAATTAACATACTTTTAAGTCAAGAACACGAATTTAAAGAAATCTAGTGTTTTAGAAATGTTACCCAAAAGTGATGAAGTTGGTATCAAATCGAAGAGGATGAAGAGAGGATCACGAATATGTATTTTGTTTTGTTGCTAGCTCCTTATTCCGGATTTAGATGATGAATTTGTGTTTGAATGTTGAGAGGATTTGAAAGTAGTAAAAAGAGGAAGAGGAGGTGAAATGAATGGATGAAAAGGGGTTGACTCTTTGACCTAGTCAAATGTTTCAACCTTTGGCAAGTTTGGTCCCTCAACTTTAAACCGGGTGCGGGAATTACCTAAACGAGATAATTCAACGCATATTAACGGGATGTGTTATAAACATATAACGGAACTTAAATAGTTAAACGGAAAAGTAAACGGAAAAAGGCGGGATGTTACATTACCTACACCTTAAAAGAAATTTCGTCCCGAAATTTAAGCAGGCGTAGTAATCGTAGTTTCTTCCTCAGAATCTGACGTTTCCGAAACCGGGAATAGATGAGGGTGTTTCTTTCGCATTTGATCTTCCCTTTCCCAAGTAAACTCGGGTCCTCTTTTGGCATTCCATCGGACCTTAACAATCGGGATCCGGCTTTGTTTCAATTCCTTCTCGACGTAGTCCACAATTTCAACCGGTTCCTCCACAAAATGGAGTTTGTCATTAATAGTAAGTTCCTCGAGAGGGACGACGATATCGGGCTCGTCAAGACATTTATTCAAGTTAGATACATGAAAAGTAGGATGGACGGAGCTTAGTTGAGGCGGAAGGTTTAAACGATAAGCAACGGTTCCAATACGCTCTAAGATTTCGAAAGGACCAACGTACCGCGGATTTAGTTTCCCACGTTTCCCAAAACGGATGACACCTTTCCAAGGTGCGACTTTTAACATGACGCGGTCACCGACTTGAAATTCGAGGTCTTTGCGTCTTTTGTCGGTATAGCATTTTTGACGACTCCGGGCCGTCCGAAGCCTATCTCGGATTTGAAGAATCTTTTCGGTTGTTTCGTGAATGAGTTCGGGCCCGGAAATTTGCACGTCACCCACTTCGGCCCAACAAAGAGGAGAGCGACATTTTCGACCATATAACGCTTCAAAAGGTGCGGCCTTAATACTCGCGTGATAACTATTATTGTAAGAGAATTCGGCGAGAGGTAAGTGATTGTCCCAAGCTTTTCCAAAATCAACAACGCAGGCTCGTAACATATCCTCTAAGGTTTGTATTGTACGTTCACTTTGCCCATCGGTTTGGGGATGATATGCGGTGCTCATGTCCAAACGCGTTCCCAACGCTTCTTGTAACGTACGCCAAAATCTAGAAACGAAACGACCATCTCGGTCGGAGATAATCGATAACGGTACTCCGTGTCGGGCTACAATCTCTTTAATGTAAAGTCGTGCAAGTTTCTCCATTTTGTCGGTTTCTTTCATGGCGAGAAAGTGCGCGGATTTGGTGAGACGGTCAACAATGACCCAAATTGTATCATAACCGCCTGACGTTTTCGGTAGTTTGGTGATAAAATCCATCGTGATCCTTTCCCACTTCCATTGCGGGATCTCGGGTTGTTGAAGTAACCCGGACGGTCTTTGGTGTTCGGCTTTGACTTTAGCGCAAGTCAAACAATTGGCGACGTATCTAGCAACCTCCTTTTTGATGTTCGGCCACCAATATTGTTCTTTAAGGTCATGGTACATCTTATTGGCGCCGGGATGAATCGAGTATCGCGATTTGTGGGCTTCGTTTAGGATGAGGTTTCGTAGATCGCCATATCTAGGCACCCAAATTTTTCCGGCGTAATATCGAAGTCCGGTCTCCTTAACTTCGAATCGGGAGACGAGAATGTTTAATAGTTCGCGTGCGATGTTGTTGTCCTTAAGAGCTTCATCTTGGGCTACCCGAATTTGGCTATTAAGGTTGGAGTGGATGGTGATATTCAAAGCTCGGACACGAAGAGGCACCGCTCTTTCCTTTCGACTTAAGGCATCGGCCACTACATTTGCCTTCCCGGGGTGGTAACGAAGTTCACAATTGTAATCGTTCAAGGTCTCAATCCACCTTCGTTGTCTCATGTTTAGTTGCTTTTGATCGAAGATATGTTGGAGACTTTTGTGATCGGTAAAGATAGTACTCTTGGTACCAAGAAGATGATGTCTCCATAGCTTAAGTGCAAAGATGACGGCACCGAGTTCAAGATCATGTGTCGTGTAGTTTCGTTCGTGGACTTTGAGTTGTCGAGAGGCATAAGCAATGACTTTCTTTCGTTGCATTAATACGCATCCATAACCGTTTTTCGAGGCATCACAATATACAACAAAATCATCATTGCCTTCAGGAAGTGACAAGATAGGAGCGGTGGTTAGTTTAGTTTTCAAGATTTGGAAAGCGGTTTCTTGTTCGGATGTCCAAACGAATTTTCGTTCCTTGTGAGTTAACGCGGTTAAAGGACGAGCGATTAGGGAGAAATCCTTGATGAATTTACGATAGTATCCGGCGAGACCCAAGAATTGACGAATTTGAGTAGGAGTAGTAGGAGTCTCCCATTTACTAATGGCTTCGATTTTCGCGGGATCGACTTTAATGCCTTGATCACTTACAACATGACCGAGGAATTGAACTTCCTTCAACCAAAATTCACACTTGGAGAACTTGGCATAGAGTTGTTCTTTTCTCAAGAGTTCAAGCACGAGTCGGAGATGTTCTCTGTGTTCCTCTTCGCTTTTAGAATAGACCAAAATATCATCGATGAACACGATAACGAATTTGTAGAGGTAAGGTTTGCACACGCGGTTCATGAGATCCATGAACACCGCCGGTGCGTTAGTGAGACCGAAAGGCATGACAAGGAATTCATAACTACCATAACGAGTCCGGAAAGCAGTTTTGGAGACGTCTTCCCCCTTAACCCTTAGTTGATGATAACCCGAACGGAGATCGATTTTTGAATATACACGAGAACCTTGTAGTTGATCAAAGAGATCATCGATGCGAGGAAGGGGATATCGGTTCTTAACCGTCAATTTGTTTAGTTCACGATAATCAATGCACATTCGTAGGGATCCGTCTTTCTTCTTGACGAATAAAATCGGAGCGCCCCATGGTGAATGGCTAGGTTGAATGAAACCACGGTCAAGTAACTCTTGGATTTGACTTTGTAATTCTTGCAATTCGGATGGAGCGAGTCTATATGGTGCACGCGCTACGGGTGCGGCTCCTGGAATAAGATCGATTTGAAATTCAACCGGTCGATGAGGTGGAAGACCCGGTAATTCGTCGGGAAATACATCGGAAAAGTCACTAACAATTGGCACATCTTCGATGCGCTTTTCGTCGGCCTCGACTTTCTTAACGTGAGCAAGAATCGCGAAACAACCCTTGCGAAGTAGCTTTCGAACTTTAAGGCACGAAACGAGATTGAGTCCGGTGCAATTTTTGTCGCCATAGACAATCAATGGTTCACCATTCTCGATAGGAATTCGGATTGCATGAAGATCGCAAAGAATGTGAGATTTATTTTTGACCATCCAATTCATACCGATTATTACATCAAAACTCCCTAATTCCATGGGTATCAAGTCAATTTCAAATTCCTTACCCAAAATGTTCAAAGTACACCCCCGGTAATATGTGTCGGCACTTAAGAGTTTTCCGTCGGCCACTTCGATGGAATAAGTAGTATCTAAAGGGTGTGGTGGAGTGCAAAGGGTAGGAGCCAAAGTCTTAGACACAAAACATTTATCGGCACCCGAATCGAATAAGCAAGTAACATAAGAGTTGTTGAGAAGAAACGTACCCGTGACTAGTTCATTGTCATCTCGGGCTTCCTCGGTGTTGATGTTAAAGACTCGACCTCGGTTGTTGGGGTTGGCTTTCTTTTTCGGGCATTCGTTCTTATAATGGCCCGTTTGGCCACATTCGTAACAAGTGACCGTTTTTGGAGGATTGGGCCCCTTTCGAGCAACGGGGGCGGCGCTTGTGCAATTGTTGGCCCTATGACCAACACCTTGGCAATGGTGACAAACTAGCTTGTTACATTCGCCGTGATGATGCTTGTGGCATTTGTTGCAAAAAGGTAAGTTTCCGACATAACCCTTCTTGCCGTCGTTGTTGAAAGGCTTTTTGGTGAAGGTGTTGTTGTTGTAGTTGGTTGATGGAGTGGCTTCCCATTTCCTTTTGTTGCCACCCGACTTGTCCTCGGCCTTAGGAGCCGGCACTACGATTTCGTCAACCGTTTCAATTAGTTGGCGAGCCATGTTCATAGCGGCTTGATGAGTAGTGGGTTTGGATGACATCACCCCTTGTTTGATGCTCTTTGGAAGACCGAGCATGTAGAGCTCAATCCTTTGAGATTCGGGGTTAACAAGATTAGGACACATCAAGGATAGTTCGGCGAAGCGTTGATTATAAGTTTTAAGATCGTTTCCGACCGCTTTCAAAGCTCTTAGTTCTTCCTCAAGCTTTCGGGTTTCTTCGCGCGGAAAATATTCAACAATCATCTTTTCCCTTAGATCGGCCCAAGAGAGGGCATGAGCTTCATCGGTACCCACCGATTGAACATAGGTGTTCCACCATGTTAGAGCAATTCCGGAGAAAGTGTGGGTGGAGTATTTGACCTTGTCTTGATCCCGACAACCGCTTATGCTAAAGACGGCCTCGGTTTGTTCAAACCAACGAGTAAGCACAACCGGTCCCCCGGTTCCATCATAAGTGTGAGGTTTGCACCCCATGAAAGCTTTGTAGGAGCACCCTTCGCTAGAGTTACCGGCTCCTTGGTTATTGTTGTTGTGGTTGTTGTTATTGTTGTTGTTAGACGAGTGACCGGCCATGGCCGCATCCACGGCGGTGGCTATCATGCGTTGTAAGGCTTGTTCGGGAGTTTCATTGCGTCGTACACGGCGAGGAGGCATTGTTCCTTCAAAACAAAAGAATACCGTTGGTTAGTATTCTAAATAATACTAACCGTGATATGGAATAAAGATAGAGAGAAAATTATCCTTGACCCGCCTTAAATTCTTTATGTCATAATGTCGGTATGTTCATATGAGTCACCGTAATATAATTTCCGGGAATTATATTACCCTAATTCATATGTGCATTCGACATTACATCATATAGTCAAGGTGGCGTGTCAATTAAATTATATGACGCAAGATTTAGATAGAATAAGAGTAGATATGAGTAGAAGAGTTAGAGTATAAATGCACAATTTGTCAAGTAATTCCTATGTCAAGTCTATATGCCGGTTGTAGTCTAGACTCACCAATGTACCCTATGACTCGGGGTTGACACCAATGAACTCTAAATCCCTACAACCAAGGCTCTGATACCACTTGTAGCGACCCCGACAAATCGTCAAATGACGGCGTCATCTACGTATGGTCCCATTACATGGTCGTAAGTCTTTATAACAAAGTTTGACCGAAAAGTATGTCGCATTCATTTCATAAATAAGGGTGTTTCAAAGTTTACAAAAGTAGTTTCCATAACAAGTACATAACAATGTTTAAAGTTTGTATGAAACACGTGCGACACAATTAAAAGTAGTCAAAAAGACGCTCCACGTATGCAAGTATACTCGACATCCAATGCAAGTATCAAAAAGTATGAGCGGAAGCATATATCACCTAAGTTCAAGGACCTGAGAAAAACATAGAGAATCTGTCAACGAAAACGTTGGTGAAATCATAGGTTTAAATAAGTAAGTGAGTAAAAGTAAGTTGAACCACAAGATTTGCAACATCGATAAAGTCATAGTACATTCTAAAAGTTAATATTCACGAGCACTCAATTATCAAAGCTTAACATTCCGTCCGTTGAACCCCGTAATAATAGTGTTAGAACATACACTGTTTCCCGAAAATATATTTCACCCGTAGACGGTAGCGAACCGTCCGAAGTGAGGGTTTGTCAAACCCATATGGCCATATAACATAAGTTCTCGCTTACACCATCTGATGTAACTAATGATAATCGAATTGAGGATTTGTGTTCAAACTCGTATGTAGAATGTTTGTTTTCCCTGTACTTGTGTTCACGTAGTTTAAAAGAACGTTTATGTTTTCTCATCCCAAAAGTAAGTTCAAAAAGAGTAAAAGTGGGACTATGATCTCACCTTGTATGCACGAACCAAAAAGTACTTCGACAAGTAACGTGTGCAAAGAACAATGCTAGTCTTGACCTAAACAAATAGGTTGTATCAATAACGATAGTCACGAAGGGTCAAAGATGTTCAATTAGTCCTATGGCTCGTTACGACTCGATTATATTAACATGTGAATCAACTAGTCAAGTTTCATGCAAGTTACAAGTAAATAATCATGTTAGAAAGGTTGCATAAGTATTTGGTTAAGTTTGACAAAAAGTCAAACTTGGTCGGGTCAAAGTCAACGGAAAAGTCAACATGTTCGGGTCGGGTCTCGGACAAACTTTCTATGCTAGTTATTCATATATAAGCATGTTAAAACAAGTTGCAAGTGAATTGGAGGTCTAGAACATCCCAAACATTTTTCGTCAAATGACAACCCAAACAGCCAGTTTTAGTACAATGGGACGGCGTCCCAAATGGCTAGACGGCGTCCCAAAATGAAGGGTGGGACGGCGTCCTGATATCCTAGACGGCGTCCAGGTTCAAAAGGTGGGACGGCGTCCCCAGTTTCTGGACGGCGTCCTGATCGGTTTCCAGGCCCTGTTTGCTGTATTTCCTAAGTGCACGAACCAAAACACAAACCAACACATTTCATGACCCGCAAACACTTAGAACATGTATCATATATCATCGGAAAGGTAATTTGACGAGGAAAACACCTAGACACATTTCATCAAGCAATTCAACACTTACAACCACCAAAAACCGTATTAAACATTCATAATCAAAGTTTCAAGTTCTAAAACGCATTTCATGATTCGGGAAACCAATTTACATGTATGATATGCGGTTTCGAAGGTAATCAAACACACATTGCAACAAAACTCTTATCTACAATATTTCATAGCATTTGGTGCATCAAAGTTCATATAAAGCTTATCAAACCCTAGTCAAGCATCACAAAAACAATAATCATGTTAATGAAGTTTCTTTAATCAACCTATACATCAACATGAAGCTAATGATGCTAGTAACACTTTTAAAACATGCACTTTAACAATCTAACAACATTTGATCATCCAAAATCAAGGATTTAGCAAGCAATTTTCATAATGAACTAGTTACACCAAAAACAACAAATCGAGCATACAAATTACATACACGACATCACAATGAGCCATAGACACTAATTAACATACTTTTAAGTCAAGAACACGAATTTAAAGAAATCTAGTGTTTTAGAAATGTTACCCAAAAGTGATGAAGTTGGTATCAAATCGAAGAGGATGAAGAGAGGATCACGAATATGTATTTTGTTTTGTTGCTAGCTCCTTATTCCGGATTTAGATGATGAATTTGTGTTTGAATGTTGAGAGGATTTGAAAGTAGTAAAAAGAGGAAGAGGAGGTGAAATGAATGGATGAAAAGGGGTTGACTCTTTGACCTAGTCAAATGTTTCAACCTTTGGCAAGTTTGGTCCCTCAACTTTAAACCGGGTGCGGGAATTACCTAAACGAGATAATTCAACGCATATTAACGGGATGTGTTATAAACATATAACGGAACTTAAATAGTTAAACGGAAAAGTAAACGGAAAAAGGCGGGATGTTACAGAACCTATGAACACCACTAATTCGTAGTGCATTTCTTTATTGAAGAATTCTAAACGTAGCAACAATAATATGAAATTAAATTTGGCACTATATTAAAAATAGAAACCAAAAACTGAATCGATTAACATCCTAATTCATATTTATTACTCGTAGTTGATTTTCTAAGTTAATTTAATTTAATTTTGACAATAATATCATTTATGGTAACCTTTTCAGTTAGAAATATAGAATTAAGTTATATGTAATATGTGATATATAGTTAAATTAGTGAAATGACCCGTGAAATTACGGGTTTGTTTAAACGAAACAGTTTAATGATATGCTTTAGGTATTAAGTGAATATAATGCTAAAGTCATTTAGTTTAATAACCCGTGGGATCACAGATTTCGACTAAAAAACTTTTCGTTGTTAACTTGGTCAGAATAAATGAACTACATTAATTTTCCCACCACCATCTTCCAATTTTCATTACAATTACTATCTTACTTGTCATAAATGATATTTATTTAACATTAAAAGAGAAATTGGAAATACATGGTTCAACCTCGTGAAAACTATGATTATTTTTGATTATATACCTACATATAATAATGGCTTTATTAAATTAATTGAATTAATTTTAGTTAATTTTATTTTTAATTATAATTATATAGTATTAATTTTATTTAATTGATTTAATTTAATTTATTATTTTAATTCTAAATTAATTAGGAATAATGACAACATCTAGGTGTCCTAGATTTTTTTGTTTTTCTTTTTGAATATTTTTTAAGGAATGATTAGACATATTTAATTGATTTAATTTAATATATTATTTTAATTCTAAATTAATTAGCAATAATGACATCATCTAGGTGTTCCAGATTTTTTCGTTTTTGTTTTTGAATTTTTTTTAAGAAAGAATTAGACATATTAATGACATGATCATTTTACAATTTTAATAGAAAATATAGATATAGTTGTACGTCATCCATATAACATTCTCCTTATGTATTTGGGCAAATGATCCGAAAAGGTAATTTAAGTTATCAAATTTGACAATCAATGTGGCCTCCAATTTACTTAAGCCCCAAAAAGATTACGATTTTTAATTTATCAAAGAATAAGTAACATCGTCAAATTTATTAACAATCGTTAGTCAAAAATACACGGTTGGTCCTTAAAGTTTGTTAAAAAATTGCACTCATCATCCTCTTCATCATCTTCATAACCTCAAACCATCAAGAACACCTTTACTTGTCAATTAGGGTTCTCACATTATTATCAATTATATCTAATACATTCATCTCAAACACGTCTTATTTATTTCTACTTCTTGCCTGGATTCTGGATCCTTGTTCGCGTCTCGTAAATACATACATATACTCACCAATCAAAGCCCTTATTTTGTTGAGTTATCACAATCATAAATTATGGAGCTTCTGTGATTACATACATACACCCACTAGTCAATACATACATACATACATACACTCACCAATCAATACATACATACATACATACATACATACATACATACATACATACATACATACATACATACATATACTCACTCACGCAATCACTTTACCCCCCAATTTCATTTCCTCAAGTTCAAACCTTAACCCTAAACCCCCAAATTCAAACTCGTTCCGACCTGGTTCTAGATCCGAATCCAGTTCACAAGAAGTTGGATCGTGTATTCGCTACTGCACCTCCTTCGCTGCTGCACCTCCGCCGTTGTTAAAGCTCTACCGTTGCTGCAGCTCCGCGCTAAACCGCCGCCTCCATGAAGAAGATCAAGATGAGTTGTGGACCTGAATCTGACAATGAAGACGATAAAGTTTTTTGCAGCACGAAACAGTAATTATTAGTATCAATTAATTTGGATTATAGAATTTGAAGTGATGATGTTCGAATTTATTCTTTATAAGTTTGAGTTTGTAAACACTAATTTGTAGTGATGATGTTCGATTTTGAGCGATGCTTTAAGATGTTCTTTGATGATACATGATACAATATAAGTGTTCTTATGAAGTTGATGAAGAGGATTATAGGTGCAATATTTAAGAAACTTAAGGGATCAACCAATTATATTTGACTAATGACTGAATTTGACGATGATTACCTCAATTTTAATATAAAAAAATTTGAAATCGTAATTCTTTTCTTTTATAAATTAAAAATTAGAATTTTTTTCGGGCTCAAGTAAAAATTGAGTTTACCTTAATTGTCAAATTTGACAACATATGTTATCATTTCGAGCCATTTGTCCTATTTATTTTCATTCAAATTAACATTCGTCTTAATTTAATTAGATTCGAATCATCCGTCATATCTACGTTTAATTGATGAAGTGGGTAATGAAGATTCATTTGAAATCCTAGATAGTTTGTTAATAATAAACACATGATACAGTAGTTGAATAATTAAAACGCTTATTTGTTGTTGTATGCATTGCTAGACACATCTTTATCAATGCTTATCACCGATTATTAACTTTTGTATTATGATGCTTAGACTCTTTCCAACATAGCGTCATCACCAATTGATATGGTCAAAACGGACGGTTATGTTTTAGTGTGCAGTGTCGTCGGGTCGCACGCCGTCGGTCGAGGTCTCCCAGCGGGGATGTACCCGTGTTTTAAATTTATAAGGTCGGGGCCTAAATCTACTACTCCTTAGGGTGAGTATGGGAAGTATGACCTATGGTCGTTTTTAAAGAAGTCTACAGAATCGAACATAAAACCTGACAAAAATAATTAACAAGGAGTAGTTGTGTTTCTATTTTGGGTTTTCCAATTTTCTAAAGGATAAAATAAATACAGAGAGGTAAAATTTGTATTTCAGATAAGGTTAAAGATGTACATGCTATGATTTTGTTAGTTACATTGCTGAGTTGTGTAATGATGGCTCATGAATAGTTGATAACCTTTTACCCGTTATATTGGTCCTACCGCCCCTGTCAGAGGACTGACATGTCACTGGGCATAATGTATGCGATAGGCTTGACGATTCTGAATGGGCAGCAACGCCTCTTCCCTCGACGCCAGAGTAACACAGCTACTTCTTAACACTAGACGACTCTTTTATTATGAGCGACCCGATAAGGCAGCGTACTTGGCCCAAACTTTCTTAAACACAAGCGAAAGTAGATGGTATCCCTTATCCGAGAGACATGATACGTTTTCGATGCTTTCGTTAACGATTGGTTTATAAAGATCAATTAGGTTCTTATTTAAAAGAAATCAACCATAAAGGAACGTCATGGCCAGACAGTAGTCTCCATGTGAACGTTCGGTTATCCTAACGGTTTCAATCCTTTATTGGTTTAAATAAACAGTTCATATTACTAAAGATTCCCTCAGACGGAGTGCAATGTCTGAGACCGCGTTATGGTGCAATGTACTCTTCAGCAGTGAGGTCGTTTCCATGACCATGCATAGCAGAAGTATAGAGTACTACAACCGACGTACCTCCTCGATATACGTACTAGGTTTATATGCGTAGTAACTACTCTAGCATAGCCTGAGGCCGGCCTTGTACTCCTGTATCAATTAGGGTTTCCATTACGAAAGAATCTCTGTCGGAATCCGTAGGGTAGATTGCCTTACTACAATCATTGTGCCTGTGACAAACGCCCTATGTATCCTGCAGAGGTGTCTTACCAAGTGGTGACACAGATAGTGTACTCTGAATCGGGGTTCGCGACTTTCCAATCGCAGGGCCGACAACCACGTTCTATTAGTCGGAAAAGCGATTGAGTTTAATCATAATCAGAAAGCATCTCAACAATATCTCATTACACAATTTGTATATTCAGACAGCGTAACAACTACATCACAGCATGCACAAAATATAACTACTCGCTAATCATGGCAATAATATCATCTATCAAGGTAATAAAAGACATTATAACAAGATAGAGTCAGGATAAAAGTACCAATATATTAATCGAGTTCCGAAAGTACAAAAGTGACAACTCCGTCTCTAAACAGCTTCTTAGTACAATCTTCGGCGTTCTCCTCCGGGTACTTAATTTCTCGCTCGGAGGTGAGAAGGCCTCGAAAGACTATTCTAGAACTAGACTAGAAAACTAAACTAAATTTGAGAGTAAATTGAAGAATGGAGAGTGGAGAGTGTGTTGAAATGGAGATAGATGAGCTTTATTTATACTAAGTTCTGGCCTGGCAGACCGTCTGAAATCTTGGCAGGCCGTTTAATTTTGTGGCCGGCCGGCCAGTTAGGCAGTTTGATTTGCTGTTGGGTCGTTTGATTTGAAGGTAGGCCGTTTGATCAGCCCGTTTAACTGGCAAGCCGTTTTTAATATGGCAGGTCGTCCACATAGTGTGGCAGGCCATATTTTTTGGGTGTTTTCTGATATTTTGCCGTTTTCGCTCTAGATTCTTCGTTTTAAGTCCGTTTTCGCTGATTCTTTTTACATTGCCTTCGTAATTACCAAATGTACCAATCTAAGCAAATAGACGCGTATTTTGGCCATAACGTAGATTACTTTATTAAATATGGGCCTGATATCGGGGGTAAAAACATGACTTTTTAGCCGATATCAAAATATCCCACTTAGGCTTTGCTTGTCCTCAAGAAAATTTCTCGTTTTTAACTTCAAGAAATCTTCCAAAGTTTCCTTTTTAATCAACTAAGCGGTTTGATTTTTATTATAAGAGCTTAACATAAAATAATCATTTTGTTAGGGTTTGAAGCTATCTCTGCAAGCATAAGGGGAGGTTGCATGACTTTTGACTATCTCTCACGGGTCATTCATTCACTCAAGTGTATGGAGTTCCCTATATGAAATGTTCCGTTCATATCGATTATAAACGTTTCATATTAATTGGTTTCGTTGCGAGGTTTTGACCTCTATATGAGACGTTTTTCAAAGACTGCATTCGATTTTTAAAACAAACCATAACCTTTACTTTATCGATAAAGGTTTAAAAGACATAGCGTAGATTACCAAATAATGGCAATCTAAAGTACAACGTTTACATACGACCGTTACATAATGGGTTACGATAATATATTACAACAATTTATTTTCTGAATGCAGTTTTTCTTTAAACATTATCATACAAGCATGCTGACTCCAAATCTTGTCTTTAATTTAGCATGCAACAATGGAAGCTCTTAATAATCATCTGAGAATAAACATGCTTAAAACGTCAACAAAAATGTTGGTGAGTTATAGGTTTAGCCTATATATATCAAATTGTAATTAATAGGCCACAAGATTTCATTTAATAAATAATCATACATTCGTAAGTGTATAAAAATAAATTATTCGTATGATGAACACTTGGTAACCGACATTAATAAAATGCATCTAGAATATCCCCAATATACAGGTACACTCATCTGTATATAAAAAATCGAAGTACTAAAGCATCCATAACCTGGATGGGGTTCGTTAGGCCCATAGATCTATCTTCAGGATTCGCATCAATTTGAGGGTCTGTTCCCAAATTCTTAGGCTACCAAGCTAAAATAGTGATATCTGGTATAATGATTCAATCATAGAATATAGTTTCAAGTACTTGTGCCTATTTTTTAAAACATTAATAAAACTGCATGTATTCTCATCCCAAAAATATTAGATTTTAAAAGTGGGACTATAACTCACTTTCACAGATTTTTACTTCGTCAGAAATAAGACTTGGCTACGGGTCGATTCACGAACCTACATACATATCAAAGTATGATCGAAAAATATTCACAACATATTTTATTACGTTTTAACGATTTAAATTTGTTAAGTTAACAGTCCAACGTTAGTAGTCCACAATTAGTTGTCCACAGTTAGTAGTACAGAAATAAATCAATATATGTTATCTCGAATCAATCCTCGTCCCAGTGTATACAAGTCTCAGACTCGATCACAACTCAAAGTATATATATTATTTTGGAATCAACCTCAACCCTGTATAGCTAACTCGAGCATTACCGCATATAGAGTGTCTATGGTTGTTCCAAATAATATATATAGATGACGTCGATATGATATGTCAAAACATTGTATACGTGTCTATGGTCTATCAAGATTACATAATATATGTTAGATTACATGTATAATACAATATAAGTTAGTTAAGTTATAGTTAGTATAGATTTATTACAAAGTTTCACGTAGCTAAAACAAGCAAAAATATTCAATTTTGTTTTACCCATAACTTCTTCGTTTTAAATCCGTTTTGAGTGAATCAAGTTACTATGGTTTCATAACTGAAATTTATGAAACTAAACAGAAAAAGTATAAGTTTATAGTCGGAAATACATGTTACAAGTCATTTTTGAAAGAGGTAGTCATTTTCGTTGAAAGAACGACATCTTGATGACCATTTTGAAAAAAAAAACATACTTTCACTTTGAGTTTAACCATGATTTTTGAATATAGTATCATGTTCATATGAAATATCATTTTTTCAGAAAACAAACTTCAATTTCAAGGATTAAGATAGTTTTTATTTTTCCAATCCAAAACAGCCCCCGGTTTTACTACAACGGCGTATGTCCGATTTTATGGTGTTCTTCGTGTTTCCAGGTTGTAAATCATTAAGTTAGCATATCATATAGATATAGAACATGTGTTTAGTTGATTTTAAAAGTTAAGTTATGTGATGACCCGAAAATTTCTGATCAAATTTAAACTTAATCTTTGTATGATTAACATTTCTGTCACGATAAGCAAAGTCTGTAAAACTGAATCTCAAAATTTTTGAACTACTTTTATATATTTAAATACCCTTCGGTTGTTTTCGACGATTCGCGAACAATTATATGTAAATAGATACATATATACTATAACTTGAAAATGTAACGATGTATTAATTGTTTGATACCGTACATTAAACTTATTGGTTTAAATATCTATTTGAATATATATGATAAGTTGAAATATTTATTATTAAAATTAATTATAAATAACTTCCAATGTGTATTTAAAAACTGATTTATGTATATTAAAAAGATATATACATATATATAATTTCAAGTTATTTAGTAAACGATAGTAACATTCATTTATTGATTCGATTGATATTTAGATAAGTTAACTAAAGCGTTTAAGATGAACCAGTAAAACACTAATTTGCTACAGTATTTTCAAATTGCTACAGTACCCAAAATGCTACATTGTCTTCGAAAATCACTATTTGCTACAGTGAAATTGACTTTGCTACAGTGAATTGCCTAAGTAAAAATTGACTTTGCTACAACAACTGTGCTACAGTAAACACTATTTCAAAATAAATAAATATATATATATATGTATATGTATATGTATATACTACTAGACGATGATTTATAGAAGTAAATAACCAAAACACTTAATTGATTAAAGCTACACTTAGAGTGACATAGTTATCAATGATTAAGTTTATATTTTGACAAAGGTACGAGTCACGAAACGAAAAGTATTAGTTTTCTCAGCGTACGAAAGGGCATTCGAAAAATCGAAACCGGGACATAAGTCGAGTGACAACGTACGACTTATTGGAACAAAAATTACAAGTCAACTATGCATGAGAATTTAATATAATATATAATTAATTATATAAATTAAATAAATTATATATATTATATTAAATTATGTCGACGAGCTAAATTACAAAAATATGTGAGCTGGAAAAACGGGCCATGCGATCGCATGAAAAATGGCCTTCAGAACCATGCAATCGCATGGGGTCTGAATTAAGGCCACACCTATAAAAGCTCGAGCATATCTGTTTCTGATTCATTCCATTACTCCGTATTTATTTACTTATTATATTATTATTATTATTATTATTATTATTAATAAGAATATTAATAATATTAAATCTTATTATTATTAATATTATTCTTATTATTAGTATTACACATAAAATACTACGACGAGGTTTTGCTCGAATAAATTCAAAACAAGTTTTATGATGGGGATAAAGCCAAGGAAATTATGGGTTATTGCCAAGGAGGTTATGGGTAATGTTCGGGGGTATATTTGTGAATCAAATCTAGTGTTTATCATCCCCGTTACGTCTACGTACCTTCCTACAATATTAAATCACAATATTGATATGTAAGCATTTATATCTTATTATATATTAATAGTATATCCATGTCTAGTGCTCGAATATATATTTATACATACTTGTATACTAAATTTTGTCGTTAAACAGTTTATAATGAATCACGAATTAAATACATATATTACTGGTAAAAGGTATATGATATATATGTTTTCGGAAAGCTGGCGAAAAATTAATAACTTTTCATTTAGATATCGAATAAATTCGATGAACGGGTTAAAAGATTGATCAACTGAATTATGATTGACGTTAATTGAAATTGCTTTTGAATCTGCAATTAAGATTTAAACAACTTATTTACGAGATTGATAAATTGGATTTTTGAATATTACCAACCGAGTAAATGAATCCTTATATAAGGTACGTCTCGTTTTGTTAAACAACTGTCAAAATTGACTTTTTGAAACGACTTTGGATAACTTTTGTATGTCGATCTTGAGCATTAGGATTGTGATACACTATGACCTGACCTAGCTTGATAGACATTTATTGACCAACATATGTTCTCTAGGTTGAGATCTACGGTTATTTGGTAATCCGAGTTTCGATCACATTTTGGTGAACGACTTTATATGCTGCTAAGGTGAGTTTCATTGATTCCTTTTTAATTGCTTTTGCAATATATATTTTTAGGCTAAGAATACATGCACTTTATTTTAAACGCAATGGATACAAGTACATACTAAATTCTACACTGAGTTTGAACCGAAAATCCCTTAGCTTTGGTAACTGTTAACTGCCAGTTATAAGAACTGGTGGGCGCGAGTAGTAGTATATGGATCCATAGGGCTAATATCCCCGTCCGAGTTAGAGCACTAGCCTTTTAACGGACGTATGCTATTTGAGAAGCGTACACGTTGGTTTGCGTGTATTATTAAGATGATTATACAAAAGGTACAAATTATATATACGTTAACTTTAGTTACCAGGGTGCTCAATTTCGTAGAATATTTTGATAAACGTTTCTGGATTGAACAACTGAAATCTTGTGATCCACCTTTATATACAGATTATGCGCAACATTAAAACTATGAACTCACCAACCTTTGTGCTGACACTTTTAAACATGTTTATTCTCAGGTTTCTAGAAGTCTTTCGCTGTTTGCTTATATGTGATACAAGCTATGTGCATGGAGTCATACATGCTTTATTCAAGAAAACTTTGCATTCACAAAATCATCACCGTGTATCTTATTTTGACTTCATTGTCAACGGATGTATTATGGTAAACTATTATTTATGGTGATTGTCTATATGTAGAAATCATCAAACGTTGAAAACCTTAGAAATTGATATTCATTTATTGTGTACCTTTTGAAAAGAATGCAATGTTTACAAAACGTATCATATAGAGTTCAAATACCTCGCAATGAAATCAATGAATGACGTGTTCGTCCATATAGATTTGGAGCGATCGTCACAAGTTAGAAGGATTAACTCTGTTTGCGAATAAGTTTAGAATTAACTAAACTATGTTCTGGTGATTACAAGTTATAATCTTCGAATAAGATAGTTTTATATATATGAATCGAATGACGTTATGAACACCATTACTACCTCAAGCATAGTAGGTAAACCTACTGGAAATGACAAGAAATGATCTAGAGCTTCAAATGATCTTGGATGGCTTGAAAGTTGTTGAAGTAGAATCATGACACGAAAACAAGTTCAAGTAAGATTTCTACTCGAATTAAGATAGTTATAGTTACAGAAATTGAATCAAAGTTTAAATATGAATATTACCTTGAATAAGAAAGATAACCTACTGTAAATAACAAAGGTTTCTTGATCTTAGATGATTGATCGGAA
Organism: Rutidosis leptorrhynchoides; assembly: GCF_046630445.1. Classification (NCBI taxonomy): domain Eukaryota; kingdom Viridiplantae; phylum Streptophyta; class Magnoliopsida; order Asterales; family Asteraceae; genus Rutidosis; species Rutidosis leptorrhynchoides. Next base: position 444,560,866 of record NC_092334.1, read on the forward strand.
TGGATTAGAAAGCTTGGAAGTAGACTTGCAAACTTGAAAGTGTTCTTGAAGTTTTCTTGAGTAGTTGTTTTGTAAGTTGATTTATGTATGGATTTATGAGCTAGATTGATGTAGATTTTGATGAAGATGATGAAGAACACTTAAAACATCAAGAAAGAACTTGAGAGAGATGAGTTTGATGCATGAAAGTTGATTGAAAATGTGCGTGTGTGTGTGTGTGTATGTGTTCATCATTCACATGAATGTATGCATGTGTATATAGGCTCAATTAGTTTGATTTTTAGTGTAATCATTCATGCTAGTTGCCAAATAATAGTTCCCACATGTTTGATGACTCATTAAGGCTGCTAAGGAGCTGATCATTGAGTGTATATACCAATAGTATATACGTCTATAAGCTGGGTATTGTATGAGTACGAATATGGATTGAATACGAGTAAATAGTGTTTACTGTAGTAAATAGTGCTTACTGTAGCAAAGCGAAAATTTACTGTAGCAAATAGTGTTTTACTGTAGCAAATAGTGTTTTACTTGTACATCTTTGATTTAATTGTATTTCTTCTTCTTATATATATATATATATATATATATATATATATATATATATATATATATATATATATATATATATATATATATATATATATATATATATATATATATATATATATATATATATATATATATATATATATATATATATATATATATATATATATATATATATATATATATATATATATAAACTTACATAAAAATGAATAAAACGATTATATAATTATCACAAGTTATGACGTTCGTAAATCATCAGGCAAACTGGGTGGTCAATTGTCTACATAAACTCATTTCAATTAATCAAGTCTTAACAAGTTTGATTGCTTAACATGTTGAAAACATTTAATCATGTAAATATAGATTACATATAATATATAATCATGGAAAAGTTCGGGTCACTACAGTACCTACCCGTTAAATAAATTTCGTCCCGAAATTTTAAGCAGTTGGAGGTGTTGTCGCATCATCTGAAAATAAGTGCGGGTATTTCTTCTTCATCTGATCTTCACGCTCCTAGGTGAACTCGGGTCCTGTACGAGCATTCCATCGAACCTTAACTATTAGTATTTTATTTTGCTTAAGTCGTTTAACCTCACGATCCATTATTTCGACGGGTTCTTCAATGAATTGAAGTTTTTCATTGATTTGGATTTCGTCTAAAGGAATAGTGAGATCTTCTTTGGCTAAGCATTTCTTCAGATTCGAGACGTGAAAAGTATTATGTACACCAGCTAATTGTTGAGGTAATTCAAGTTGATAAGCTACCGGTCCGACACGATCAATAATCTTGAATGGCCCAATGTATCTCGGGTTTAATTTTCGTCGTTTTCCAAAACAAACAACGCATTTTCAAGGTGAAACCTTAAGCATGACCATCTCTCCAATTTCAAATTCTATATCTTTTCTTTTACTGTCTGCATAGCTCTTTTGTCGACTCTGGGAGGTTTTCAACCGTTGTTGAATTTGAATAATTTTCTCGGTAGTTTCTTGGATAATCTCTGGACCCGTAATTTGTCTATCTCCCACTTCACTCCAACAAATCGGAGACCTGCACTTTCTGCCATAAAGTGCCTCAAACGGTGCCATCTCAATACTCGAGTGGTAACTTTTGTTGTAGGAAAATTCTGCTAACGATAGATGTCGATCCCAACTGTTTTCAAAATCAATAACACATGCTCGTAGCATGTCTTCAAGGGTCTGTATCGTCATTTCACTCTGCCCATCAGTTTGTGGATGATAGGCAGTACTCATGTCTAGACGAGTTCCCGATGCTTGTTGTAACGTCTGTCAAAATCTTGAAACAAATCTACCATCCCTATCAGAGATAATAGAGATTGGTATTCCGTGTTTGGAGACGACTTCCTTCAAGTATAGTCGTGCTAACTTTTCCATTTTATCATCTTCTCGCATTGGTAGAAAGTGTGCTGATTAGGTGAGACGATCGACTATTACCCAAATAGTATCATAACCACTTGCAGTCTTTGGCAATTTAGTAATGAAATCCATGGAAATATTTTCCCATTTCCATTCCGGGATTTCAGGTTGTTGAAGTAAACCTGATGGTTTCTGATGTTCAGCTTTTACCTTAGAACACATCAAACATTCTCCTACATATTTAGCAATATCGGCTTTCATACCCGGTTACCAAAAATATTTCTTGAGATCTTTGTACATCTTTCCCGCTCCGGGATGTATTAAGTATCTGGTTTTATGTGCTTCCCTAAGTACCATTTTTCTCACATCTCCAAACTTTGGTACCCAAATTCTTTCAGCCCTATACCGGGTTCCGTCTTCCCGAACATTAAGATGTTTCTCCGATCCTTTGGGTATTTCATTCTTCAAATTTCCTTCTTTCAAAACTCCTTGTTACGCCTCTTTTATTCGAGTAGTAAGGTTAGTACGAATAATTATGTTCATAGCTTTTACCCGCATAGGTTCTTTGTCCTTTCTACTCAAAACGTCAGCTACCACATTCGCCTTCCCTGGGTGGTAACGAATCTCAAAATCGTAATCATTCAACAACTCAATCCACCTACGCTGCCTCATGTTCAGTTGTTTTTGAACAAATATATGTTGGAGACTTTTGTGGTCTGTATATATAATACTTTTGACCCCATATAAGTAGTGTCTCCATGTCTTTAATGCAAAAACAACAGCGCCCAATTCTAAATCGTGAGTCGTATAATTTTGCTCATGAATCTTCAATTGTCTAGACGCATAAGCAATTACCTTCGTTCGTTGCATTAATACACAACCAAGACCTTGCTTTAAGGCATCACAATAAATCACAAAATCATCATTCCCTTCAGGCAATGACAATATAGGTGCCGTAGTTAACTTTTTCTTTAACAATTAAAATGCTCTTTCTTGCTCATCCTTCCATTCAAATTTCTTCCCTTTATGCGTTAATGCAGTCAAGAGTTTTGCTATTTTAGAAAAATCTTGGATGAATCTTCTTTAGTAACCAGCCAATCCCAAAAATTGGCGTATTTGCGTTGGGGTTTTCGGTGTTTTCCATTTCTCAACAGTTTCAATCTTTGCCGGATCAACCTGAATACCTTCTTTGCTCACTATGTGACCGAGAAATTGAACTTCTTTCAACCAAAATGCACACTTTGAAAACTTGGCGTACAGGTTTTCTTTTCTTAACAATTCTAGCACTTTTCTCAAATGTTCTTCGTGCTCTTGATCATTTTTAGAGTAAATAAGTATGTCATCGATGAAAACAATGATAAACTTGTCAAGATATGGTCCACACACTTGGTTCATGAGGTCCATGAACACAGCTGGTGCGTTAGTTAATCCAAACGGCATAACCATAAACTCATAATGATCGTAACGAGTTCTAAAAGCAGTCTTCGAAATATCATCCTCCTTCACTCGCATTTGATGATACCCGGAACGTAAATCAATCTTCGAATAAACTGACGAACCTTGCAGTTGATCAAATAAGTCATCGATTCTTGGTAGTGGATAACGGTTCTTGATGGTAAGTTTGTTCAACTCTCGGTAGTCGATACATAACCTGAATGTACCATCCTTCTTTTTGACAAACAACACCGAAGCTCCCCACGGTGATGTACTTGGTCGAATGAAACCATGCTCTAAAAGTTCTTGTAATTGACTTTGTAATTCCTTCATTTCGCTAGGTGCCAGTCTGTAAGGAGCATGAGCTATCGGTGCAGCTCTTGGTATAAGATCTATTTGAAATTCAATAGATCGGTGTGGAGGTAGTCCCGGTAATTCTTTTTGGAAATACATCGGGAAATTCTTTTGCGACGGGAACATCATTGATGTTCTTTTCTTCAGTTTTGACTTCCTCGATATGTGCTAGAATGACATAGCAACCTTTTCTTATTAGTTTTTGCACCTTCAAACTACTAATAAGATTTAACTTCGTGTTGCTCTTTTCTCCGTACACTATTAAGGGTTTTCCTTTTTCAGGTACGATGCGAATTGCGTTTTTGTAACATACGACCTCTGTTCTCTCCTTTTTCAACTAGTCCATACCAATTATCACGTCAAAACTCCCTAACTCTACTGGTATCAAATTAATCTTAAACGTTTCGCCAACCAGTTTAATTTCTCGATACCGACATATTTTATCTGCTGTAATTAATTTACCGTTTGCTAATTCGAGTAAAAATTTATTATATAAAGGCATTAAAGGACAACTTAATTTGGCACAAAAATCTTTACTCATATAGCTTCTATCCGCACCCGAATCAAATAAAACATAAGCAGGTTAATCGTCAATAAGAAACGTACCCGTAACAAGCTCCGGGTCTTCCTGCGCTTCTGCCGCATTGATATTGAAGACTCTTCCGCGGTTTTGCCCATTCTTATTCAATTCGTCTGGGCATGCAGTTTTGTAATGGCCCTTCTTTCCGCACCCAAAACAAGTAATGGCGGCATTAAATGTTCCGACATTATTTGTTCCTTTCACTCTGTTGGCCTTTGGTCCGTAGACTCCACACTTTGCAGCACTGTGACCTGTTCTGCTACATTTTGTGCATAACTCCCTACAATAATTATCCGGATGATATTTCTCACACCTTAGGCATCTGGTTTTCTGCTTTTTGTTGTCATTATTGTTGTTGTTGGGACGGTTGTTGTTGTTATTGGGACGGTTGTTGTTATTTTTGGGTCGGTTGTTGTAGTTGTCGTATTGGTGACCCTTGTCACTATTTTCCTCCCACTTTCTTTTGACTTGCTTTATTTTGGCCTCCTCAGCCGCCTGTTCCTTAATCTTTCCCTCAATCTGGTTTATAAGTTTGTGAGCCATTCGGATTGCCTTTTGCATTGAAGTGGGCGCGCTTTCACTCACATTCTCCTGAATTCTTTCTGGTAACCCCTTTACAAATGCATCGATCTGCTCTTCTTCATCTTCGAACACTCTTGGACACAATAAACACAACTCGGTGAATCGTCGTTCATATGTGGTGATATCGAATCCCTGCGCTCGTAACTCTCTAAGCTCTGTCTTGAGCTTATTGACTTCGTTTCTGGGACGGTACTGCTCGTTTATCAAGTGTTTGAATGCTGACCACGATAGTGCGTAAGCAGCATCTTGTCCCACTTGTTTGAGATAGGTGTTCCACCATGTTAACGCAGTACCTGTGAAGGTATGCGTGGCGTACTTTACCTTGTCTTCTTCAGCACATTTGCTTATAGCAAACACAGATTCAACCTTCTCGGTCCATCGTTTCAGTCTGACTGGTCCTTCAGTCCCGTCGAATTCCAAAGGCTTATAAGCAGTGAAAGCCTTGTAGGAGCATCCTACACGGTTTCCTGTGGAGTTAACTCCACTGCTAGACCCTGAGTTATTGTTGTTGTTTTGCATTGCAGCCTGTACTGCGGCTATATTTGCTGCAAGGAAAGCACGGAAGTCTTCCTCGCTCATGTTCAAGTTCTGACGAGTCGTCGGTGCCATTTCCTTCAAAAATAGCCAAAAGAATTTAGTTAATCACATAGAATTTTAAGAGTAGTCAATAGTATTTCATAGCATAATATGAACTTATTTATAAAAGCTTTTTCTTCATATTAGCGTTTTATAAGTTTTAATTCGGGTAGTACCTACCCGTTAAGTTCATACTTAGTAGCTAATATACAATTCAACTACTACAATTCTATATGAAAAACTGATTACAAGTTCAAACTTTTATACAAAATTTTTACAAACATACAATACCGCTATTTTACATATAGCATGAAATATAGTACATAATATCTTTGATACAAGGTATTTGCGAAAGCATTTCTAGTTAAACGCAAGTCGTTCAGCAAAGGCAATAAAGATACGTAATTCATAGGTCCAGAAACAAGTCATACATTCGGGTTTCACTAATACTATTTCCTATCCTTGGTCTTGTGGAAAATAACCGTTGTAACCGTTGGCTAGGCAGCATGTTGTAATGTTGTCAAAAGGACGGGGGTTACGTAATGCCCAACAGTCCCGTAACAATCTAAAAACCTTATTTCTCACCCCAACTACTGAGTCCGTCACCTGTGGGAAAGTTTTATTTAGAAGTTGCAATCCTATGTTCTTTTTCTCAATTTGGTGAGAAGCGAACATCACTAACCGGTAAACATAACATGTTTCTTTAAGTTGCATGTTTGAAGCTCTTTCTAAAGAACGAAGTCCTATGTTGGGATATGTGGAGTCAAAATAGGCTCTCAACCCATAGCGAAAAATTGCATTAGGGTTTCCCGCACATAATGCCTTAAAAAAAACATGGCGTAACTTAAGGTCCCCCCAATGTGATTGATGTGGTAGCGGGGGTGTACGAAATATACTATTATTTTTATTACGAAATATGACGCAATTTACACAAGTTTTAATTTATTTATTTACAAATGGGATATACCTAAAATATGCTACAACACTATAGGTAGTGTATCTAATCGTAGAGTAGTATAGTTTTTAGTAAGTTCGGTTCGTTCCACAGGGAGACGACTTATTTTACACTATATTTTAAACAACTACATTTGTACAAAATATATATAATTATTTATAGTAATAATATATAAAAGGGAGTTTACCATTTAATGACCGGTTTGTCGATTTTAAGTCAAACGTAAATATAAATGACGATAATTAAAATAACAATATGAAAAAATGTAATTAAAAGTACGAGGAAATATGAAAATATAATAATTATGCTTATTTAAACTCTCGTAATCATGATGTTTGATGTTTTGATTTTAATTTATTACTCTGGGTTAATTGTCTTTTGTCCTGGATTGTTTGATACGTCTATCTGGTTTTTGTCCATAATAGTCCATCGGTCATAATTATAAAGTGCGAGTGTCCTCATCAAATTAACCCTTATACCCGAAGTCAAATAGTCCAACTAATTAGGGATTTAGACTGTGACGCGGTTTTCACTTATGTCAACAATTATATCAGGTCTCCCTGTGCATAATCCACTGCTGTTTTAATTAGTTTATGAATATTAATTCATCCACTTGATCAGAATGAATAATCAATTACCCAACCCAATTGATTAATTAAATAATTGTAAAAGATTCCGTATAAACGTCACTAAATAGGACAACTACAATCATTATTAATTATTTGATTAAATAATTTGAGAATAGGTTTAACAGACTCCAATGAGTTGTCACTCTATTAGACAATTACCCCATCCATTAATAGTCAATAGTCCAATTTCCACAAGTGTCGGTCTTTTGCCCAAACCTTAATTATGGTCCAAAGTTCAATAACCCCGTAACATCACGAGTACTTCGGCTTAAATAAGCATAACAATAACTTAGTTACGAGACATTAATTTAGAAAGGAGAACATAACTTACAATGATTATTTATAGCGTAGCTTTACATGGACAGAATTTCGACTTCAAAACCCGTAAATTAACCGTTACATTACTCAAACTAACTAATATAAAACTAAACTAAAATATTATATATATATATATATATATATATATATATATATGTATATGTAATACATTATACAGAGGGATTGATAGATATTTGGTGTGTGAAGGTGTGTGTTTCAATTGATCGATCATACTCCGTATTTATAGTGTAAAATAGTACTATTCCCAAGTTGAAAGTTAGTTGGCATGATTACAATAATTCAACTTGATGGCTGCTAATTCAATCAATCGATTGAATTTAGTTATTATATATTATATATTATTATTATTATTATTATTAATTATATATATATTATATATATTCTTGGGCATAGTTGATTCGTAGTTTTAGGTCTGTTGACTCGTACGTTGATACTTGGTTTAAGTCTCAGTTCTGGTTTCTCGAATGTCTTTTCGTATGCTTTAATATCTTGTACTTTGCGTTTTGCGGCTTGCACTCTTGTCAATATTTAGACGTTATTCATCGATATTAGTATCATTTGGAGTGTAACTTGTACGCCTGAGCATTTTGGACGTTTACATCTTTAAATCTTCATTTTCATCTTCTGTCTTCGCACTTATTTAATATAAATGATTACAACTTAAAAATAGAACAATTACAACTAAAAACTTTACATATTGGAAGGATATTGCGACTAAATATATGATCATTTGGAGCACTATCAAATATACCCACACTTGAACGTTGCTTGTCCTCAAGCAATACATAACTTGAAATTAATTCACACTTCACTCGAATCACTTTTTTATTCTCACACTTTATACATCAGTGATTTAGATACAACGGTATGAACAATGATAGTAACGATGTGGTTTACAATCCCACATGACTATAAAAATTTGGATCCTTTAAGGAAATTGGATCTTTATGAAAACATTTGATCTTTTGAAAATTCAAGCTAGATTTTACCCTAGACAGGTTTTCTGGAATAACCCTTCACCGGTGTTTGCAAAATGTTTTTGTGGGTTTTGTGGTTTCAGATTTTAAAATTTTAGCTCAAAACTTGTGGTTTTGTGTCACCCACTTGCTAACCTTGTATTAGGAAAGCACACGTCTAGTTTACTTGTCCCGTATATTACCTTTCGGTAAACTACCGTCCAGTTGTAAAGGAAAGCGTTGAACAAGCAACTGTGAAGACAATGTCAAATGACATGCAGATAATCATGGTCCAAAAACGTGTCTGTAAGATCCTGTTTCCTCAGTTGATCGGGACGCCATCCAAAATGATGGGACGCCATCCCAATGTGAAGGACTGGACGCCGTCCAGACCATTGGACGCCATCCAAATGGTCTGGTGGGCCAGCTGTCTCCTTTATGATATTTAAAAGGGGTAAATGGGTAATTTCACTTGGGGAGCGACTTTAAGGCTCCAAGGGTCAGTTGGTGGGTGCCTTTACTTCACTTTTACCTACATTATCTTCATCCACTTCAAGTTTTGAGAGAGAGAGAGAGAGTTTCCTTGTGAGAGAAAGCTCAAATCGAGGTGGAAGAAGGTTGTTTCGGGTCAAAGTACGTGTTTTAAAGTTGTTCATCTACTCCCTAGCTACGTTGTAATTGTGGCGGTAAGTTCTAAACCTAATTCCTCTACTTAATTAGTGATAAGGGTTAGGGTTTGAGTTAGTGATGAACATAGAACCGTTTTGTTAGTGAATTGGGGGTTTTGGGTGAGTCTGGGACATGAGGACTCAAAGGATGACTAACCTAGGGTTTTGAAATGTTAAATGTGTTCTCGAGTCTTAAATTGTTTAGTAATTACTAGCACACCTTTAGATTAAGTATATGGATGTTATTTGGGTTGTGGGTGACCCAAATGGGTGTGTTAACCTTGAAATGGGTCAAATGAGTCTTGGGTGACCTAAGTTGTAAAATGAGCGTGTGGATGCGATAACCTTGCGCTATTAAGTGGGTTAAGACCATTTTGGGCTAGTGTTAGGGTTTTTGGCGAAGTTGACCTAATTTGGGGTTAAGAGTGCAAATGGGTCAAGATTTGCACTATGGGTCAAAATGTTGCCAAGATGGTGAGTGAGTTGGTTGACCAACTTGATTGTGTGTTTGATTATGTACCTAATGTGATAGGTACGTTACGTTGAAGGTTGCAAGTTCGGCTAACTTTCACAAAAGACTATAAGGTGAGTGGAATAATTATATGCGTAGGTATATAATGTATTTATTTATTGTAGCGAGAGATGTGAAGTGTCAAGTGCTAAGACACCACGTTTCATGCGACGAGTGAAGCGTCGAGGTGTTAAGACGCCACTCAGGGTGAAGCATCGAGGTGTTAAGATGCCACCTAGGAGTGAAGTGCCGAGGTGTCCACTCCGTAAGATAAAGGGTGAAGCATCGAGGTGTTAAGATGCTACCCGAGGGTTTAGTGATACGAGGTGTTAAGTACAATAACGGATGTTATGAACACCGATGGCCTTTCGCGAGTGCCATTCCCTTGTACGATTGGTTAACCATGGTTATTGTGTTATAGCGTAAGCATATTGCGTTGTTCGAGTTATATATATGCTATTGTTGTGCTAGCTTGTGTTATCGGAGGTTAATAGCTTTGTATTGAGATGATAAGCTAATTCTGTTGCTAGCATGTATGCGGTATGTGTGTAAGTGTTTGCAAGTAGGTATATTATATATGTTTGTGTATAATTATTGCATTCACTAAGCTTTGCTTACCCTCTCGTTGTTTACCTTTTTATAGGCTCAGGCGTTGACAAGGGTAAGGGCGTTCGGTTGGACTAGGGATCCCGCTTGTTTGATAGAAGACGCTTTTGGATGTGTTAGTTTTTGGAAGTTCGACCAAGATTTGGGTAGTTTAACCCCAAACACCAAGCTCTAGTATAGTTTGGAATTTAAACTCTTATGGTGGAAACTCGTAATTTTGAATGAAATTCGTAAAACGGCCGATGTGGGCCCGATGTTGTAAAACTTGGCTTTATTGTAGAAATCTTTTAATTTTACTTATATTAACATGTTGTAAAAAGGGTTTCATTTGAAAGTGTTAGGAAGCGGGTTTTCCACTCATGTAAGTTGAGCACGGGGATCAGTTTCTGGTAGTTCATTGGGACGCCATCCCGAAAGGCTGGACGCCATCCTGGCCTTCAGATCTGGACGCCGTCCTGAAATCTGGATGCCGTCCTGAAATCTGGACGCCGTCCAGTTATACTGACCCAGGAATTTTTTTAAGGCGTGTTTTTGGGTATAACGAGGGTTGGGTCGTTACAGTGTCGGATGCAATTACTATCCTTTGTAGGAGAAATAGTAAAGATCACCCTATAAATTTTTCAGTCTGGCACAAGGTTCTGTCTTCGACCATGCTATGCAACCACCGTTCTTACGGTCGACACCCGATTTGGTTCAGGTGACCGAATGAATTTAGGTGAATTCTTAGGATTTTACGTTCAATGGTAATGAACGCATTGAAAATAGGTTTTCAGAAAACAAATCGGTTTTAATTTTTGATCAAAATATTTTCTCGTTCAAGCTCGAGTTTAGATATCATCGAATTCCATGAGTTTGTAATTCTCAATCTTTAAGGTCAATCTCAAGGATTGAGCAATATCAGGCTTAAATGCTGATTTTTAATCTTTAAGGAGATTATCCTTTCTGGGGGTCTGATTCATTAGTCTTATCAAGCTAATTTGCACGGCGCCCTCCCCATTTTACGAGACAGATCCTCTCATGGTTAGGATAAGTCTGACTACTTGGCGACCCCGTTTGATGCTGAGGTCCCTGGATTTCCTGCTGATATTAGAGATGACTTTTCTAGATTTTTTGTCAACCTACAGCTGGTCTGGACGACAACTTCCCGACCTAAATCAAGAAGCGCGTGTCTTTTTCGAAAGACTTTACTTCCTTTTAATGATGAAATTGATTCATCGTGTAGATCCATCTTTTCTTTCTATTTATATTACAATAAACCGGGTAAAACAGTTAATTTAGTCCAAAACAAAAGCACCTGCAATAACTTTATAGAAACATGTGATAGATAGTTTTTAATTGAATAACTTGGTACATTCTACCCATACTTGGCTTTTTTCATGCATCTTTTTATATCTTAATAAATAAATTCAACCATTTTAGTTGTTTCTCAATTTATGTCCTCTTTTTAGGGTAACAATAATTTCGGTATTAACACCTAGTTTTATCGTTCATAAATATGTATAAACAAGATTTTGAATTCATTTAGTTGAAATTTTTTCAAATTTTCATAATATTTAGAAAATAAGCTAAGTATAAACCCGAGAGAATTTATAACCCTTCCCCACATTTGAGATCATGCAATGCCCTCATTTGCATGAAATAAGACTATAATTATAAATTCATGAGGGTGATAAGTGTAGAAAAGTGATTAAAAATACCTAGTTTGTAATTACAAAGCTCGTCAAATGATAGATGGCGCGCCTCATCGTTCATTACTTTTGTTATTTTATCACACATGTTTTTCTTCAAAAATGGTTGCTTTTCTGAACTGTTTGCTAATCTTTGAAAATGTGTCTTTTACCCTAACTTATCATGCATGTTTATTAACGAGTTATGCACTTACCCGAACCCCGAATTTAACGTTAAGTGGGGTTAGACTTTCCCACACTTAGCTGACGATATGTGAAGTCAGCAGAATAAGTTCCATGAATCAAAATAGTGAGCCAGTTATTTACATCTCGGGTGGTGTATAATATATCAATGGGTTTAAAGTTTAGACCCATCCGATTGTCACTAATTAATTCTTCTTTAAGTGTAGCTTTCAGTAAATGGATGCGTCTCTTTTCTGGTTCTTAGTCAAATGGATCGTTATACACAGACATACATATTTCTTCAGGGTGCACAGTTCCTAACATTTCCTTCCATTTATTCTCGGGATCAAAGTTTTCACCTCTATTACCCAATTGGGTGAAATCCGAGGTGTCAATATCTATTACAGCTCGTAGTTCATCTTTGCTAGATGACTTGTCTATTGAGAATATTGGATTGGAAGGTTGTGGAATGGTGAATTTCGGGATCGAAGCAAATTTTCTTCATTAACGGTCCTTATCGGTCCTACTACTTTGGTCTCGAGGGTAAAATTTTCAATGTTATAATTTTCCCAAGAGTACCAATTTGTCACCCTTACTTCTTCTTCATCCATTGATGGATCGATGATTTCGTCGGTAGAGGATAATGTGTCGGTATGTTGTGAAATTGGTAAAACTGAATAAAAAGTATCATCAGAATAATTGGTGATTTCGGAGCTCTCGAATTCATCAAAATTCGATGATATGAGATTTTCGTGCACACGACTCCTCAGATCAACATGTATGTAGTCTGATAGAGTTTCAGCTTGCCTATTTGCAAACTCTCTTATCTGTTCATTTTGAGCGTTAGATTCTTCGAGTTTGATTTTCATATAATCTAAAAAAAATTCAGACACATAATTTTCCTCGTCCTCTGGTTGTTGAGTTAGATATATTCTTGGAAATAATCCCAATTTGAATTGTATTCTTCATAATCATTCCATTCAGGTTCCATGGGTGCATAATTTTCCATAGGAACGTAATAATAACATTCCCATGTTAAATGATAATCTCCACAGATTTCACAACCATTTATTGTTTCATCATTCGTGATCCAACATTGATCGAACGAATTTTCATCAACACTCGTTTGAGAGTATTGATTTAATTGATTTTGGATATCAGAAAGAGTTTCCAAAATATTCTCAAGATTTTCCATTATACACTTATTACCAATTTTTAGCTACAATGTGGTGCATTTACTAACTATCCTATTAGATATAAAACTAAAAATTATATAAGTTATCAAATTAATAGACTTTTCTGCTTTTGCCCACGTTTCGAATAGCCAAAAGATGTAGCAGGTAGCCAGGACTCTTTAAATCAGAAAATTTACAACTTGCCACTAACAAATCCAATTATTACTATGAACCAGAAAATTGGCGTCTATTAATTTAATCACTTGTACAAAATATAATAACTTGTCGAAAAACTAAAATCTAAAAACTTAAAAATGTATCGTCTAAAATTTTAAAGAAAAGAAAGTGATAAAAATAAAATTTTAATTAAAAATATTATTTTTATATATTATTTCTATAAAAATATTAATCTATATAATTAATAATAATAAAACTTAATATTACAAATTAATATTAAAACTAAATACTAATAATATTAAAAACTAAACCCTAAATAATAATAATATTTAATATTTGACCCTAATATCGCATTAAATGCTAGTGTTGACCTGTCAGACTACCCTCGCGATCGTGAGGGTTTCTGTGACGACCCGAAAATTTTCGACCAAATTTAAACTTAATATTTATATGATTTCGACACGATAATCAAAGTTTGTAATGTTGAGTCTCAAAAGTTTTGGAACTATATTCATGTAATCAATAAACTTTCGACTACTCTACGATTCACGAACATTATATAAAACATTAAGAAATGTTAATAAAACATTAAACGATTTGATTGATATGAAAGTAATGAAATACATTATGATTTAGAAACATTAACGAAATGTTAAACGTATAACGTTATACTTATTTGTTTCAGATAAATATTTAAGTAATAAAATGTGTTATGTAAAAACGTGTTTTAAAACTTTAAGATTAGTTAAAATATTATTAACTTTTAATATAAGGATATATATGAGATTTCAAATTTATTTAGTAAACAACGAGAACACATTCGGTTGACATTAGATTATGATTAGACAAAGTTAAATACGAAGATTTGAAGACGTAAATAACCAACACGTTCAAACGTATAGATTATACATTCCTGAATGATAATATATATGTTTTATAACGTGATAAAATATAATATAAACTTAAATTTATGACGATTTGTTATAAAGACTTAATATATTATTAAATGTATTTTAATAAATAACGAGAAGGTAATTTAAAGAAGCAAATGACCAAAACACTCGAACGTACGAGTTACACTCTGAGTAATATAGTTTATCAATGAATTAAGTCTAGATATTGACAAAAGTACTAGTCACAAAACGTAAAGTACGAAATATTTAAGCGTACGAAGTAACGTTCGAGAAACCGGAACCGAGACATAAACCGGGCATAAATGTACGAGACAATGGAGCTAAAATTACAAGTCAACTATGCACTTGAATATAATATAATATATATATAATTATATAAATTATATATATATATTATACATAATAATTAATTATGTCGACAAGCTAATGAACAAAAATCTTTGAGCTGGAAATGCGCACCTTCGCGATCGCAGAGCTGTAAGGCATAAATGCTACGCGATCGCGGAGCAGTCTATCTCACAAATGTCTATAAAAGCCAACAAATTCAGTCGATGAAACGTATTTTTTTTATTTCTTTCTCTGATCAATATTGATGTATTTATATTTATAATTATAATTATAATATTAATTTAAGTTTAATAATAATAAAGTTTATACGAGAGTGTTTTTAATTCGGGTTTCAAACCGTTTTAAACTAAGGAAATATTGGGTACTGTTCGGGGTATTGTTCTTGAATCCAAGACCAACCACTATCTTTACGTATACGTACTTTCCTGCAATATTGAATCACAATATTGATATGTGAGCATTCATACCTTATATTTTATATATTAATAAGGTATCCATGTTTAGTGCTCGAGTATATATGTTTATGCATGCTTGTATGCTAAATGTCATCGTTATATAGTTTTATGATGAATCACGAATTTAATACATGTACTACTGATATAAAGTATATGATATGCATGTTGTTGGAAAGCTGGCGAAAAATTAATAACTTTTCATTTAGAAATCGCGTGATTTCAATGAACGGATTAAAAGATATGGTCAACTGAATTATGTTTGACGTTAATTGAAATTGTGTTTGAAACTGCAAATTAATATTTAAACAACTTGTTTATGAGATTGATAAATTGGATTTTTAGACATTACTAATCGAGTAAATAAATTTCTATATAAGGCACGTCTCGTTTTGTTGAACAATTGTCAAAGTTGACTGTCTTATCATGTTTTAAAACTTTATAAACACTATAATCTGATTTTACAAGTATTGGAAAACTATGTGAAATAATAAAATATTTTCGATTGCCATGATAATTCAAATATAATACAGCTCCTGAAATAAATAATATTTTGAGTTTGATAAACTATAAATTCGTTCAATTATCAAGACTTATACCATGTTAATATAATAAACATGTATAGATTTAAAGATCATATTGGGTTAGGTTGACTTTTGAGATGAATTTTGAGATGACTTTTGTTAACTTTTGCATGTCGGTCTCGAGCATTAGGATTGTGATACACTATGACCTGACCTAGCTTGTTAGACATTTATTGACCAACATATATTCTCTAGGTTGAGATCTACGGTTACTTTGCATTCCGAGTTTCGGTCACATTTCGGTGAATGAATTTATGTGCTGCTAAGGTGAGTTTCATATGCTCCCTTTTTAATTGCTTTTGCAATCTATATTTTTGGACTGAGAATACATGCACTTTATTTTAAACACAATGGACACAAGTACATACTAAATTCTACACTGAGTTTGAACCGAAAATCCCTTAGCTTTGGTAACTAGTAACTGCCGGTTATAAGAACTGGTGGGCGCGAGTAGTTATATATGGATCCATAGGGCTTGACATCCCCATCTGTTCCAGGTATAGAAACCCTAACCTGAACTATAAAACAGACGTATGCTATTTGAGTTTAGTACACGTTGGATTGCGTGTATTGTACATGTCGGTTGCATGTATGTTAAAACAGGGGTACTTATTATATATATGTTAAAGTTTAGTTACCAGGGTGGTCAATCTTGTAGAATATTTTGATAAACGTTTCTGGATGAAACAACTGAAATCTTGTGATCCACCTTTATATACAGATTATGCGCAACATTAAAACTATGAACTCACCAGCCTTTGTGTTGACACTTTTAAGCATGTTTATTCTCAGGTTCCTAGAAGTCTTCCGCTGTTTGCTTATATGTTATACAAGCTATGTGCATGGAGTCATACATGCTTTATTCGAGAAAACGTTGCATTCACAAAATCATCACCATGTATCTTATTTTGACTGCATTATCAATGGATGTAGTATTGTAAACTATTATTTACGGTGATTGTCTATATGTAGAAATCATCAAATGTCAAAAACCTTAGAATTAGATATTCATTTATGGTGTGACTTTTCAAAAGAATGCAATGTTTACAAAACGTATCATGTAGATGTCAGTACCTCACTGTGAAATCGATGAATGATGTATTCGTCCAAATGGATTTGGACGGGTGATCACAGTTGGTATCAGAGCTTGAGGTTATAGGGAACCAGAATTTGCATTAGTGTGTTTAACTGGTAACTGTTAGGATACATTAGTGAGTCTGGACTATGACCGTATATGTTTTTACCAAGTTTTGCTTATCATTTCTTGTCAGAAATTACTTGCTTTTCATTCTTAAGTCTAGACACGTTTTCTGCATTTCTTGCATAGATAGTGTACAGACGACTTCATATCTTAGCATATCTGTTAGTGTAAACTTTGCCTGACATCTTTCAAAAATTTCTCCGTAATTTATGGGATTTTGGTATTATATATACATATGTAAAATATGTATTGAAGAATACCAAATCTAAGTCCTATAATCTATATCACATCAAAAATCATTTCCATGATTACACAAGATGGATCTCGTATCTAGTTCAAATTCCTTAGATTCCGACAGCTATTCCGATATGGATTTCGACCTGAGCTCTGAAAGTAGCGTAACCAAAATGGATCAACCAATTAGCCATTATTATCTATTCTGGATGAATTGGGGATGAGTTCGTAGCCTACTTAATCATTGGAGACAAGAAGAAGGTGATCCCTTCCATCTATCACATTTTCCTCTGGGCGAAGAACCTGAAGCACTTACCGGCGAACCAGTCCGAAACACCATTTTCTCTCTCATTTCCAGAGTATCTCATCATGATTATATATTATCTCAATTTCTAAATCTTATTCATCCGCTCGCCTGAACCGCCAATCATCCTGGTGTAATAGAAGAAGTCAACGATCTTCGCGATCGAGTAGTGGCATTGGTGAATATGGTGCAAAGATTACAAGCACCAGCAACGACACCAGTACCACCAACAACATCCACATCGCAAGTCTCAATACCACAAGCACCAGCAGCATCACCGGCATTAACAGTACCACCATCATCAACACCAACAGTACCATTACCATCACCAACAACAATTACATCGCAAACCTCAACTTCACAATCTGTCCCACGAGCATCAATGTCATACGCCCTGTAGATACCAAGGAATACCAACAACAATAAACGATGAAGTATTGATTCATAACTTCATCGAAGAAATATTCTGCAGAGAATATGTAGTTTCTAAAAGTTTTAGAGATTATATATTCTAGAGCAAATTTTAAATCAGATGAGTGGGCGGATAGAAATAATGAAGTGAAACCCTGACAGGAATGGTGCGCTATTTACAAGCTAGACTTGTTATACAAGCAGCATCAACAGTACCGTCAGCATCACTAGCACGTCAGTACCGTCAGCATCACCATCACGTCAGTACCGTCAGCATCGTCAGCACCAGCAGCACCTATAACATCACAAGCTCCGCCAGTTCCATAATCACCAACATCATCACAAATCAACAACGCGTATATTGTATCAACGAGTTATGAAGTATTAACTCATTTCTCCTGAAGAAATTATATGTATATTATATATATATATATGAATTTTGAAATCAAAATAAATCTTTTCGTACTAAGCTATTACGTGTGAATCTTAACTGGTAGGTACTACTCGGTTAGTTCATGTTACTAATATGCTATGATGTACATCTTTCGTTAATGACTTAATAATCGTTAACTATAATCTCTGCTTCGACTTAATAGATTCCATTTCATAATAAATCAAGTGTATTATTCAAATACATGTTTGATTTTACACTTTCATTTTCGATGTACTTGAAACTTTCCAGAAAACATCATTCGTATCTTGCGAAACTCACAAGAATTCCACGAGTACCAACATCATTCACCGAGGAATATCAATAAGAATAGATAATGAAGTATTGATTACATTAGTGAAATACTCCACTAAGATTATGTAATCTCTAATGTTTTAGAGATTATTCATTTCTAGTTCCAGCCGAAAATCAAATGAGTTTAATAGTATATTAACTCATTAAATCTGTATTACATCTGAAGAAAATATACATACATATATTTTCATAAAGACTGTAATAAAATTCTCTGGTACAAAATATTACTTGTGAAACTTTTAACAGCTAGGTAATACCCGAGAGATATATAAATTCACAATTAATATGTTACATTCTTCGATTCTGATTCAGCAAATCATCAACTATACTCACTACTTCCACAACGATATACATTCTATCATAGAAATCAAAACAACCATTAGCATCCAAATTTGATTACATATTTTGATTTTGAAAAATCAGAATCCAAGCCAAGATTTAACAGAAAACATCACTCTTAAATTCTTTTCTCATTCAAATGCCATACTCTGAATTCAAAACTGTACTAGAATATCATATGTATACATATAACATTCATCTCTTAGAATTATGAGCTTTCATTCTGAAATTTTGAAAAGCAACCAGTCTACGAATCAATACTCTGAATGTTGAAAAAGCTGATGAAGCAGCACAAACGATAAACGACTTTAACAGTCAAAAGTTTGATGATAAAGAATAGTGTATTGGCAAAGCTCAGAAAAAGAGAAGGTTTGGAACTGGAAAACGGATTGAGCAAACCATGAAGGAGGCTGTGGACAAATCACAAAGACTAAACATGCCTTCAAAGAATCTAAATGATTCAGTATCTGCTGAAGTCATTAATGAATACCTTGCTCCTGACTCTAAACCTTTACGGACAAATCTTCTTTATCATCTTTCGATATTAGAAATTCTAAGATATCATCGTATCTTTCATTATAAATATCCTCGATATTTCTGGAGATATATTCATAACTATTCTTATTTGAAATCATTTATCTCTTCGCGCTATCTGTGTTATATCATAAAGGAAACTGTTTTAGTTTCTAAATTCTAAAAAATTCGAATTTAAAATATGAATGTTTTTGAAGTAGTGTTGGGAATTGAAGCATGAGTTAGTATAATATAATGACACTTGATCAACGTGATTATATTACAGTAAGTCATGCTGAGTTTCTAATGGAATGTGATGATTCACAGACCATAACGTCATTATGTGCCATGTTACACGACTCTTATATTCAATCTAATCTCCGAACATATCAAGAACATATCTTCTTGATAGTTCTATCTTTTCCCGTGACTTCTGGTAATTTAACAAATCAAGATCGTGCTATTACAATTTATCTCTCAGAACATTAGTTATGTTCATTCCAAATTTCATACCTACAAATTCTGAACCATTACTTACCGTGCTTAATGGCAAGAAGAGAAAACAAAAGCATGAAGCTCCGAAATAGAAATGGGAGTATAAATCGCAGCAAATATGAGAGAACATTAACTGTGGATGTCAATGATTATAGAAATACAGAAGCAGGGACTCCAAAATATAAGGGAAGATATAAAGCCCAACAACAATCCAGAAATTACAAACCATGTGTATCGATGCGTATAGCAATATAAAGACACGGGAGAACTAAAAACACTATAAACCCAAGAGCATAATAGAAGTTAACAGATTCCTCCGGTGGTAGATGAAAAAGAAGAATGACAGATGTGATAGTCAAGAATATATCAAGAATTAAAACTGGATGGAGCATATCGACGAATGTTTCGGAAATATAAGTTAAGGGAAAAAGTATAGAAGATGGGAGATATGAAAATAAGGAAACGAAGGAGGCTAATTTATGGTAAGATATCAGACATATCAATCGAGGCAGATTACGCACAAAATCAAAGAAAATCCTAATTTCCTTAATTATCGAAGAATCAAATCTTATATAGATTACAAAGATTTTCTTTAATCCGGAGATCAACCGTGATGACGTCAAAAGTTAAGACGAATCTTTAATTTTCTCATTTCACTCTTTTACGATATCTTCATTCATACACTTCGAGTAATCGAATTATTTTATCCATATTCCTCAATCATGATAAAACCCTATGTATCAACTCATATTCATCATGAAAACATACTTATTGTTAGCCATGACGATCCCAATCAAATTTCGGGACGAAATTTCTTTAACGGGTAAGTACTGTGACGACCCGGAAATTTTCGACCAAATTTAAACTTAATCTTTATATGATTTCGACACGATAATCAAAGTCTGTAATGTTGAGTCTCAAAAGTTTTGGAACTATATTCATGTAATCAATTACCTTTCGACTACTCTACGATTCACGAACATTAATTGTAAATATATATATATATATATATATATATATATATATATATATATATATATATATATATATGTGTGTGTGTGTGTGTGTGTGTGTGTGTGTGTGTAATAAATTAATAAATGTTAATAAAACATTAAACGATTTGATTGATATGAAAATAATGAAATACATTATGATTTAGAAACATTAACGAAATGTTAAACGTATAACGTTATACTTATTTGTTTCAGATAAATATTTAAGTAATAAAATGTGTTATGTAATAACGTGTTTTAAAACTTTAAGATTAGTAAAAATATTATTAACTTTTAATATACGGATATATATGAGATTTCAAATTTATTTAGTAAACAACGAGAACACATTCGGTTGACATTAGATTATGATTAGACAAAGTTAAATACGAAGATTTGAAGATGTAAATAACTAACATGTTCAAACGTACAGATTATACATTCCTGAATGATAATATATATGTTTTATAACGTGATGAAATATAATATAAACTTAAATTTAAAACGATTTGTTATAAAGACTTAATATATTATTAAATGTATTTTAATAAATAACGAGAAGGTAATTTAAAGAAGCAAATGACCAAAACACTCGAACGTACAAGTTATACTCTGAGTAATATAGTTTATCAATGAATTAAGTCTAGATATTGACAAAAGTACTAGTCACAAAACGTAAAGTACGAAATATTTAGGCGTACGAAGTAACGTTCGAGAAACCGGAACCGAGACATAAACCGGGCGTAAATGTACGAGACAACGGAGCTAAAATTACAAGTCAACTATGCACTAGAATATAATATAATATATATATAATTATATAAATTATATAAATTATATATAATAATTAATTATGTCGACAAGCTAATGAACAAAAATCTCTGAGCTGGAAATGCGCACCTTCGCGATCGTGAATCTGTAAGGCATAAATGCTTCACGATCGAGGAGCCGCCTATCTCACAAATGTCTATAAAAGCCAACAAATTCAGTCGATGAAACGTAATTTTTTTTATTTCTTTCTCTGTTCAATATTGATGTATTTATATTTATAATTATAATTATAATATTAATTTAAGTTTAATAATAATAAAGTTTATACGAGAGTGTTTTTAATTCGGGTTTCAAACCATTTTAAACTAAGGAAATATTGGGTATTGTTCGGGGTATTGTTCTTGAATCTAAGACCAACCACTATCTTTACGTCTACGTACTTTCCTACAATATTGAATCACAATATTGATATGTGAGCATTCATATCTTATCTTTTATATATTAATAGGGTATCCATGTCTAGTGCTCGAATATATATGTTTATGCATGCTTGTATGCTGAATGTCGTCGTTATATAGTTTTATGATGAATCACGAATTTAATACTTGTACTACTGATATAAAGTATATGATATGCATGTTGTTGGAAATCTGGCGAAAAATTAATAACTTTTCATTTAGAAATCGCGTGATTTTAATGAACGAATTAAAAGATATGGTCAACTGAATTATGTTTGACGTTAATTGAAATTGTGTTTGAAACTGCAAATTAATATTTAAACAACTTGTCTATGAGATTGATAAATTGGATTTTTAGACATTACTAATCGAGTAAATAAATTTCTATATAAGGCACGTCTCGTTTTGTTGAACAATTGTCAAAGTTGACTGTCTTATCATGTTTTAAAACTTTATAAACACTATAATCTGATTTTACAAGTATTGAAAAACTATGTGAAATAATAAAATATTTTCGATTGCCATGATAATTCAAATATAATACAGCTCCTAAAATAAATAATATTTTGAGTTTGATAAACTAAAAATTCGTTCAATTATCAAGACTTATACTATGTTAATATAATAAACATGTATAGATTTAAAGATCATATTGGGTCAGATTGACTTTTGAGATGACTTTTGTTAACTTTTGCATGTCGGTCTCGAGCATTAGGATTGTGATACACTATGACCTGACCTAGCTTGTTAGACATTTATTGACCAACATATATTCTCTAGGTTGAGATCTACGGTTACTTTGCATTTCGAGTTTCGGTCACATTTCGGTGAATGAATTTATGTGCTGCTAAGGTGAGTTTCATATGCTCCCTTTTTAATTGCTTTTGCAATCTATATTTTTGGGCTGAGAATACAAGCACTTTATTTTAAACACAATGGACACAAGTACATACTAAATTCTACACTGAGTTTGAACCGAAAATCCCTTAGCTTTGGTAACTAGTAACTGCCGGTTATAAGAACTGGTGGGCACGAGTAGTTATATATGGATCCATAAGGCTTGACATCCCCGTCTGTTCCAGGTATAGAAACCCTAGCCTGAACTATAAAACAGACGTATGCTATTTGAGTTTAGTACACGTTGAATTGCGTGTATTATACATGTTGGTTGCATGTATGTTAAAACAGGGGTACTTATTATATATACGTTAAAGTTTAGTTACCAGGGTGCTCAATCTTGTAGAATATTTTGATAAACGTTTTTGGATGAAACAACTGAAATCTTGTGATCCGCCTTTATATACAGATTATGCACAACATTAAAACTATGAACTCACCAACCTTTGTGTTGACACTTCTAAGCATGTTTATTCTCAGGTTCCTAGAAGTCTTCCGCTGTTTGCTTATATGTTATATAAGTTATGTGCATGGAGTCATACATGCTTTATTCGAGAAAACATTGCATTCACAAAATCATCACCATGTATCTTATTTTGACTGCATTATCAACGGATGTAGTTTTATAAACTATTATTTACGGTGATTGTCTATATGTAGAAATCATCAAACGTCAAAAACCTTAGAATTAGATATTCATTTATGGTGTGCCTTTTCAAAAGAATGCAATGTTTACAAAACATATCATGTAGAGGTCAGTACCTCACTGTGAAATCGATGAATGATGTATTCATCCAAATGGATTTGGACGGGTCATCACAGTTTCTACTTAATTTACTCCGCGATCGCAGAGCTATGCAGGCTCAGATTTCATTTCAGGTTCAAACTCGTTTGTTTTTTTTTAATTTTTATAAAATAATAGATAAATAATAAAAATAAACTTATATTTATAAACTTAAAATAAAAATACTTTTATAAACAAAAATCTTAAAAATATATATTTTTTATTTTATTATTTTTATTTTTTAATTATTTTTAATTATTTTTATTATTTTTATTATTTTTTTATTTTTACAAATATAAATTAAAAATATAGCGTTTTAGCGCTCCCCGGCAGCGGCGCCAAAAACTTAATGTGGTAGCGGGGGTGTACGAAATATACTATTATTTTTATTACGAAATATGACGCAATTTACACAAGTTTTAATTTATTTATTTACAAATGGGATATACCTAAAATCTGCTACAACACTATAGGTAGTGTACCTAATCGTAGAGTAGTATAGTTTTTAGTAAGTTCGGTTCGTTCCACAGGGAGACGACTTATTTTACACTATATTTTAAACAACTATATTTGTACAAAATATATATAATTATTTATAGTAATAATATATAAAAGGGGTTTACCGTTTAATGACCGGTTTGTCGATTTTAAGTCAAACGTAAATATAAATGACGATAATGAAAATAACAATATAAAAAAATGTAATTAAAAGTACGAGGAAATATGAAAATATAATAATTATGCTTATTTAAACTCTCGTAATCATGATGTTTGACGCTTTGATTTTAAATTATTACTATGGGTTAATTGTCCTTTGTCCTGGATTGTTTGATACGTCTATCTGGTTTTTGTCCATAATAGTCCATCGGTCATAATTATAAAGTGCGAGTGTCCTCGTCAAATTAACCCTTATACCCGAAGTCAAATAGTCCAACTAATTAGGAATTTAGACTGTGACGCGGTTTTCACTTCTGTCAACAATTATATCAGGTCTCCCTGTGTATAATCCACTCCTGTTTTAATTAGTTTATGAATATTAATTCATCCACTTGATCAGAATGAATAATCAATTACCCAACCCAATTGATTAATTAAATAATTGTAAAAGATTCCGTATAAACGTCACTAAATAGGACAACTACAATCATTATTAATTATTAGATTAAATAATTTGAGAATAGGTTTAACAGACTCCAATGAGTTTTCACTCGAATAGACAATTACCCCCATCCATTAATAGTCAATAGTCCAATTTTCACAAGTATCGGTCTTTTGCCCAAACCTTAATTATGGTTCAAAGTTCATTAACCCCGTCTTAATATTTAGTCCAACATCACGATTACTTCGGCTTAAATAAGCATAATAATAACTTAGTTACGAGACATTAGTTTAAAAAGGAGAACATAACTTACAGTGATTATTTATCGCGTAGCTTTACACGGACAGAATTTTGACTTCTAAACCCGTAAATTAACCGTTACATTACCCAAACTAACTAATATAAAACTAAACTAAAATATTATATATATATATATATATATATATATATATATATATATATATATATATATATATATATATATATATATATATATATATATATATTACATTATACAGAGGGATTGATAGATATTTGGTGTGTGAAGGTGTGTGTTTCAATTGATCGATCATACTCCGTATTTATAGTGTAAAATAGTACTAGTCCCAAGTTGAAAGTTTGTTGGCATGATTAAAATAATTCAACTTGATGGCTGCTAATTCAATCAATCGATTGAATTTAGTTATTATATATTATATATTATTATATTATTATATTATTATTATTATTATTATTATTATTATTATTATAATTATTATTATTAATTATATATATTATATTATATTCTTGTGCATAGTTGACTTGTAATTTTAGGTCTGTTGACTCGTACGTTGATACTTGGTTTATGTCTCAGTTTCGGTTTCTCGAACGTCTTTTCGTATGCTTTAATATATTGTACTTTGCATTTTGCGGCTTTTACTCTTGTCAATATTTAGACGTTATTCATCGATAATAGTATCATTTGGAGTGTAACTTGTACGTCTGAGCATTTTGGACGTTTGCGTCTTTAAATCTTCATTTTCGTCTTCCGTCTTCGCACTTATTTAATATAAATGATTACAACTTAAAAATAGAACGATTACAACTTAAAAATAGGACAATTACAACTAAAAACTTTACATATTGGAAGGATATTGCGACTAAATATATGATCATTTAGAGCACTATCAGTGATATACACCATCTATCGAAGGAAAGCCTTTTATAAACCAAGGCATGCCTTGAACGTCTGTCAAATTTCCTACAAACTAATCTCGCCGTAAATAATTGAGCCGATGAATTCTGAGCAACTCTAGACAAGATTTCATCAATCATATCCCCTGGTAAGTCTTCTAAAATATTCGGTCGTCTATCCTTAACATCCATTTTGTATTTTTATACTGTAAAAGAGATGAAAAAATTTGGTCTTGTAAAGGATGATAGAATACAAACATTACAAGCCATTTTTACATACACTATAAAAGTACAAGCACACTACAGTACATATATTACATAGCATGATTACAATTTTTTATTCCGACTCACTTGTTTCCTCCTCCTCGGACTTGGTTCGTTTTGCTAATTTCCTAGGGATACATGGTGCTCCTCTAATACGAGCCATTGTTTTCACAAATGGTTTAGAAAAACCTGGTGGCTTAGATGTTCCTGGATTATAGTTAAAGTTTAAGAAATACGGGTGTTTACGATATATCCCATCGGGATATTTCATGTTAACATAAAGTTCATCGGTTTTGGACTCGGGTTTTTCTATTTTGATAGCTTTTCCCTTATTATTTTCTTTTGCCTTATTAAATTAAGCCGGGGTAATTTCTATAACATCATCGGAATCCTCATCGGAATCCAATTCATCAGAGAATTGGTAATTTTCCCAATATTTTGCTTCCTCGGCGGAAACACCATTGACCATTTTTAAATTTGGTCCATTGGTTGAGGATTTTCTTTTATTTATCTGTTTTTCTGTGGTTCTTAATATTTCCTCCTCCGGAACTTCTTCTTCCGGTTCCTCTTCTTCTTCTTCCGGAATTTGTGAATCTTCCTAAAATACATTCGACTTTTCATTATTATTAGGTGAGTCGATGGGATTTGTACTAGAGGTAGACATCTATCACACAATAGCAAGCACGTTAAGAGATTAATATATCACATATTATTTACATGTTAACAATATATAGTTTCCAACACACGTGTTAAGCAATCGTTTTTAAAGAAAAACACGGTCGAAGTCCAGACTCACTAATGCAACCTAACAAACTCGATAAGACACACTAATGCAATTTCTAGTTCTCTAAGACCAATGCTCGGATACCAACTGAAATGTCCTATTCATATCGATTATAAAACTTTCATATTAATTGGTTTCATTGCGAGGTTTTGACCTCTATATGAGACGTTTTTCAAAGACTGCATTCGATTTTTAAAACAAACCATAACCTTTACTTTATCGATAAAGGTTTAAAAGACATAGCGTAGATTACCAAATAATGGCAATCTAAAGTACAACGTTTACATACGACCGTTACATAATGGGTTACGATAATATATTACAATAATTTATTTTCTGAATGCAGTTTTTCTTTTAACATTATCATACAAGCATGCTGACTCCAAATCTTGTCTTTAATTTAGCATACAACAGCGGAAGCTCTTAATAATCACCTGAGAATAAACATGCTTAAAACATCAACAAAAATGTTGGTGAGTTATAGGTTTAGCCTATATATATATCAAATTGTAATTAATAGGCCACAAGATTTCATTTAATAAATAATCATATATATATATATATATATATATATATATATATATATATATATATATATATATATATATATATATATATATATATATATATATATATATCAAACTGTAATTAACAGGCCACATGATTTCATTTAATAAATAATCATACACTCGCAAGTGTATAAAAAAATCATTCGTATGATGAACACCTGGTAATCGACATTAACAAAATGCATCTAGAATATCCCCAATATACAGGTACACTCATCTGTATATAAAAAATCGAAGTACTAAAGTATCCATAACCTGGATGGGGTTCGTTAGACCCATAGATCAATCTTCAGGATTCGCGTCAATTTGGGGATCTGTTCCCAAATTCTTAGGCTACCAAGCTAAAATGGTGATATCCGGTATAATGATTCAATCATAGAATATAGTTTCAAGTACTTGTGCCTATTTTGTAAAACATTAATAAAACTGCATGTATTCTCATCCAAAAATTATTAGATTTTAAAAGTGGGACTATAACTCACTTTCACAGATTTTTACTTCGTCGAAAATAAGACTTGGCTACGGGTTGATTCATGAACCTACATACATATCAAAGTATGATCGAAAAATATTCACAACATATTTTATTATGTTTTAACGATTTAAATTTGTTAAGTTAACAGTCCAACGTTAGTAGTCCACAATTAGTTGTCCACAGTTAGTAGTACAGAAATAAATCAATATATATTATCTCAAATCAATCCACGACCCAGTGTATACAAGTCTCATACTCGATCACAACTAAAAGTATATTTATTATTTTGGAATTAACCTCAACCATGTATTGCTAAGTCGAGCATTACCGCATATAGAGTGTCTATGGTTGTTCCAAATAATATATATAGATGACGTCGATATGATATGTCAAAACATTGTATACGTGTCTATGGTCTATCAAGATTACATAATATATATTAGATTACATGTATAATACAATATAAGTTAGTTAAGTTATGGTTAGTATAGATTTATTACAAAGTTTCACGTAGCTAAAACAAGCAAAAATATCCAATTTTGTTTTACCCATAACCTTTTCGTTTTAAATCCGTTTTGAGTGAATCAAGTTGCTATGGTTTCATAATGAACTGAAATTTATGAAACTAAACAGAAAAAGTATAAGTTTATAGTCGGAAATACAGGTTACAAGTCATTTTTTAAAGAGGTAGTCATTTCCGTCGAAAGAACAACATCTTGATGACCATTTTGAAAAAAAAAAATACTTCCACTTTGAGTTTAACCATGATTTTTGGATATAGTATCATGTTCATATGAAATATTATTTTTCCAGAAAACAAACTTTAATTTCAAAGATTAAGATAGTTTTTATTTTTCCAACCCAAAACAGCCCCCGGTTTTACTACACCGGCGTATGTCCGGTTTTACGGTGTTCTTCGTTTTTTCAGGTTGTAAATCATTAAGTTAGCATATCATCTAGATATAGAACATGCGTTTAGTTGATTTTAAAAGTTAAGTTAGAAGGATTAACTTTGGTTGCGAACAAGTTTAGAATTAACTAAACTATGTTCTGGTGATTACAAGTTATAATCTTCGAATAAGATAGTTATATATATATGAATCGAATGATGTTATGAACACCACTACTACCTCAAGTATAGTAGGTAAACCTACTGGAAATGACAAGAAATGATCTAGAGCTTCAAAGGATCTTGGATGGCTTGAAAGTTGTTGAAGTAGAATCATGACACGAAAAAAAGTTCAAGTAAGATTACTACTCGAATTAAGATAGGTATAGTTATAGAAATCAAATCAAAGTTTGAATATGAATATTACCTTGAATAAGAAAGATAACCTACTATAAATAACAAAGGTTTCTTGATCTTATATGATTGATTGGAATGGATTAGAAAGCTTGGAAGTAGACTTGCAAACTTGAAAGTGTTCTTGAAGTTTTCTTGAGTAGTTGTTTTGTAAGTTGATTTATGTATGGATTTATGAGCTAGATTGATGTAGATTTTGATGAAGATGATGAAGAACACACTTAGAACATCAAGAGAGAACTTGAGAGAGATGAGTTTGATGCATGGAAGTTGATTGAAAATATGTGTGTGTGTGTGTGTGTGTGTGTTCATCATTCACATGAATGTATGCATGTGTATATAGGCTCCATTAGTTTGATTTTTAGTGTAATCATTCATGCTAGTTTCCAAATAATGGTTCTCACATATTTGATGACTCATTAAGGCTGCTAAGGAGCTGATCATTGAGTGTATATACCAATAGTATATACGTCTATAAGCTGGGTATTGTACGAGTATGAATACGGATTGAATACGAGTAAATAGTGTTTACTGTAGTAAATAGTGTTTACTGCAGCAAAGCGAAAATTCACTGTAGCAAATAGTGTTTCAATGTAGCAAAGCAAAAATTTACTGTAGTAAATAGTGTTTTACTGTAGTAAATAGTGTTTTACTTGTACATCTTTGATTTAATTGTATTTTTTCTTATATATATATATATATATATATATATATATATATATATATATATATATATATATATATAAAATAAAAACTTACATAAAAAAACGATTATATAACTATCACAAGTTATGACATTCGTGAATCATCAGGCAAACTGGGTGGTCAATTGTCTACATAAACTCATTTCAATTAATCAAGTCTTAACAAGTTTGATTGCTTAACATGTTGAAAACATTTAATCATGTAAATATAGATCAAATATATAATATATAATCATGGAAAAGTTCGGGTCACTACACTATAGATCTAGAATTTTGCTCGCTCATAGCCAGTCATATTTGTACCTTTCGTCATAGGCTTGGTCGAGACTCAAATCTTTCGCGTGCTTGGTATGACGGTGGTGATACCCATATCTTCTAGATCATTTGTCAAAAAGGGTTAATGAAGGTGTTTGAAGAGTGGAGTTTTGACTTTCGGTGGTGAAAAAGGTAAAAATGGTAGAATAGTCTTTTTAAAGACTTTATTGATATGTATGAAAAAAGGATAGATAGGAGTGCAACTAATTCTGTGAAGCACTTGAGTTCTTTTGAACTTCTTTCTAGGGGTTTCTCCTTTGAATTGGGCTCTTGGAACTTCAGCAGTTTTCATTTTGAGTTTTATAAATTCTATTCCTTTCCTCAGAATTTTGAATCGAGATGTATCATAACTATTATTTTTTTTTCGAATACCATCTCGAGGAGCTTCCGCTAGTAGTTTTTTTAAGACTTTTGCCATAATCTTTTAGTGACTATTTTTGGAATTTCGTATGAGGAGATTTTCATTTTCTGGGTAGAGTATGTAGTGAAGGTAGATGATGAAGGGAAATGAATGAAGGGGTGAGAGTGGTTTCTTGACAAATGGCTAGCTCTTCTGGTATATACCTATATCACACTTTGCTGCTCAGATATGTAGATCAGGAGCAAGTTCTGATTCCCAGCAAAAACATCGGCACACTCAACGGAAAATAGTGAAGCGTTAAAAATGAATGCTTTTCATAGTCTTATTTGGGTGCCTCACCATAATCAATTTTGGTCGAATACGAAAAGTCATGCAATGATCTTTTAGAGAATCAGTTCGCCCTAGCAAGATTCTTATTTTGGATAACCCTTTCTTTTATTTACAAACGTTTTAGTTTTTTAAAAGTACTTTTTCGTAAAGGCTTCCTTTTTGGTTAAAAATTTTGAAATTTGGGTTAAGAACACAGAATCTTGATAACAAACTTAAGGTGCGTTTGATAAAACTGAATGATTTAGCGCTGAATGATTCAGAATCTGAATGATTCAAAGGTTCCGAATGATGTTGCTTCTGAATGATAATAAGCTGTTTGATAATCATTTTTATAGAATGATGTAAAATTACCTTATTAATCATTGACATGAATAAAAATTACAATATAGTTTATTAATAAGTGTTAATGATATAAATTAAAGAGAATATTTAATAAAAAGTAGGTGCTTAATGGTTAAGAGAGGATTCCAGCTCTGAATGGTTCAGCAATGAATGCTGAACCATTCAGCACCATCAGTCATTCAGAGGTCAGAAACAAACGCGCTAAATGCTGAATCATTCAGCATTCAGCGCTGAACCATTCCATTAAGAGGTAAACAAACTCACCCTTAATACGATAAACGTTCATCGCTATCCCACACTTAGACGAACATTGTCCCTAATGTTCCTATTGTGGAATCCCACACTTAGGGTTTTTAATAAAGATTTTTGGGAAACATTTACCTTTGTGGTTATTTGGGATGGAATCTCACACTTAGTGATAAGAAAGGATGCGATTTATTTATCTAGAAAATAGAGCTAATGCGGTAAAAACAAGAAAAGAGTACCCTTTGTCAGCTGCTGAGAAAGCGGATTAAGAAGCTGGCTGACTTTGAAGAGGCAGAAGGTTTCGATCTCTCGGCTCTTGGTCTCAATAGGCTCTTTGTCATCTTCATTTCTTTATTGTCTTCTACTCTACTTTATTCATGGTTGCCTCCCAAGAAGCGCTTTTGTTTAACGTCGTTGGCTTGACCAATACTCTGTCTACCATGGTAAAGTAGATAAATCCCTCCTGATGATGTCTTCGTTAAGCTGAGGGTGAACATATCTCGGTGGGTAGATCCTGAGAGAATGACAGACCAAAAAGTGGAGAAGGTCCGGAATATCTCGTGTCGATTTTATGAAGGAGAGATAGTGGGCAGTCATAGCTTTAGATAAGTCCTGAAGTCCGACGAGGATGTACTCCACAGCCCTACTGACGGTCCCATGTACGTCAATCATAGATGCGGTACTGGTGGTGATAGTTTCTCGTCTCGGATGCTCATGTCTGAGGTCTTCAAGTAATGCTAGGAACTGTATCTTCATGGTCTTAAAATCTTCAGAATGGGGATCTCCGCAAAAACTGTTGACAGTTCGGCATAGATTAGTTATTAGTCGGAGCTGGAAGGAAGGTAAATAGCAAACCTGAGTCTAGAAACAAGGCACCTGCTTTCTAGTAGATCTCACGGCAACCAGATTTGAATGTGAAGCTCAGATCCATTGACTCATTAAAGATACGTCTGAGCTCAGATGTCACAAATGTGGCAAGGTTAACTCTGTCTGGATCCAAATAGGAGAAAGGATTGTTGCGATGCTCTTCTTCCATAACAGCGGTTTCTAACCCTTTGATAATCAGATTGGCGTGGTGATCGATAGTAACATAGATCACAAGTCTTTCTGGTGTGCTCTCGAAATCGTCTTGAGCTAAGAGAATGAAAAGGCTTCTAATGTCTTCGACCATTTGTGAATCAGAGTGGGAAGTCGGGCGTCCAGTCAAAAGCTCCATGTTTCAATGGATAAGGGATAATAGTGATCTCTGAGTAATGGAATAAGGAAGTGCTGATCCTGCTAAAGCGTTGCACACTTTGGTATAGATGTTCTTCTGTTCTCGGCAAAACCTTGTCTCGTGCATGGTACGAACTACTGAATTGTGCTCCCTTTCCCATTCCTCTCGGCGAATATGATCGTGGAGTGCAACGATAAAGTTCTGAAGTCCTGCTTCCAATAATGCCGTATCATTATTGTTTCTCTGCTCGTATCGGGTATACTCATCTTTGATAGCTTCAATCCGCTCAGTTAAGCAAGTCGTCAATTCGATCGTCGAGTGTCGGATGGCTTCGAGAATGTCATCAAAGAATTCATCGTTATCATTGATGAATGAAATTATATCAGCATGGGTTGATATGATTGGAATTTCGGAATGTTCTAAAGAAGAGTCCGGCTCCTCTTGAGCTGAAACTGTCGGGAGAGAGCGAGTATCGACCAGAATATCTAGGCGTGGCTGATCATCCTCATCATCTGAAACTGAGTCGTAGGATGGGAACTCAACTGAAGTGGCAGGTGAATGAGGTGTGACTATGCTCTGGTGTCTTGCTTCTCTGCTGATAGGATCAATCTTTATATCTTTGACATCGGTCGGCTCTTCATTTGTTTTACGGAAACGAATCACCAATCCTTAGCTATGATCTTCCGTCTCAAGCTGCATAATCTCTTCATGGTGCTCTTGAATAGCTACTGCATAATCTCAATTGGACTTTTTAGGGAGATCTCGGCATCTCGGAATAATCTCGGGGAGGTCTCGGACGTTAACTTACGTTGACTTTATAGTTTTTTTTAATAAAAATATACATAAAAACCTAAATATATGTATATTTATACACATTTTTACGAGATGTTACACAAATATTCGAGAAATGAGCGAGAAAATGTTAGAGATTACGAATTTTACAAGAAAATCTTACAAATTAGCATGAAAATCCGAGAAATCGTGGCTTTGACTAAGTTTGACCCCATTGACAGAGAAATCTCGGGAGATGAACATCTCGTCTCGGTTGTCTTCTAAAAACGAGATCTCGGGGGAGATCTCGGGAGATTTACAACACCGGCTATATCAGTTTCTTCCTCCGTTTCTTCCATTTCCTCCTCAATTTCTTCAACTTCCATTTCCTCCTCGGATTCTTCCTCTTCCTATATTTCTTCTTTAGGAACTTCTTCTTCCATATCGGGATCTTCATCAGACTGTGGCTCAGGTGACATAATTCTCATCTCTGTGTCGGTGGTTGATGGTGGAGATTCGTCGTCGGAAGTGATCCGGCTGCTGGAAATAGTAAACATATCTTCATGTTCA
The DNA here is from genome assembly GCF_046630445.1 of Rutidosis leptorrhynchoides. Lineage (NCBI taxonomy): Eukaryota > Viridiplantae > Streptophyta > Magnoliopsida > Asterales > Asteraceae > Rutidosis > Rutidosis leptorrhynchoides. Next base: position 444,595,151 of record NC_092334.1, read on the forward strand.
AATAAATAGGTAGGTTGGTCAATTTTGAACGTAACACACTTCTCATGTGATCATAAGACCAAGGATTGATTGTAAACATCGATGACTGTCCTAGCCATATTCATGAACGGTCGTTCTAAAACAATAGGGGTATTAAGGTCCTCCTTAATGTCCATCACTACGAAATCCGTAGGATACAATAAGCGATCGACTTTTACCAAGACGTTCTCAACTATGCCTTTGACATTCTCAACTATGCCTTTGGGATAACGAATTGTATGATCAGCAAGTAGGATCATCACTTTGGTTAGTAATAAGTCTCCTAGCTCTAATCTATTAAAAAGATAGTAAGGCATACGATTAATGCTTGCTCATAAATCAGCCAAAGCGTGAATGGTTTCTGATGTGTCAAAAGTGTGTGTGCAGTAGTGCTTAATTTGCTTTTCAACTTTTAAATTTATAAAACCTTTATTTTACTTTGAACACCCTAACGAGCAACAAGACCCGGTCAGATGTAGTATTTTAGGTTATCGTCCCAAAAGAGCATGGAAGCAGATAAGTGTTGTTTTATTCTTTAGTCCAATTCTTATTGAACAATTAGAAATATATATATTATGTTTTTTTATATGATAGATTCTTATCTCTTATGAAAGAGATGATTTAAAGATAAACAAAACAATTGAAATAATAAGGAATTGAAGATTCAAAATAAACAAATATAAATAAAAGCAGTTACATGAACGAATAACTCATACGAGAATCATATTAGACAAGTTTCATGACTTATATTTACACAAAGCAAGATAATAATCATAGACCAACTATTATCCCTTAATAGGCTAAGCTAAGTGTTACATATCATTCAATAGGTAGGACTTAAAGCATATGCTAGATATGTGATGTGCATAACTAACATCTCAATTCTTCATATTTAATTCAATTACATAATACATATTAATCTTGTAATGAGGATCAACATGCAAATAGACTGACAAATTATATAAGCTATTAAATACCAAGTAGATCAACTCAAGTTACTAGCTGAAAGTCAATTACTACTAAGTTTTCATGCAATCATTAATTTAACAAATCTAAATAAAGGATCTTTGATAAAGCCTAACAATATCAAACTCTATTATATAAGTGTAATTAAAATCAAACAAGTTTATCCCTATTATGTTGTTTAACCTAGTTGCATGCAATTCAATTTAACAAGTTTGATGGACTAGATCTAAACAAGTAGAATGAATCGAATAATAGATTATCGGATTAAGATTAATCAACCCTAAAATCATGTTATATAATCATTAAGCATGGCAAATAAGTATATTAAAGCATCACAGATTCAAAATAGTTCAAATATCATTACAGAAACTCGACCATACAGATTCGGAAAAGAACCAGAAACTGTACGGATTAAAGTACGAAGTCGGCTGCTTTGTCTCTGTAAAGCCGGCAGCTTTAACTGAGGAAGCCGGCGGCTTCATCTAATTCCCAGACAAAGTTTAGTTTTCATCCAAGTAACTACTATGAACATATAGATCATAGTTGGAGATGAACAGATGTAGTTAAAAGTAAATAAAAACATAATTAAAGTAGAAACAAGAATTAAAAGTGATAATACCTAGAATAATTGAAAGAAACTTGGAATAATCTTGATTATAAAGTGTATAGAGACTAAAAACTAACCCTAAAACCTAACTAATTCGTATATTGAAAGTGCAGAATGAAAAGGTACCATGTAAACTGTAAAACTCAGCCAGTATTTATAGACCTCGAAATCCGAGCCAAGCCGGCGGCTTCGTACGAAGCCCCCCGGCTTTCCCTTGAAGGTGACTTTTTCTCCACTCAATACTTGATCGCTTAATAAAACGCGTTTTAGGTCCAAGCCGGTGGCTTCAGATGTCAAGCTGGCGGCTTCACTTTAGATGTGAGCTTGGAGGCCAAGAAAATTATGTCGGGCAAAATGTTGACTTTTTGACCCAAGCCAGCGGCTTCCCTTTAACCAAGTGATGTTATACGAGGTGTATATGAAATAGCTTATATTTTACTGGGAAAAACTATTAAATACGTTACAATTTTATACAAGATATTTATTATTTATTTACAGATGGGATATACCTAAACCTTGCTACAACACTATGGGCAGTGTACCTAATCGTAGAGTAGTATAGTTTTTAGTAAGTCCGGTTCGTTCCACAGGGAGCGGGCTTATTGTACACTATATTTTAATTAACTATATTTGTACAAAATATTTATAATTATATATAATAATATATAAAAGGGGGTTTACCGTTTAATGACCGGTTTGTCGATTTTAAAACTTTAGTCGCAGTTAAAACCTAATGTAAAATATTAAATAAATAAAAGACTTAATTTAAAGCGTAAAATAAATAACGATAATGAAATTGCAATAAATAAAAGTGCGATGAAATAAAATTGCGATAATTAAAAATGTGATAATTAGAAGTGCAATTAAATATGAAAATAAAGGAATTATGCTTATTTAAACTTCCGTAATCATGATGTTTGACGTGCTGATTTTATTTTATTCTCATGGATTAATTGTTCTTTGTCCTGGATTATTCAATATGTCCGTCTGGTTTTTGTCCATAACAGTCCATCAGTCATAAATATAAAGTGCGAGTGTCCTCGTCAAATTATCCTTATACCCGAAGTCAAATATTCTAACTAATTGGGGACTTAAACTGTAACAAGGTCTTAATACTTTGTTTAATAATTACACCAGGATATCGACTGCGTGTAACCCAAGGTTTTAATACTTTGTTATCAATTATGCCAAGTGTCCTTGTACATAATTTCACCCCTGTTTTAATAATTCCATAGACTATTAATCCATTCCCGTGTCCGGTTAAATGAACGATTATTCGTACATATAAATATCCCGCCCATCGTATCCGATTGAGTGTATATGGTTATTTATAGGGACGTCCAATTGTAAATCTTTATATTAAAATTAACAAACTATCATTTTGTTAAACAAATATAAAGCCCATTAATAGCCCATAGTCTAATTTCCACAAGTGTCGTTCTTTTGTCCAAACCCCAATTATGGTACAAAGCCCAATTACCCAATTTTAGTAATTAGTCCAACATCATGATTACTTCGGATTAAATAAGCATAATAATAACTTAAGTATGAGACATCAATTTAAAAAGGAGAACATAGCTTACATTGATTATTTATCGCGTAGTGTTACACGGACAGAGCTTCGACTTTAAAACCCGTAAAATAACCTTTACATAACCCAAACTAATCTAATATAAAACTACCCTATACTATAATATATATATATATATATATATATATATATATATATATATATATATATATATATATATATATATATATATATATATATATATATATATATATTTATATTTATTATCAATAGAGGAGTATTACTATTATTATGTTTAAAACTCGTCGAATAAGCTGGCTATTAATAGGACCTGACCAACTTTTTCGGGCCATGTGATCGCATAGGATATGTGCCTTCTGGCCATGCGATCGCATGGTGTCTGGCACCAGCTCACATTCATTTGTTTTTTAGTCTGCCGACACTATTTAATATAATACAAAATATATAAATAATTTATATAATTATTTAAATATTATATTATATTCTTGTGCATAGTAGACTTGTAATTTTTGGTCCGTTGCGTCGGGCGTTGATAGTTGGCTCAGGTCCCGGTTTCGGATTTTTGAACGTCCTTTCGTATACTTTAATATCTTGTACTTTGCGTTCCGCAACTTGTACTTTTATCATTTTTAGACGTTTCTCATCAGTAAATTGAACCACTTGGATTGTATCTTGTACATTTGAGCTTTTTGGTCATTTGCGTCTTCAAATCGTCGTTTTCGCCTTTTGTCTTCGCACTTATTTAATATAAACGATTACAACTTAAAATAGGACAATTACAACGAAATAATTTACATATTGGGAGGATATTGCTACTAAATATATGTTCATTTGGAGCACTATCAAATATCCCGACACTTGAACGTTGCTTGTCCTCAAGCAATACAGAACTTGAAATTAAATCACACGAATCACTTCTTTATTCTTCACACTTTATACATTAGTAATTTTGATACGGCGGTATAAACAATGATAGTAACGATGTGGTTTACAGTCCCACATGACTATAAAAATTTAGATCCTTAAGGAAATTGGATCTTTATGAAAACATTTGATCTTTTGAAAAATCATTCTAGCTTTTACCCTAGATAAGTTTTCCGGAATACCCCTTCGCCGGTGTTTGCAAAATGTTTTTGTGGGTTTTGTGGGTTTCAGATTTGAAAATTTTAGCTCAAAACTTATGGTTTTGTGTCACCCACTTGCTAACCTTGTATTGGGAAAGCAACACGTCAAGTATAGTTGTCCCGTATATTACCTTTCGGCAAACAACCGTCCGGTTGTAAAGGAAAGCGATGAACAAGAAACTGTTAAGGCAATGCCTAATGACATGCATTTGTTCATGGTTTAAAACATGTCGGATGCAATTACTATCCTTTGTAGGAGCAAGAGTAAAGATCACCCTATAATTTTTTTCCGGTCTGGCACAAGGTCCTGTCTTCGACCATGCTATGCAACCACCGTTCTTACAGTTGACACCCGAATTGGTTCAGGTGACCTAATGAATTCTAGGTGAATTCCTAGGATTTTACGTTCAATGGTAATGAACGCATTAAAAATGGGATTTCAGAAAACAAATCGGTTTTAATTTGATCAAAATATTTTCTCGTTCAAGCTCGAGTTTAGATATCATCGAATTCCATGAGTTTGTAATTCTCAATCTTTAAGGTCAATCTCTAGGATTGAGTAATATCAGTCTTAAAAGCTGATTTTTAATCTTTAAGGAGATTATCCTTTCTGGGGATCTGATTCATTAGTCTTATCAAGCTAATTTGCACGGCGCCCTCCTCATTTTACGAGACAGATCCTCTCATGGTTAGGATAAGTCTGACCACTTGGCGACCCTGTTTGATGCTGAGGTCCGTGGATTTCCTGCTGATTTTAGAGATGACTTTTCTAGATTTTTCGTCAACCTACAGCTGGTCTGGACGACAACTTCTTGACTAAATCAAGAAGCGCGTGTCTTTTTCGGAAGACTTTACTTCCATTTAATGATGGAATTGATTCATCGTGTAGTTCCATCTTTTCTTTTATCTTTATTATAATATTTCGGGTAAAACAGTCAATTTAGTCCAAAACAAAAGCACCTGCAATAACTTTACAGAAACATGTGATAGATAGTTTTTTTTAATTGAATAACTTGGTACATTCTCCCCACACTTAGTTTCTTTCTTTGCCTTTTTATTCTTCTTTATTCCATTTTACGTTTTAGGGTGTTTCTCAATTTTATGTCCTTTCCGAGGTAACGATAATTTCGGTATTAACACCTAGTTTTCCTCGTTCATAAATATGTATAAACATGATTTTGAATTCATTTAGTTGAAAATTTTTCAAATTTTCACAAAATTTGGCAATTAAACCAAGTGTAAACCTGAGAGAATTTATAACCCTTCCCCACACTTGAGATCATGCAATGCCCTCATTTGCATGAAATCAGACTCTAATTATAAATTCATGAGGGTGATTAGTGCAGAAAAGTAGTTAAAGATACCCAGTTTTGTAATTACAAAGCTCATCGAATGATAGATGGCGCGCCTCATCGTTCATCCCTTCTTGTTTTATCACACATGTATTTTTTTCTTCAAAAACGGCTGATTTTCTGAGCTGTTTGTTAATATTTGAAAATGCGTCTTTTACCCTTACTTATTATGCATGTTTATTAACGAGTTATGCACTAACCCGAACCCCTAATTTAACGTTAAGTGGGGTTAGACTTCCCCACACTTAGCTGACGATATGTGAAGTCGGTAGAATAAGTTTCACGAATTAGAATAGTGAGCCAGTTATTTACATCTCGGGTGGTGTATAATATATCAATGGGTTTAAAGTTTAGAACCACTCGATCGTCACTACTTAATTCTTTTTTAAGTGTAGCTTTTAGTAAATGGATACGTCTCTTTTCTGGTTCTTGGTCAAATGGATCGATATACACCGACATACATATTTCTATAGGTGGACAATTCCTAACATTTCCTTTCGTTCATTCTCGGGATCAAGGTTTTCACCTCTATTACCCAATTGGGTGAAATTCGAGGTGTCAATATCTATTACAGCTTGTAGTTCATCTTTGGTAGATGACTCGTCTATTGAGAATATTGGGTTGGAAGGTTGTGGAATGGTGAATTTCGGGATCGAAGCAAATTCTTCTTCATTAATGGTACTTATTGGTCTCACCATTTTGGTCTCGGGGGTAAAATTTTCAACGTCATCGTTTTCCCAAGAGTACCAATTTGTCACCCTTACTTCTTCTTCATTCATTGATGGATCGATGATTTTGTCGGTAGAGACTAATGTGTCGATATGTTGTGAAATTGGTAAAACTGAATAAAAAGTATCATCGGGATAATTGGTGATTTCGGAGATCTCGAATTCATCAAAATTCGATGATATGAGATTTTCTTGTACATGACTCCTCAGATCAACAGGTGCGTAATCTGATAGAGTTTCAGCTTGCCTATTTACAAACTCTCTCATTTGTTCATTTTAAGCATCAAGTTCTTCGAGTTTGATTTTCATATAATCTAAAGAATTTTCAGACACATAATTTTCCTCATCTTCTGGTTGTGGAGTTTGGAAATATTCTTGGGAATAATCCCAATTTGAATTGTATTCTTCATAATCGTTCCCTTCAGGTTCCATGGGTTCATAATTTTCCATAGGAACGTAATAATAACATTTCCATGTTGAGTGATAATCTCCACAGATTTCACAACCAGTTATTGTTTCGTCATTCGTGATCCAAGATTGACCGAACGAATTTTCATCAACACCCATTTGAGAGTATTGATTAAATTGATTTCGGATGTCATAAAGAGTTTCCAAAATATTCTCGAGATTTTCCATAATGCGCTTATTACCAAAATTTAGTTACAATGTGGTGCATTTACTTAATTATCCTATTAGTTATAAAAATAAAAATTATATAAGTTATCAAATTAATAGACTTTTCTGCTTTTGCCCACGTTTCGAATAGCCAATAGATGCAGCAGGGAGCCAGAACCCTTTAAATCGGAAGCTCACAACTCAGCCACTAACAAATCCAACTATTACTACGAAGCAGAAAATTTGGATGTCTATCAATTTAACCGCTTAAAATAATTTTTCGTTTTTGAAATTTTAGAGAAGAAATACAAAATTCTATGTCCTAAAAACTAGATCGTCGAGAAATAAGAAAGAAAAAGAAGTGCGTCGAAAAACGTCGAAAAATAAAAATGTCGAAAAATAATAGGCGTCGAAAAATAAAAATAAGAATGTAGCGCGTCGAAACTTAAAAAGGAACTAAAAACTAAGAATTAAAAGTTGCGTCTAAAAATATTAAAGCTTAAAAGGAAAACTATATCCCAAAATGGCAATAATTTAAAAAGGTACTAAAATTTATAAACAGCGTCGCAAAATTCTAAAGCACCTAAGTCTTAGTCTATTGAAAAAGCACTTCAGGGATTTTACGGCAAAGCCTAAAAATCTAGAAATAAAAATAACTATGGTAAAAACTATATTAAAACTAAATACGAGCAAAAAAAAAATACAAATATTACACTAAAACAAATAAAAAGATACAAAATATAAAAATAAACTTAAAGTTGTAAAAAGTACAATTTTTATAAAAATATTATTTTTATATTATTTATTTTATAAAAGTATTAGTTTTATAATTTATTAAAACTAATTAAACTAAAAATACAAATTAATTAAATAAAACTAAAAATAATAATTAAATAAACTAACCTAATTAGGGGTTCGGCGCCAAAAACTTGATGTTATGCGAGGTGTATATGAAATAGCTTATATTTTACTGGGAAAAACTATTAAATACGTTACAATTTTATACAAGATATTTATTATTTATTTACAGATAGGATATACCTAAACCTTGCTACAACACTATAGGCAGTGTACCTAATCGTAGAGTAGTATAGTTTTTAGAAAGTCCGGTTCGTTCCACAGGGAGCGGGCTTATTGTACACTATATTTTAATTAACTATATTTGTACAAAATATTTATAATTATATATAATAATATATAAAAGGGGGTTTACCGTTTAATGACCGGTTTGTCGATTTTAAAACTTTAGTCGCAGTTAAAACCTAATGTAAAATATTAAATAAATAAAAGACTTAATTTAAAGCGTAAAATAAATAACGATAATGAAATTGCAATAAATAAAAGTGCGATGAAATAAAATTGCGATAATTAAAAATGTGATAATTAGAAGTGCAATTAAATATGAAAATAAAGGAATTATGCTTATTTAAACTTCCGTAATCATGACGTTTGACGTGTTGATTTTATTTTATTCTCATGGGTTAATTGTTCTTTGTCCTGGATTATTCAATATGTCTGTCTGGTTTTTGTCCATAACAGTCCATCAGTCATAAATATAAAGTGCGAGTGTCCTCGTCAAATTATCCTTATACCCGAAGTCAAATATTCCAACTAATTGGGGACTTAAACTGTAACAAGGTCTTAATACTTTGTTTAATAATTACACCAGGATATCGACTGCGTGTAACCCAAGGTTTTAATACTTTGTTATCAATTATGCTAAGTGTCCTTGTACATAATTTCACCCCTGTTTTAATAATTCCATAGACTATTAATCCATTCCCGTGTCCGATTAAATGAACGATTATTCGTACATATAAATATCCCGCCCATCGTGTCCGATTGAGTGTATATGGTTATTTATAGGGACGTCCAATTGTAAATCTTTATATTAAAATTAACAAACTATCATTTAGTTAAACAAATATAAAGCCCATTAATAGCCCATAGTCTAATTTCCACAAGTGTCGTTCTTTTGTCCAAACTCCAATTATGGTACAAAGCCCAATTACCCAATTTTAGTAATTAGTCCAACATCATGATTACTTCGGATTAAATAAGCATAATAATAACTTAAGTACGAGACATCAATTTAAAAAGGAGAACATAGCTTACATTGATTATTTATCGCGTAGTGTTACACGGACAGAGCTTCGACTTTAAAACCCGTAAAATAACCTTTACATAACCCAAACTAATCTAATATAAAACTACCCTATACTATAATATATATATATATATATATATATATATATATATATATATATATATATATATATATATATATATATATATATATATATATTATTAGAGGAGTATTACTATTATTATGTTTAAAACTCGTCGAATAAGCTGGCTATTTATAGGACCTGACCAACTTTTTCGGGCCATGTGATCGCATGGGATATGTGCCTTCTGGCCATGCGATCGCATGGTGTCTGGCACCAGCTCACATTCATTTGTTTTTTAGTCTGCCGACACTATTTAATATAATATAAAATATATAAATAATTTATATAATTATTTAAATATTATATTATATTCTTGTGCATAGTAGACTTGTAATTTTTGGTCCGTTGCGTCGGGCGTTGATAGTTGGCTCAGGTCCTGGTTTCGGATTTTTGAACGTCCTTTCGTATAATTTAATATCTTGTACTTTGCGTTCCGCAACTTGTACTTTTGTCATTTTTAGACATTTCTCATCAATAAATTGAACCACTTGGATTGTATCTTGTACATTTGAGCTTTTTGGTCATTTGCGTCTTCAAATCGTCGTTTTCGCCTTTTGTCTTCGCACTTATTTAATATAAACGATTACAACTTAAAATAGGACAATTACAACTAAATAATTTACATATTGGGAGGATATTGCTACTAAATATATGTTCATTTGGAGCACTATCAAATATCCCCACACTTGAACGTTGCTTGTCCTCAAGCAATACAGAACTTGAAATTAAATCACACGAATCACTTCTTTATTCTTCACACTTTATATATTAGTGATTTTGATATGGCGGTATAAACAATGATAGTAACGATGTGGTTTACAGTCCCACATGACTATAAAAATTTAGATCCTTAAGGAAATTGGATCTTTATGAAAACATTTGATCTTTTGAAAATTCATTCTAGCTTTTACCCTAGATAAGTTTTCCGGAATACCCCTTCACCGGTGTTTGCAAAATGTTTTTATGGGTTTTGTGGGTTTCAGATTTGAAAATTTTAGCTCAAAACTTATGGTTTTGTGTCACCTACTTGCTAAACTTGTATTGGGAAAGCAACACGTCCAGTATACTTGTCCCGTATATCACCTTTAGGCAAACTACCGTCCGGTTGTAAAGGAAAGCGATGAACAAGAAACTGTTAAGGCAATGTCTAATGACATGCATTTGTTCATGGTCTAAAACGTGTCGGATGCAATTACTATCTTTTGTAGGAGCAATAGTAAAGATCACCCTATAATTTTTTTTCGGTCTGGCACAAGGTCCTGTCTTCGACCATACAATGCAACCACAGTTCTTACGGTTGACACCCGAATTGGTTCAGGTGACCTAATGAATTCTAGGTGAATTCCTAGGATTTTACGTTCAATGGTAATGAACGCATTAAAAATGGGTTTTCAGAAAACAAATCGGTTTTAATTTGATCAAAATATTTTCTCGTTCAAGCTCGAGTTTAGATATCATCGAATTTCATGAGTTTGTAATTCTCAATCTTTAAGGTCAATCTCTAGGATTGAGTAATATCAGTCTTAAAAGCTGATTTTTAATCTTTAAGGAGATTATCCTTTCTGGGGATCTGACTCATTAGTCTTATCAAGCTAATTTGCACGGCGCCCTCCCCATTTTACGAGACAGATCCTCTCATGGTTAGGATAAGTCTGACCACTTGGCGACCCTGTTTGATGCTGAGGTCCGTGGATTTCCTGCTGATTTTTGAGATGACTTTTCTAGATTTTTCGTCAACCTACAGCTGGTCTGGACGACAACTTCTTGACTAAATCAAGAAGCGCGTGTCTTTTTCGGAAGACTTTACTTCCATTTAATGATTGAATTGATTCATCGTGTAGATCCATCTTTTCTTTTATCTTTATTATAATATTGCGGGTAAAACAGTCAATTTAGTCCAAAACAAAAGCACCTGCAATAACTTTACAGAAACATGTGATAGATAGTTTTTTTTAATTGAATAACTTGGTACATTCTCCCCACACTTAGTTTCTTTCTTTGCCTTTTTATTCTTCTTTATTCCATTTTACGTTTTAGGGTGTTTCTCAATTTTATGTCCTTTCCGAGGTAACGATAATTTCGGTATTAACACCTAGTTTTCATCGTTCATAAATATGTATAACATGATTTTGAATTCATTTAGTTGAAAAATTTTCAAATTTTCACAAAATTTGGCAATTAAACCAAGTGTAAACCTGAGAGAATTTATAACCCTTCCCCACACTTGAGATCATGCAATGCCCTCATTTGCATGAAATCAGACTCTAATTATAAATTCATGAGGGTGATTAGTGCAGAAAAGTAGTTAAAGATACCCAGTTTTGTAATTACAAAGCTCGTCGAATGATAGATGGCGCGCCTCATCGTTCATCCCTTCTTGTTTTATCACACATGTTTTTTTCTCTTCAAAAACGGCTGATTTTCTGAGCTGTTTGTTAATATTTGAAAATGCGTCTTTTACCCTTACTTATTATGCATGTTTATTAACGAGTTATGCACTAACCCGAACCCCTAATTTAACGTTAAGTGGGGTTAGACTTCCCCACACTTAGCTGACGATATGTGAAGTCGGTAGAATAAGTTTCACGAATTAGAATAGTGAGCCAGTTATTTACATCTCGGGTGGTGTATAATATATCAATGGGTTTAAAGTTTAGAACCACTCGATCGTCACTACTTAATTCTTTTTTATATAATTATATATATTCATAAACAAATCATACGCGAACAAATAAATAAATTAATAAAAATCATCTTTTCAATCACTTTGTCAATTGTGGGGAAATCACAAACAAATAATAAATTCATAAAAACTAACTTTACGTTTCATCTTTTCAATTCCAAACAAATAAATACAAATCCTTCTTTTAATATATGTAACTTCGATCTGTTTCATCTTCGATATCTGAAACTTCAATCAAGGTTTGATATAAATCCTTCTTTTGCTTCGAATCCTTCTTTTACTACAAATCAAGGTTTGAAACTTCGATCTCTGATTCATCTTCGTTGCACTAGATCTGGAAGAAACAAAGATAAAACGATGGAGGGTTTGCTTTGATTTTTGATATTTTCCGATTACCAGATTTGTAGTTATAAAGGTTCAAACCTTGATACAAGATCTGGGTTTTTTGATCAATAGCACCGAACAATCAGTCTCTTTCATACTTTATTTTCTTTGATTAAATTTAATCCCATGATTTTGGGTTTATACATATTGTTTTTGAGTTTTTGCATCTGACGTGGGAAGAACAAGTTATTTAATTTGGATTGAGTTTGAACATCAATACAGAAGGTTTTCTAAATTTGGATTGAGTTTGATGTGGGAAGAACAAGTTGCAGATTTATTTGTGTTTGAGTTCAGTTATTTAATTTGTTTGTGTGTTGTAATTTATTTGTGGCTAGATGATATAATGGTTAAAGATAAAGAAAAAATGAAAAGGGATGAACAAGATAAGTAAGGATGAGGAAGGATAAATGACAAAAATACCCTCACATGCTTGGCACATGATTCAGTTTTAACAGAAAAATTAACAGTGTTAGTGAACTGGACTATCCTTACTCCACTTTTAAGTCACAAGGACTATCCACACTCAAAACAGCAACTTCGTCTATCCAAGCTGGGTGGTACAAACTACAGGGACTATCCGCACAATTTTCTCTTATTATTATAAGAACTAGTCTAAACCAGACCAAGGAGTACAAGTGGTCCTAATGTTCATTAATTCAGATTTATACAATAGTTGGTCATCATTGAACTCTTTTATTTTCTAACTATAGTTTTTAAAAGGTGTGTGTTTCTCATTGGAACTCTTTTCTCTCGCTCTCATCACTCTTATTGGCCTTCATTGGGCTCTTTTACCTTTTCATTTCTTTTACTTTCATGCTTAGCACTTAGCTTCACATTTGGTAATTTCTTCTAAATTAGCCCTCATTGGGACTCTTTTGCTGCCTCAGTGGTCCATGCTTATTATGTCATTTAGTAGTGGCTATAAGTTTGCAATCGTTTCACAATTTTTGGCGTTTACTTCCTATATTAAACAAGTAGTCCGATCTCGAAGTTGAGAGTAGTTCTATTAGCTTTAAGATTAGATTAATGAAAAGACATAAGTTTGACTAAGAATTTATACTTCCAAAAAGGTTTAGGTTAGGAATGGGAATTTTGTTTAAATTGGTTATTCCTAAGAAGGTTTAGGTTTCTAATGGTAACTATTTGTTTCTAGCACGCATACTAGGTGCTAACAACCTGGGTAAACTGGCTTAAAATGGGGTAAAATCAAAAAGGCTAACATAAATTTAAAATCCTAAATATTTCTTTATCATTAACATTACCTTGATTTTAGGTGTTTTATATTTTTTTTACAATTTATTCCATCTTAAAATTTAAAAATTACACCATATAGGGAGTCAAAAACTAGTTACTCTTAAGGGTATGAATTATTAATCAAAACAACAATTTTTTATAATATAGGACAAACAAAATCAAGTGTGATAAAAACCTCAATTTATTAGTATTTCCTTAACAATTTTCAAAAATTTATCTTGGGTTTTTAATTAAGTTAAAAATTCATTTTTTTCTCCCCACACTTAAAATCATGCAATGTCCTCACTTGCATGAATTTATACTACAACGATAAAATAAAGGAAGACAAAAATGTAAAACTAAAAGGGTGCGAAAACATCACCGGGTTTTATAAGCTGTATACGAAGAAATAAAAATGTTAGCGCGAAGATCAGCATGCGCCACTCAGGTTACTACTCATAGAAGGCCATCAACCGAACCATAAAACATGCTTATTTATTAAGTCATAAACTTAACTCAACCCCATTTAAATTTTTCCTTAGTGGGGTTTAACTTCCCCCACACTTATCGGGCGGCATATAAAATCAGTGGAAAACGTTCTACGAATTAGTAACGTTAACCAATCATTAACACCTCGGGTTGTAAAGATATATTTAATTTACTGTTTGTTCAAAATTTTGAAATTAACCCGAGTGTCAATAAATTGTTTTCCATTGTGTAGGTCTTGTGGCAATAATTTTGTTTTCGTTTATGGGTTCTTGCCAAACGGGGTCTTTAAATACCATTTCACATATGATAATTTCTTGAGGATACACGAAGTCTATCGGAGTTACATATATTTCAAGTGGTGTTTCCGGTTTAAGTTCTTTCTTAGTAAATATTTCAAATAGTTCATTCTCGGATTCATCATTGATGTTGACCTTCATAAACTCATCAAACTCGGCATCTAGATCTCCATCCTTAATACATATATGGTTAAAATCTCATGTGTCTACATTCATTAATTCCCAAAAGTCTTCCTCAAGAGAAGAATCAATATCATCAAACCTTAAAATTTGAGCAGTTTTCACTAACATAGTGTTTTCTATAGGTTCTGGTTTTAGAATAGATGCTGTCATTTCAAATGTTCTAGGAAGTGTATTAAGAGTTTTAGGAAATTAAGATTCTAATTTAATATGGAAGTAATAAATAACTAAAATTTAATATTATATTAATATGCTAAAATTTAATTAATTATTAAATAATTATGATAGTAACTATAAATATATTAATATTATATATATGAGTATTTTATAGAACAACTTTTATCGCGTAACAACAAATAATCAAACATAAATCAGCCTATTGAATCTTTCAATACTTAAGTGACCTGTCAGCGTCTAGGTTCCTGCAGAGCCCATTAAATCGGAAGCCCATCAACATTTCCCTAAAGGAAGATAGTCATCACCCGTTTTTAAGAAATATCAATAACCAAAATATATTCAATTTCCGTATTTACCGCGCTCCCCGGCAGCGGCGCTAAAAAGTTGATGTGTCAAAAGTGTGTGTGCAGTAGTGCTTAATTTTCTATTCAACTTTTAAATTTATAAAACTTTATTTTACTTTTAACACCGTAATGAGCAACAAGACCCGGTCAGATATAGAATTTTAGGTTATCGTTCCAAGAGAGCGTGGAAGCAGATAAGAGTTGTTGTTTTATTCTTTAGTCCAATTCTTATTAAAGAATTAGAAATATATATTATGTTTTTTATAGGATAGATTCTTATCTTTTAGGAAAGACATGATTTAAAGATAAACAAAACAATTGAAATAATAAGGAATTGAAGATTCAAAATAAACAAATATAAATAAAAGCAGTTACATGAACGAATAACTCATACGGGAATCATATTAGACAAGTTTCGTGACTTATATTAACACAAAGCAAGATAATAATCATAGACCAACTATTATCAGTGTTGCATATCATTCAATAGGTAGGACTTAAAGCATATGCTAGATATGTGATGTGCATAACTAACATCTCAATTCTTCATATTTAATTCAATTACATGATACATATTAATCTTGTGATGAGGATCAACATGCAAATAGACTGACAAATTATATAACCTATTAAACACCAAGTAGATCAACTCAAGTTACTAGCTGAAAGTCAATTACTACTAAGTTTTCATGCAATCATTAATTAAACAAATCTAAACAAAGGATCTTCGATTAAGCCTAACAATATCAAACTGTAACGACCTAACCCGTTATCCAACCAATTACGTAAAAAAAAAATTATAACAGAAGGGTGCGCGTTGCGCAACCCTTGTTGTGCGCGGCGCGCACATGGCCTGACAGCCCGCTGTCCAAAATTTCCATTTTTTGATTAAAGATCTCCCACTTCCCGACACTTTTAGACTAAACACTTTTCACAACATATTATAATATGTAAAACTAACACGTTTCAATAATAAAGCAAGTTTTACGACACCGGGCCCACATCGGCAGTTTTACGACTTTCGTACAAAATACAAGTTTTCGACTACATGAGTTTAAGTTCCAAACACAACTACCAGCATGATGTTTGGGGATAAACTACCCAATCCTAAGTCGAAACCAAAAGTAAACCAAGCAAGCATCAAAAGGGGAATTCATCTAATCCCGAGCATACCTTTGCCACGCCCGCCTCCGAACCTAAAAATGTAAACAACGAGAGGGTAAGCTAATGCTTAGTGAATGCAATACTTATATGCATACATACATAATTCAATCACTTGCATACACCTACACAAACAACGCAATATCATTAGCAAACCGCAATAAACGAAAAATCAACGTACAATGCTAATAAAAACTTACACACCCCAATATACACAATGTCGATATTCGACTCGATGGTGTCCGACGAAGAGCGATAGGTCAAATACGTTAACCACTCACCACCCATCGCAATGCGTACGTGGACGACGAAGAGCGGTAGGTCAAAATCATTAACCACTCACCACTACGCACCATGAGGCCGACGAAAAGTTCAACCGAAACGTTAACACTTACCTCAATCACAAGGATGGCCGACGAAAAGCGAATCCGCTTACCATCCTACGATAAGTGGCCAACGAAGAGCGGATCCCCAAACGGATAACACTCACCACTTACCCCAAAACACACATGTGGCTGACGAAGAGCGATAGGTCAACATTAACCACTCGCCACATGCCTCACCTTCAATCGTGGTCGACAAAGAGTCATTCCTTCCGGATATCACTCACCACATAACGCAAACCAAATATAGCCAACGAAGAGCTATCCATACGGATATCACTCACTATATTTTTCCCTACCCAAATGTGGCCCACGAAAAGCGTACCCTACCGGATAACACTTGCCACGTTGCACGCAAGCAATCAAATTATATACATAAATGTATAAATATTCCACTCACCTCGGTTACTTGAAGAGCCAATCCCGCTTGAGCTCCTAATCGTCTAAAAGTAAATCACCTAAGTAATTCACAACAAATAAGCTAAACACTCTAGCTTATACCCAAAACACCATAAGTGAAAATTTTGCCCCATTAGCACTTACTTCCACTTTGACTAAGTCAAATCTCACTCGAAAACCCCCATAATCACAATCGACTAGTGATTATGTTTCAACAACTCATTTTACTCAAGGTTTCATCATCAAAACACATTACTTGCATCAATTTACACAAAACCCAATTTGATCTAATCTCAAGTCAAAACACCCATTTTGCAAGCTTACACAATTAATCACTTATAACCTAAGTTAACTAGTGATATTAACACCCGAACATGATTATTAACTAATCAATTTCATCCTCTAACCCAAAACCCACCAACAATGGTTATCAACACCATTTATTAGCTTAATCACCCATTTATCAACTAGTGGGTTTACTCAAGAACACCTAAATTAAAACCCCAATTATGAACAATAATCAAACTATGAAAGCTCGGAGTTAGAACTTACTACTATCACAACGTAGCTAGGAGTGAGATGAATAACTTTAACACTCGAGCTTTTGATCGATTCAAGCTCCTTCTTCCCCAAATCTCCAAATCTCTCTCTAGAAATCTCTCTCTAGATGAAATTGGAGTGTTTATGGATGTGAAATCGATCTAAAATTGGATCCCAAACTGATAGATGGCTACACATCCGGCCTCAAGTGAAAAGACCAAAATGTCCTTCGTTTAACTCAAAATAGCAAAAACCAGAATTCTGTCGCAGGATAGGTGCGCTGAGCGCACCACTACATGTGCGTGGCGCGCACAAGCTCCAACTCATGCTGTTAGTTTCAGTTTGATTATTCGACGTTTATGTACACCTGAACACTTGGGTTTAGGGTCTTACAACTCTCCCCCACTTAAATTGGATCACGTCCCCGTGATCCTCGCCACTCTAACTAACAGGACCCATACTCGATGGTCCTCCGACATCCGTCCAAATTCGATGTCCACAAAAATTCCCACAAATCCGAAGATTTCGCATAACTCCTTTAGGCGACTTTACTCAAAAGTTACCCTTTCGATTTAAATCATCATCCGCGATATACAAAATGTACCAAACCGAGCACTAAGTCTCGTTTCATTCCCAAACCAGAACGAACTCACGCCTCGACCGCATGACAAACACATGCTAACATTTCATATCTTGTACCGAGTTAGCAAACTTGATGTGTGAAATCTAGTATATAATTTATCTCTGGAAAATGCCGGTTTAAAGATTACTACACACTAACGGGCAGTGTACCCGATCGTGCAATAGTATAAAGTTGGTAATTTCAAAATCATTCCAAGGACAGTTTAAACGTGAGAATTAAGTTTGCAACTAATAAAAAATAACTAAGTTAATCTATGAAAATTGAAAGTACGAGATAATTTGTTTTGTGGCTATTTAACGATTAGCCAAATCAAGGATAGATCAAAAGTAAAAGACAATATTTTGTGTTTTAAAGCTTATAGAAAATAAATGCAGACTCAACGAAAAGTAAATATATTTGAATTCAATAGATAAAAGAATGTTCGCCTAGATCTCTTATTCACAGTGTCGGATGATTTGTTATTAAGCACTAGTTCAATTTATCAATACGTGCAACTACAGAGTCGGTTTACCCAGAGTTCTCTTTTAGCAAACACGTCAAACTAGGATTTATTGGCTTAGGGTTCCCTTTCACCAAAGACCTCTTTCATTTGTGACTTAGTAATTAACTAATTATAAGATTAAGATTTAATTGGTTGCGCGTTCGCTCCACACAATTCACCCTTATTTTGTTCAATCTATGTTACCCGGTTTACCCCCTTGGTCCAGTAAGCACCCAATTGGTTAAGACAAATCAATTGGAAATTAGTTCACTAAATTGAAACAGGGTTCCCTTTGTTCAAACAAGATCACTAACCAAGCCTAGTAACCTTGTACGAAGAATGAATCGAAGCATGTTCCCGTAATAATTGAAGCGTTAGAATGATCTTGGGATTCCCCAAAATTTACTTTTTTTCGTCCAAAAGCTGCTGCAAATCGTCTGGGAATAATATATGATCATTAGGGTAAAAATTCGTGCTTTAAATAGGAAAATTCTGAAGCTGGCTGAAAGTGGAGCGGCGCGCCAAATGTTGAGCGGCACTCCATATGCTGAAAATCTGTCTGTGGACTTCCAAAACCCCTCAACATCATTTTCTTGCCTACTGGAGCGGCGCTCCATGTTTCTGAGCGGCGCTCCAGGCCCCTTTTGCTGAATCCGAGCATAAAAACTCACTAAATCCATCCAAACTCGAATCGAACCAATCTCTTTCACTCGTTTACATAGAAAATCACTAAAACCATCAAATAACTTCAAATTTCATCTTCTTGGTCTTAGAACACGAACTTTCATAACACTTATCGAAATAACACCAAATCGTATCCAAAAGGACCAAAATGTGATCGATATCGCTAAGGAATACGCGTATTAAATATGCGATATCACAATCCCTTTAGCGTACCCTTATCATGTATACCACTAAAGTAACAACACACTAATAATATGGCCGACAAACAACACAATGGAGCCGACGAAAAGTGAATCCTCACGATTGGATACCACTTGCCCCACTTCCTCACCCGTACGTGGCCGATGAAAAGCGGTAGATCAAACGTTAACCACTTACTACTACGCAACAAGAGGCCGACAAAAAGCGCATCCTTACGGATCACACTTACCTCTCCTCACACATGGCCAAACAAAAGCGATTCCTAACAGAAAATGCATTCCACACACCATTAAGTAGCCAACGAAAAGCGAATCCTAACGGATAACACTTACTACTTATCACACTCCAATCGTGGCCAACGAAAAGTGAATCCTCGCAATTAGATAACACTTACCACAATACCTACAAACAAACTAAGTATATACGCATACTTAGAATCATTCCACTTGACTTGGAATCTCCAGCACACGAAATCATACGTATGCACAAACATCGCTATCACGATCGCGCAAATTATAACCTATATCACGCATACGTTCAAGAATACATTTCTCTAAAAGAGAAATTGGCATACCATCCCTCGATTACGGGACCCTACCTTGCTCAACGAGCCCGCCCATTTGTCTCTTAATGAGCTTAACCACATTATCACCTCAAGTAGTAATTCACATCCAAACCAATAAATACAATTTAACCAAAATTGTACTTTACCACAAATCGACGAATCTAGGTCCCGACACTAATCGCCGGATCTACCATGAGCATCATCCGAAGTTTCACACTAAAACCTCCTCATGTGGGAGTGTAACTTCCCCACTTGGATCTACGTTCCTTAACCACGTCGTTGTGGTAACAACATCTCGCGATAATTACCACTCCCCGATATATGTGACCAATCTCTCCATCGGTCGTAGCACTTGAATTCCCAAGAATTCATTTCGCACACTAGAAATTGACGCTCACCGTCACCCGTTGGCGTTATTTAAGCAACGACATAAAGCCAACACAACACGCACCTTGTACAACCGTACAATGCTACCAAAAGGTAGACTTTTCCAACAATTAGGTTCACACGACCCGTTACCACATCTTGCTCCAACCTTGAGCATACAAAGGATCTTAACCTATCCTTAATCACTTCGAACGAAGAGTTCATCACAAATTACACAAACTTTATTTTTTGCAATCCTCCGATTGCCATAGCTTGTTAAAGTTCCACCTAGTCACTCATGTACCTAAGGGTTTCTCTCCGGTACCCTAAGTACAACGTAACCACAACATCGTTGGAGTCGAATATTACGCTTGCAGGTATGAAAGAGGCACCTGACCACGCGTCGCATAGACTCCACTACCAACATTCATCGAGACCGAAAGACTCGACTTTGTGGGTTCCATTCATCCGATGTCACCCATCACAACGCTAAAGTGACCTTAAGTCATCGTACCCGACAAAACTTATGTTTCGTCAATTACGACACAAAAGCGACTACGCGCTACCAAAACAACACCAAAGCCCATTCTCATGGCTTGTTAAAATCTTTCTCCCAACACTAAGGAATGCTTGGAAGCACCAAGTCTTACGCCCTTCGTCCGTCATCCCGACCATCATCATATGGTAATTCCATAAGGAACGCTACCCCTCATCACTCTACGCACTAACACAAAATGCATCAAGCAAAATCATAAGTACTTTTCAAAAGAAATATCGAAAAGTACCTGAACATCGTCGTCAGGTTCTCATGCATCACCAACTAGTTCCGAACACGCCGACTTTCGGTGTCCCTCCTTTCGACAATTAAAACACGTAACCTTGTTAGACTTCGCATTCGTACATTCACGCGACAAATGACCCCTTTGTCCGCAATTATAACACGTGGGTATAAAACCACGGGTACCACTCTTCTTCATGCTTCCGACACCCTCAGAAATACTCTTACTCTTTTTGTTCGAATGTATCGTAGTTTCGAACTTTCACTTACTAACATCGGAACCACTTTTCTTCAGGACAAGCGTCTCAAAACCCTTCGCCATGTCAAACAACTCATCAAAAGTTTTCACCAAGTTCCTACTAATCTTCTCTTGGTAATGATCATTCAAGGTTCGGTAAAAGTCTTCCTTCAACATGTGGTCATTCCCGACATATTCCGGGCAAAATTGGGTCTTCGATAAGAAAATGGATTTGAGAGTGTTTAAATCCATTGACCCTTGCCTCAAAGCACGCAACTCATCCTTAAGCTTAGAAAGGTCAGCCGAAGTTCGATATTCCTTGAAAAATTCTGCCTTAAACTCGTCCCATGTGAACTCCATACATTGTTCCTCACCATAGAGTTGGATTTTCGTATCCTACCACAACTTGGCGTCACCCCTTAACATACTACTACCATACCTCACCTTCTTATTGAGAGGGCACTCACTAGTACGAAAGGCCCCCTCCATATCGGAGATCCATCGAGCACTCTTGAGTGGGTCTCGTTCGCCATCAAAAGTGGAAGGTTGAGCATCATTAAAGTTTTTGTAGTAGAAGTCTCGCCTTACTATATTATCTTCGTGAAGAACAATCTTCACTTGTTCCCTGACTAGATCGACTACTTCCTCATTAATCGAATCTAGGAACATCTTCCTAACGTCCTCTAGAAGATCCGCACAATGCCTTTATATAATGGCCTCAACCTTGGCCTTGAACTCGGAGTCTTCGCTTTGATCTTCGTTATCATGTCCGTTCCTCGTCTTCATTCTAAGAAATGAACTTGGTTAGGAACGCAACACGAATAAATTACATACACTGTCACGAACAATATTCACAATCATATAAATACACCACCGTTCGCACATCCCATCTAGTTCAATACTTGTTGTACATCACTTACTTGACTTGGCTTGCAACCGTAATAATGGTCGCGAAGCATTATTACGCTCACACACCATGCCGAGCTCATGAATACAACAACCATCTCTCTAGATGTTCAACACAAAATAACATGATTAGTAACAACATAATCAATACATAGCTAATTCACCTATTCTCTAAGGCACTAACTAAAACCCAAACCGACCCGTAATCCTACAAGTCCTGCAGCAAATAAGCACACACAAAAAGTCTAAGTCTAGGGGCCTATCTCAAGTCACCTAAATCCCTTAGACCATGCTCTGATACCACTTGTAACGACCCAACCCGTTATCCAACCAATTATGCAAAATATTTTTTTTATAACAAAAGGGTGCGCGGTACGCAACCCTTGTTGTGCGCGGCGCGCACATGGCCTGACAGCCCGCTGTCTAAAATTTTCATTTTTTGATTAAAGATCTCCCACTTTCCGGCACTTTTAGACTAAATGCTTTTCACAACATATTATAATATGTAAAACTAACACGTTTCAATAATAAAACAAGTTTTACGACACCGGGCCCACATCGGCCGTTTTACGACTTTCGTACAAAATTCAAGTTTTCGAGTACATGGGTTTAAGTTCCAAACATAATTACCAGCATGATGTTTGGGGATAAACTACCCAATCCTAAGTCGAATCCAAAAGTAATCCAAGCAAGCATCAAAAGGGGAATTCATCTAATCCCGAGCATACCCTTGCCACGTCCGCCTCCGAACCTAAAAATGTAAACAACTAGAGGGTAAGCTAATGCATAGTGAATGCAATACTTATATGCATACATACATAATTCAATCATTTGCATACACCTACACAAACAACGCAATATCATTAGAAAACCGTAATAAACGAATAATCAACGTACAATGCTAACAAAAACTTACACACCCCAATATACACAATGTCGACATTCGACTCGATGGTGGCTGACACAGAGCGGTAGGTCAAATACGTTAACCACTCACCACCCATCGCAATGCGTACGTGGCCGACAAAGAGCGGTAGGTCAAAATCATTAACCACTCACCACTACGCACCATGAAGTGCAACCGAAACGTTAACACTTACCTCAATCACAAGGATGGCCAACGAAAAGCGAATTCGCTTACCATCCTACGATAAGTGGCCAACGAAGAGCGGATCTCCAAACGGATAACACTCACCACTTACCCCAAAGCACACATGTGGCCGACGAAGAGCGATAGGTCAAACATTAACCACTCGCCACATGCCTCACCTCCAATCGTGGTCGACAAAGAGTCATTCCTTCCGAATATCACTCACCACATAACGCAAACCAAATATAGCCGACGAAGAGCTATCCATACGGACTCACTATATTTTTCCCAACCCAAATGTGGCCCACGAAAAGCGTATCCTACCGGATAACACTTTCCACGTTGCACGCAAGCAACTAAATTATATACATAAATGTATAAATATTCCACTCACCTCGGTTACTTGAAGAGCCAATCCCGCTTGAGCTCCTAATTGTCCAAAAGTAAATCACCTAAGTAATTCACAACAAGTAAGCTAAATGAAATGTTCCGTTCATATTATTTATAAACGTTCTATATTAATTGATTTCGTTGCGAGGTTTTGACCTCTATATGAGAAGTTTTTCAAAGACTACATTCGTTTTTAAAATAAACCATAACCTTTATTTTATCGACAAGGTTAAAAAGACACCACCTAAATTATCCAGAAATGATAATATAAAAATATCACACTTACACACTACCAATACATATTGGTTTACAATATTAATATGTTACAACAAAATAAATCTCGAATGCAGTTTTAAACAATATTATACAAGCATGCTGACACCAAATCTTGTCCATATATTAGCATGCAACAGCGGAAGCTCTTAATAATCACCTGAGAATAAACATGCTTTAAACGTCAACAAAAATGTTGGTGAGTTATAGGTTTAACCTATATATTTATCAAATTGTAATAATAGACCACGAGATTTCATATTTCAATATACATCCCATACATAGAGATAAAAATCATTCATATGGTGAACACCTGGTAACCGACCTTAACAAGATGCATATAGAATATCCCCTATCATTCCGGGACTCCCTTCGGACATGATAAATTCGAAGTACTAAAGCATCCGGTACTTTGGATGGGGCTTGTTGGGCCCGATAGATCTATCTTTAGGATTCGCGTCAATTAGGGTGTCTGTTCCCTAATTCTTAGATTACCAGACTAAAAAGGGCATATTCGGTTTAATAATTCAACCATAGAATGTAGTTTCACGTACTTGCATCTATTTTGTAAATCATTTATAAAACTGCATGTATTCTCATCCCAAAAATATTAGATTTAAAAAGTGGGACTATAACTCACTTTCACAGATTTTTTCTTCGTCGGGAAGTAAGACTTGGCCACGAGTTGATTCACGAACCCATAACAAATATGTACATATATATCAAAGTATGATCAAAATATAATTACAACATTTTTTTATTACGTTTTAATGATTTGGGTGTGTTAAGTCAGCAGTCCTCGTTAGTAACCTACAACTAGTTGTCCACAGTTAGCTGTACAAAAATAAAGCAATATATTTTATCTCGAATCAATCCACGACCTCGTGTATACAAGTCTCAGGCTAGATCACAACTCAAAGTATATATAATATTTTGGAATCAACCTCAACCCTGTATAGCTAACTCCAACATTACTGCATATAGAGTGTCTATGGTTGTTCCGAAATATATATATAGATGGGTCGATATGATATGTCAAAACATTGTATTCGTGTCTATGGTATCCCAAGATTACATAATATATGTTGGAATACATGTATAATACAACAAAAGTTGATTAAGTTAGGATTTGTATAGATTTGTTACAAATTTCACGTAGCTACAACAAGCAAAATTATCCAATCTTGTTTTACCCATAACTTCTTCGTTTTAAATCCGTTTTGAGTGATTCAAGTTGCTATGGTTTCATATTGAACTTAAGTTTATGAATATAAATAGAAAAAGTATAAGTTTATAGTCAGAAATATAGATTACAAGTCGTTTTTGTAAAGGTAGTCATTTCAGTCGAAAGAACGACGTCTAGATGACCATTTTGGAAAACATACTTCCACTTTGAGTTTAACCATGATTTTTGGATATAGTTTCATGTTCATAAGAAAAATCATTTTCCCAGAAGAATAGCTTTTAAATCAAAGTTTATCATAGTTTTTAATTAACTAACCCAAAACAGCCTGCGGTGTTACTACGACGGCGTATATCCGATTTTACGATGTTTTTCGTGTTTTCAGATTTTAAATCATTAAGTTAGCATATAATAAAGATATAGAACATGTGTTTAGTTGATTTTAAAAGTCAAGTTAGAAGGATTAACTTTTTTTTATGAACAAGTTTAGAATTAACTAAACTATGTTCTAGTGATTAAAAGTTTATACCTTCGAATAACGTAGTTTTATATATATGAATCGAATGATGTTATGAACATCATTACTACCTCAGGCTTTATGGATAAACCTACTGGAAATGAGAAAAATGGATCTAGCTTCAAAGGATCCTTGGATGGCTTGAAAGTTCTTGAAGTAGAATCATGACACGAAAACAATTTCAAGTATGATTTCCACTCGAAATAAGATTGTTATAGTTATAGAAATTGAATCAAAGTTTGAATATGAGTATTACCTTGTATTAGAATGATATCTTATTGTAAATAAGAAGGATTTTTTAAGGTTGGATGATCACTCAAAATGAATTTGCAAGATTGGAAGTAAGCTAGCAAACTTGGAAGTGTTGTTGGTGTGTTCTTGAGTAGTTGTTTTATAACTTGGTTTATGTATGGATTTATGAACTAGATTGAGCTAGATTTTGATGAAGATGTTGAAGAACACTTAGAATAATGGAATAACACTTGAGAGAGATAAGTTTGATTCAAGAAAAATTGAAAATGAAAGTGTTTGTGTGTGTACTCCTTCACGTGAATATGGGGTGTTCATAAAGGCTCCATTAGTTTGTAATTTTGTGTTATCATTCATGCTAGTTGCCAAATGATGGTTCCTACATGGTTAGGTGACTCACATGTTCTGCTAAGAGCTGATCATTGGAGTCTATATACCAATAGTAAATATGTTTAGAAGCTGTGTATTGTACGAGTACAAATACGAGTGCATACGGGTAGAATTGTTGGTGAAAATGAATGAGGATGTAATTGTAAGCATTTTTGTTAAGTAGGAGTACTTTGATAAGTGTCTTGAAGTCTTTCAAAAGTGTATGAATACATATTAAAACACTACGTGTATATACATTTTAATTGAGTCGTTAAGTCATCGTTAGTCGTTACATGTAAATGTTGTTTTGAAACCTTTAAGTTAACGATCTTGTTAAATGTTGTTAATCCATTATTTATTATATCTAATGATATGTTAAATTATTATATTATCATAATAATATGATGAATTAATATATCTTAATATGATATATATACATTTAAATGTCGTTACAACGATAATCGTTACATATATGTCTCGTTTCGAAACCCTTAAGTTAGTAGTCTTGTTTTTACATATGTAGTTCATTGTTAATACACTTAATGATATGTTTACTTATCATTTATCATGATTAAACATAGTGTATCAATATCTTAATATGATTCATATGTATTTAGTAAGACGTTGTTATAATGATAATTGTTATATATATCGTTTTCGAGTTTCTTAATTCAATAGTCTCATTTTTGTGTATATAACTCATTGTTAAAATACCTAATGAGATACATACTTATCGTAATATCATGTTAACTATATATATCCATATATATGTCATCATATAGCTTTTACAGGTTTTAACGTTCGTGAATCACCGGTCAACTTGGGTGGTCAATTGTCTATATGAAACCTATTTCAATTAATCAAGTCTTAACAAGTTTGATTGCTTAACATGTTGAAAACACTTAATCATGTAAATAACAATTTCATTTAATATATATAAACATGGAAAAGTTCGGTCACTACACTAAACACTCTAGCTTATACCTAAAACACCATAAGTGCAAATTTCGACCCATTAGCACTTACTTCCACTTTGACTAAGTCAAATCTCACCCAAAAACCCCCATAATCATAATCGACTAGTGATTATGTTCCAACAACTCATTTTACTCAAGGTTTCATCATCAAAACATATTACTTGCATCAATTTACACAAAACCCATTTTGAGCTAATCTCTAGTCAAAACACCCATTTTGCAAGCTTACACAATTAATCACTTATAACCTAAGTTAACTAGTGATATTAACACCCGAACATGATTATCAACTAATCAATTTCATCCTCCAACCCAAAACTCACCAACAATGGTTATCAATACCATTTATTAGCTTAATCACCCATTTATCAACTAGTGGGATTACTCAAGAACACCCAAATCAAAACCCCAATTATGAACAATAATCAAACTATGAAAACTCAGAGTTAGAACTTACCAATACTATCACAACGTAGCTAGGAGCGAGATGAATAACTTAAACACTCGAGCATTTGATCGATTCAAGCTCCTTCTTCCCCAAATTTCCAATCTCTCTCTTGAAATCTCTCTCTCTAGATGAAATGGGAGTATTTATGGATGTTAAATATGATCCAAAATTGGATCCCAAACTTATAATATGGCTACACATCCAGCCTCAAGTGAAAAGACCAAAATGCCCTTCGTTTAACTCAAAATAGCAAAAAGCAAAATTCTGTAGCAGGATAGGTGCGCTGAGCGCACCACTACATGTACGTGGCATGCACAAGCTCCAACTCAGGCTGTCAGTTTCAGTTTGATTATTCGACATTTATGTATACCTGAACACTTGGGTTTAGGGTCTTACACAAACTTTATTATAAAAGAATAATTCAAATCAAACAAGTTTATCACTATTATTTTTTAACCTAGTTGCATGCAATTCAATTTAACAAGTTTGATGGACTAGATCTAAACAAGTAGCATGAATCGAATAATAGATAATCGGATTAAGTAATAATCAACCCTAAAATCATGTTATCTAATCATTAAGCATGACAAATATATTAAATCACAAAAGATTCAAAACAGTTCAAATATCATTACAGAAACTCGACCATACAGATCCAGAAAAGAACCAGAAACTGTACAGATTAAAGTACGAAGTCGGCGGATTTGTCTCAGTAAAGCCGGCGGATTTAACTGAGGAAGCCGGCGCCTTCATCTGATTCCCAGACAAAGTTTAGTTTTCGTAAAGTAACCACTATGAACGTTTAGATCATAGTTGGAGACGAACAGATGCAGTTAAAAGTAAATAAAAACATAACTAACGTAGAAAAAAGAATTAAAAGTGATAATACCTTGAATAATTGAAAGAAACTTGAAATAATCTTAATTACAAAGTGTATAGAGACTAAAAACTGTAACGTCCTCCAGATAGGGTCTGGAAGAAACGTCACTAATATCAAATAAACCAACATATTATAATATACGAGAACAATACTACATGATAAAATTAAACTTTATTGAGAGTACGCAGCGGAAAATGAAATATCGTTACAAGAATTGAAATTACAATAAATTAAATGTTTCAAATGTAAGAATAGTAAATGCGATATCTCTTGTTCCGAAGTCCAAGTAGCATCACATAAGCAGTAAGTAAGTAAGCTTGAATCAATCAGCACCTGAGACAAACATGCTAAAGTGTCAACCAAAAAGGTTGAGTGAAATCATAGGTTTAACAAAAGTAGTTATCATTATTTTTAGACCACAAGATTTGGTTTGTAAAGTTGATCTCCCGCGGGATCAAAAAGTTATGCCAGTGCGTGATATTTAGACTAAACGTTCAAGTTTGTCCCAATGACAAGTTGTGTCTATCCTTGTCGGTTTAATTTCATTATTAAGTAATACAAAGACTTAGTCAAATGTATCGGGGACGTTACTCCCGATAGGCCTACCCCCAATAATTAAGCATGCAATCAACGAGCAATTAAAAATATCACTGTAGGGACTTAGTTGGTCATAGCCAGGTATAGCATAGTTTTAGCAGTTGGTACTTGTGTCTAAAGTGTATAATGTAAAAACAGCATGTGTCTCACCCCAATAAAAGTAAGTAAGTTTGCTAGCAATAAAGAGTGGGGCTATGAGTTCACCTTAGTAAGTAGAGAGAGAGCTAGTTATTCCTCAGAATAGAAAGTTGGATGAGTGAGCAGAAAAGTCAACCTATTGATATTTAAGAGTAGTAAATGTTTTTGCCCAAGTTTAAGTAGTTGTTTAAGTATGATAGTGTTTTAAGTATAGTTCGTTTTACTAAGTTTCCTTTCCTAGTAAGTTTCTATTTTTAGAAAGTTTCCACTTTTAGTAGGTTCCTTATTTTAGTAAGTTTCTATAACAAGAAAGTTTCTACTTTAAGAGTGTTTTCTATTTTAGGATACTTGCGCGTATTAGATAAGCTTCCCATCACCCCTTTCCCTTCGAATGGCCATTTCAGGTCTAGGGGCTTGAGCTATAGGATCCTTTAAATCGGAAAATCCAAACCCTTCCGCCTAGAGTTTTGTAGAAACCATTCGTCAAGAAAGTTCGAAGATCTATACATCTCTAATACATATCCCAACATGTTTTTATGTGTTATAATATAAGTAGTAGGTTATAGGTGTTAATAATAGTATAAGTGTAAGTGTAAAATAATAGTCTAAGTAATATTAGGGTTTCATTAATGAACTAGGTTTAATTAATCAAAGTAGTATTTTAATAATTAGGGTTTAGTAATAAATGTCCTAGGGTTTAATAAATGTCTAGGGTTTTGGTTTAATTAATTAGGGTTTAATAAATTAGGGTTTTAACTAAAGTAGTACAGTTTAGGTGTAATTAGGGTTTAGGGTTTTAATATGTATATGTACATATAATTCGTATATATATGTATATATATAAAAAAAAAATTTACATGTATATATATGTATATGTCGATATGTATGCATATGTATATATATATATATATATATATATATATATATATATATATATATATATATATATATATATATATATATATATATATATATATATATATATATATATAGTTATTTTGTCTCCTTAATTAACCATAAATAAATCTTTATCTAATCTCCTAGCTTTTAAAGATCAAACTTCCTTTTTCACTTTTTTTTAAAAGTCGACATGTATGTATGTATGTATATGTATATTTTTTTACAAGAACAATATAAATGTATATGATCTAGGTGTGTTTATGTATATACTTATGAATAAACAAGTTTATATTATGAATATGAATTAACAAATATCAAAGTTTATGTAAATAGTTTAGAGTTTATGTTATACCTTTGAAGATTCGAAGATGACTAACAAGAAAAGAAGAAATTCTTTGATGATTGAAGATCAAAGCCTTGAAGATTCGAAGAACACCTTGAAGATTCTTGAAGAACACGAAGAATAAGAAGAACACTTGAAGATCACTTGGAAAACCCTTGAAGATCTTGATGAATTTCGATGGTGGTGGGGGTTTCTTGGCCGAATTCCAAGAGAGAGGGGAGAGAGACTTGAGAGAGAATTATTTGTATGAGAATGGGATGAAGAAAACCTAAGAATGGCTCATCTATTTATAGTTGCATTAGGATAATTCTAGATTTAGGTTTACTTGAAGGAAAAGTTAGGATTAGGGTTTAGGGAGGGGGTGGCCGAATTTGGGAGGGTATATGGGTAATTTTTCCCCCTTTAAAAGTCGGCTAGGGTTACATGGGGTAGTTTGGAAGTTTTTCGTTTTAAACCTTGTACTTTGGTTTAGCTTAAATGGTTCCCTAATTATCCAAGTTTAATTATTTAAATGTACAAAGTTTAAGGTTATTTATTTTTATTAACTTGTCGTTTATCACACAAAGTTAATTATACGTTTTATAATTTTTTAGCGCTTAACAATTATTGATTAAAGTTTAATCGTTAAGTTTAATTATATTGTTTGGGCATTTAATATAGAATGGAAAAATGAGGGTCGCTATAGTACCTCCCCGTTATTAGAAACTTCGTCCCGAAGTTTTAGGTAAAGCTCTCGTTTGCATCAGCAGTTGAGAAGAGATGGAAGTATTTCCGTATCATTTGGTCTTTGCGTTCCCATGTATATTAGGGGCTGCTACGCGAATCCCAACGGATTTTAACAATAAAGTTTGATTTTCACGTTCCCTGGTACAATCGGGGCCCTTACGTGAATTCTAATGAGTGTTAACAATAAGTATATTGTTTTGTTTATATGTTTGATCCCATGATCCTTAAACTTAATAGGTCGTTTACAAAGTGCATTAAATGCGGAGATTTTCCAAGGAATAACAAGAGTGTCGTTTGACTAGTTTTTCTTTAAAAGGAAAGATGATGCTATACCAGCATTAAATGTGTCGTTGAGCTCATTAGAGTCTTGAGTGTTCATGCCACAATAGTAGGGCAGATAAAATAGAGTAGAGTACGTAAAGATTTTAGTTACGTAGTTTGATGTATGGTTGGTGTTTGTTAGAGATAGTACCAGCTCCAAGTTG
Organism: Rutidosis leptorrhynchoides; assembly: GCF_046630445.1. NCBI lineage: Eukaryota > Viridiplantae > Streptophyta > Magnoliopsida > Asterales > Asteraceae > Rutidosis > Rutidosis leptorrhynchoides. Next base: position 444,627,040 of record NC_092334.1, read on the forward strand.
CGAAAGGTAACCATAATACCTTTAGTTTTCAAGAGATGTCTAATAGGCAAATGAGACATTAGTTGTGGATTCATTGACCTCAGAATAATACGAGTGATTAAATGAAAGACATCGTTCAGTATACATGAGAACTTGTCTTTAGAAATATTTTCAGAATGTAGCTTCAAGATTTATGATTTCAGCTTCATGTCGAATCATAGATCTAGACTTGACTAGAATAACATCTAGTTACAATCCAAGAAGGAAGAAATGTGTAGAGTATCTTCATAAACGTTTAAGGTAACTCCTTCAGAGCAAGAAAGTCATTTTTGCACAAATGGCGGGTCGGTCTATTATTTACTTATGAGTTTAAACGCGGATTCGAATAAAGGTGAATCATTTTTTATGAGATATTGTTTCTATCATGAAGGAACCTTTGCTTCCTTGTTCGAAAGATCATAGATTTAACATTTATAAGAGCATCGTGGTTTAGCCGTGAAATACCGAAAGTAGAAACTTCTTAATGACTAACACAACAAGGAAGAGATGATGTTTGTAGGGAGATAAGTTTCGTTCTTGCACGGAAAATGAGAATAAAGTTGATCCAAACGCATTGGAGAACAATACGAAAGTTTTTAATAATAAGCCAAAGTAATTCTTGAAAAGTTGCGACTTTTGATATAACAATATAAATGAAGCGGAGCTATTAGTAAAACTTGAGTTACGTACAACACTTATTATTTTACGTGAAATAATTTGGACAATACGAAAAAGAGTTGATTAAAAGAATGTTTAATTCGATAAAACAAAGGTAAATTGATAAAAATGCGAAAGTGTTGATATTGTTAGTGAAAGTAATTTTAGAGAAGGTGACGAAATGATGTTCATAGTAAAACTAGGGTTACGTAAAATTTGTGAAGTAATTTCGATTTAATCAAAGTGGAAATTTGTAGAAGCGAAAGTATAATTTGATATGTACTAATCAAAATATGTATAGGTATATTTATGTATAAGATTTTATAGATCGCATAAGTGAAAAATCATTTTCTAGGATAAATTAAAAATAAAGACACGTGTAAAGAATATTTGAAAGACAGGATGTTTAAGAGTTTATTCGTTTGAGAAAAATTAATTGAAGATTTTTAAAATTTTGGAGGATAATTTGTGTAATAATTGTTTCGAGATAGTGAAAACTAATGAATTGACTTTTATCAGGGCACGGGTCCTTGGACTAAAAATGTTATCATTTAAGTAAGAAGGATGATAATGTAATTATCATCGAATGAGTAAATCCCTCGGATTTAGAGTTATGCATGAAAGAACTTCAAATAAGTTTTGCAACTTTGAATCGTTCGAATGATAGTGAGAGTTAAAGAACTCGGCATGAATAATCTGGCAGTCGCTTAGACAAGTATAAATAAATGTTAAAGCATTGACTTTCAACTATGTAATGATTGTTTGAATTCAGCCTTAATTGATCTAAGAGGAGGATACGTTAAAGTATGATGGAATCATTTTAATTGTTACAGCAGTTTTCAGATGAGTTTGGCTCAAGCCATAACTTGAGATAGTGTATTTCACCTCTGGTTTTCGAGTTGACAATGATCGATTATTGTTTGAGTATGGTGCCATTACTTGCATGGTGCCAAGTAGTCTATTATAAGTAGATGTACGAGTACAGAAGTCTCTTGACTATGATAGTTAAAACGATACATGTATGGAGGTTCCATTCTTTAGAAGATTATACATATGAGATATTTATCATCTCGACATAGATAATATAATATTGGACATGGTGTTTGTAATATCGACGTTGGAGGGTTCAAATAACATAGGTTTTTGAAAGTCATATGAGAATTTACACTGAGAGTGTAATAACAAGTGATGATTATGTATCGATGATCAGGAGATATCCATTTAGGATGAATGAATTTCAAGATTCGATTGTCTACAACTTTTTATGGTACATGAAAGTTTGTTAAATGAGTATGAGATAGATATATAGTTTGATTAGAATGAGTTCTTCGTATCTACTAAATATCAAGATGATCATTTTTCTCTTTTCATGCCCTTGCATTTGGGTTTTTGAACAGATAGCTTGAGAGTTTTTCTTTGATTCACTTTCTATTCCATATGTCATAATATTGGAATATCTCTATGAATTACCGTAATATAATCACGTTGGCCACCATCATTATATTTCACTAATTCATATTTCCTTTCCAAGGTCACTCCATAAGGTCAGGATATGTGATCAATGATGACTTCTAATATAGTGTGTTAAGGACATCAGTAATCTTAGCTGGATCGACAACATGTCGGTTTTAAGCCAAAACTTGCACTTTGAAAAAGTTTGCGTAGAGTTGTTCTTTTTCTCAAGAATGAGTTTGCAAATGTTGCTCACGTCCTTTCTCACTCTTGGAGCAGTTCGAAATGTCATCCGTGAAAACAGTTACTAACTTATGGTTGGCTAGTTTTAAGTTGCAGTCTTTATAGACTTGGTTAACCTTCATATCTTTGATAGTTATGGAAGTTGTGGAAGACGTAGTCAGACGGGGAAATTATGAAACATCGTGGTAAGAGTTAGTGTATTTGGACGAACCATGATTCTTCACTACATAAGGGTGTATAGAAGTTTGATAAATCCGATAGGATAAAGATGAATATGATATAAACAAAACACTTTATATTATTATGAATGAGGCATTAAATAAGCCTTTTTAATACACGATTCGGATATAGAACTGGTTTAAGGCATAGCCTTTACATAGATGAGAAATTAGAATAGGATAAACTAGGAAATATTAAGATTGCAGTAGTCATCATATTTCTTCTTCTCGTCCTCAACCTTCTTCATAAACTTCTCAACTTTCTCATTCTTCGCCTTTTGTTTCTCATGCACGAACTCGAGATTATCATAAAGATTAGAAACACCATTGTTGATTACATAGTACTTGTGGTTCCTCATAGAAAGTTGATTATTCATGCGGTTTTCCTCCATCTTCAATCTAAGGTCAACATCTTCTCTTAGGTAGGAGAGAGATTGATTCCCCCATCGGGCATTTCTATCACCTTCATACTTCACCAACTTTATCTCCTTCTTTAGCTTAGCATTTTCCTCCATGAGCTTCCTGATTGCTAGGTCTTTTTCCTTCATTTGAACATCGATCCTTGCAATATGGTGAATTAGGTCATCTGTAGTTTTTTGCAGATTCATGATCTCGTACTTGGCATCAACTTCGTCGTAGAAAGGAGATCGAGATCTTTTCTTTGATGGGCCAGTTTCTTCAAGACGTTTCCCCTTGCCTTCCGGTCTTGGGTGGTAATCGGGAGAATTAGGTAAAGTATTCGGACTATAGTTTGGTGAAGGAGGACCACCAAACACATAAGGTGGACTTTGGACTGGTCTTTCAGTGGAAGACCTTTCAGAATATTTTTCGGTTAGTTTGAAACGATTCATTTTGTTCGCTTGATGAGAATTAGACATCCTAACATTAGGAAAGAGTTTTTGATCAGTTTTAAGATAAGAATATGTTTTAAGATTACAAGGTAATCCTAAGTGCTTTAAAGTCTAAGGCATGAAAGGTTATAGTTTCATAGATTGCTAAGGCACCCTAGCTAACAAGTAAGGCACACATAAAGATGCAATCCTGGTTCTCTATAACAGCCTGGTTATGCTCTGATACCACTCTGTAACGTCCTCCAGATAGGGTCTGGAAGAAACGTCACTAATATCAAATAAACCAACATATTATAATATACGAGAACAATACTACATGATAAAATCAAACTTTATTGAGAGTACACAGTGGAAAATGAAATGTCGTTACAAGAATTGAAATTACAATAAATTAAATGTTTCAAATGCAAGAATAGTAAATGCGATATCTCTTGTTCCTAAGTCCAAGTAGCATCACATAAGCAGTAAGTAAGTAAGCTTGAATCAATCAGCACCTAAGACAAACATGCTAAAGTGTCAACCAAAAAGGTTGAGTGAAATCATAGGTTTAACAAAAATAGTTAACGTTGTTTTTAGACCACAAGATTTGGTTTGTAAAGTTGATCTCCTGCAGGGTCAAAAAGTTATGCCAGTGCGTGATATTTAGACTAAACGTTCAAGTTTGCCCCAATGACAAGTTGTGTCTATCCTTGTCCGTTTAATTTCATTATTAAGTAATACAAAGACTTAGTCAAATGTATCGGGGACGTTACTCCCGATAGGCCTACCCCAAATAATTAAGCATGCAATCAACGAGCAATTAAAAATATCACTGTAGGGACTTAGTCAGACATAGCCGGGTATAGCATAGTTTTAGCAGTTGGTACTTGTGTCTAAAGTGTATAATGTAAAAACAGCATGTGTCTCACCCCAATAAAAGTAAGTAAGTTTGCTAGCAATAAAGAGTGGGGCTATGAGTTCACCTTAGTAAGTAGAGAGAGAGCTAGTTATTCCTCGGAATAGAAAGTTGGATGAGTGAGCAGAAAAGTCAACCTATTGATATTTAAGAGTAGTAAATGTTTTTGCCCAAGTTTAAGTAGTTGTTTAAGCATGATAGTGTTTTAAGTATAGTTCGTTTTACTAAGTTTCCTTTCCTAGTAAGTTTCTATTTTTAGAAAGTTTCCACTTTTAGTAGGTTCCTTATTTTAGTAAGTTTCTATAACTAGAAAGTTTCTACTTTAAGAGTGTTTTCTATTTTAGGATACTTGCGCGTATTAGATAAGCTTCCCATCACCCCTTTCCCTTCGAATGGCCATTTCAGGTCTAGGGGCTTGAGCTATAGGATCCTTTAAATCGGAAAATGCAAACCCTTCCGCCTAGAGTTTTGTAGAAACCATTCGTCAAGAAAGTTCGAAGATCTATACATCTCTAATACATATCCCAACATGTTTTTATGTGTTATAATATAAGTAGTAGGTTATAGGTGTTAATAATAGTATAAGTGTAAGTGTAAAATAATAGTCTAAGTAATATTAGGGTTTCATTAATGAACTAGGTTTAATTAATCAAAGTAGTATTTTAATAATTAGGGTTTAGTAATAAATGTCCTAGGGTTTAATAAATGTCTAGGGTTTAGGTTTAATTAATTAGGGTTTAATAAATTAGGGTTTTAACTAAAGTAGTACAGTTTAGGTGTAATTAGGGTTTAGGGTTTTAATATGTATATGTATATATAATTCGTATATATATGTATATATATATATATATATATATATATATATATATATAAATATATATAAATATATATTTTTTTACATGTATATATATGTATATGTGTATATGTATGTGTATATGTGTATATATATATATATATATATATATATATATATATATATATATATATATATATATATATATATAGTTATTTTGTTTTCTTAATTAACCATAAACAAATCTTTATCTAATCTCCTAGCTTTTAAAGATCAAACTTCTTTTTCCCTTTTTTTTTAAAAGTCGACATGTATGTATGTATATGTATATTTATTTTTTTTACATGAACAATATAAATGTATATGATCTAGGTGTGTTTATGTATATACTTATGAATAAACAAGTTTATATTATGAATATGAATTAACAAAGATCAAAGTTTATGTAAATAGTTTAGGGTTTATGTTATACCTTGGAAGATTCGAAGATGACTAACAAGAAAAGAAGAAATTCTTTGATGATTGAAGATCAAAGCCTTGAAGATTCGAAGAACACCTTGAAGATTCTTGAAGAACACGAAGAACGCGAAGAACACTTGAAGATCACTTGGAAAACCCTTGAAGATCTTGATGAATTTCGATGGTGGTGGGGGTTTCTTGGCCGAATTCCAAGAGAGAGGGGAGAGAGACTTGAGAGAGAATTATTTGTATGAGAATGGGATGAAGAAAACCTAAGAATGGCTCATCTATTTATAGTTGCATTAGGATGATTCTAGATTTAGGTATACTTGAAGGAAAAGTTAGGATTAGGGTTTAGGGAGGGGGTGGCCGAATTTGGGAGGGCATATGGGTAATTTTACCCCCTTTAAAAGTCGGCTAGGGTTACATGGGGTAGTTTGGAACTTTTTCGTTTTAAACCTTGTACTTTGGTTTAGCTTAAATGGTTCCCTAATTATCCAAGTTTAATTATTTAAATGTACAAAGTTTAAGGTTATTTATTTTGTTCACAAAGGTTTATTAATCCATTATTTTTATCTTTTTATTAACTTGTCGTTTATCACACAAAGTTAATTATACGTTTTATAATTTTTTAGTGCTTAACAATTATTGATTAAAGTTTAATCGTTAAGTTTAATTATATTGTTTGGGCATTTAATATAGAATGTAAAAATAAGGGTCGTTATAAAAACTAACCCTAAAACCTAACTAATTCGTAAATTGAAAGTGCAAAATGAAAAGGTACCATGAAAACTGTAAAACTCGGCCAGTATTTATAGACCTCGAAATCCGAGCCAAGCTGGCGGCTTCGTACGAAGCCCCCGGCTTTCCTTGACGGTGACTTTTTCTCCACTCAATACTTGATCGTTACGTTCAAGAAAACGCGTTTTAGGTCTAAGCTGGTGGCTTCGGATGTCAAGCCGGCAGCTTCGGATGTCAAGCCGGCGGCTTCAATTCAGATCTGAGCTTGGAGGCCAAGAAAAACGTGTCGGGCAAAATGTTGACTTTTTGACCCAAGCTGGCAGCTTCCTTGGCCAAGACGGTGGTTTCCCTTTAACCAAGCCGGTGGCTTCCTCCATTATGTTGTATATTTTTGTCGTGTGGTCGTTTTGACAGGTAGCTCGTCGAAAATTGAGTCCGGATGCTCAAGATTTGGCTAAAACGGTGACAGCACGCAGATTTTCAGCTTTTCTTCAATACTTTGTTCCTTTTTCCTATTTTTAGTCCTGTTTTAACACATTTCGTAAACAAAACATTAAAAATACATTTTTTCCATTTTTACCCATTTTTATATGTTAAAGTACTTAAAATGACTTTAAAATGCGAAAATAACTCCTCAAAATGTATTTAAAAACATGTATAATTTAGGAGTTATCAGTTCCATATTGGTAGATAGAACACGGGAATGTGAATCTCCCCGTATCTCCTAGTTTCGTGGGTAGAGAGTCTCTGAGTAATGACGTGCATTCTTCACTCAGTGGAAAATAACTCCTTTGTAGGTGGTCATTTTACATGTATGTATCTATTCTGGTTAGGAACTATGGACATAGAGTCCAAGAATTTTCTTGTAACAACCCAAACCAAACCATGAACAACCCGCGTAAAAATAACAAATAAATTATTTTTTTTGCTGGAACAGCATATGGCGCGGCGCGCCAGAAGGCCGCGCGGCGCGCCATTCTGGTCTGTCCAAAAAGTCTTGAAATGCTAAAAAGATTGGCCACTTCCTGACATAATTAGGCAAAACGCTTTTAACAACATATTTAAATATGTAAAACTAACACATTCCATTAATAAAAATGAGTTTTACGAAGCGGGGCTCACATCGGCCGTTTTACGAGTTTAATTCAAAATATGAGTTTCGACCATCAAAAGTTTAAGTACCAAACTACACTACGAGTATGGTGTTTGGGATTAAACTACCCAAGTCTCGGTCAATACTCCAAAAGCTAAATAGCCCAAAAGCATTCTCTAGCAACGACGGGATCTCTAATCCAAGATGATGCCCTTACCCTTGTCTACAACCGAACCTATAAAAAGGTAAACAATGAGAGGGTAAGCAAAGCTTAGTGAATGCAATAATTATACACATACATATATAACTTACTTACTTGCAAACACTTACACCAAATCCGCATACATACTAGCTACATATTTAGCATACCTTTCACATGTATAACGCTAAGAACCACGAACACAAAGCTAGTATAACAAAAGCATATAACACAACAATACACTATGCTACAACACAAATATAACGATGATGTTCACAACATCCATAGTACTCAAGATCTCAAGGCTAGCCCAACGAATGGTATCGTCAACATCGAACTTAAATCCCATTCGCCTACATTAATGTGGTATCGTTAACACCGAACTTTAAACCCACATATGAGGTATCGTCAACAACGAACTTTAAACCCTCATCAACGTCACTACAATAATCGTATGGCATCGTCAACATCGAACTTTAATTCCATACATGAGGTATCGTCAACAACGAACTTTAAACCCTCATCAACAACACAATATACTCTAGGGTATGGTACCGTCAACATCGGACTTCAACCCATACCTCACAAGTAAATAAACTATATACATACATATATAATTATTCCACTCACCTCAACGCCTTAGTGAGAGATAACCGAGCTTTCAACTTCAATGTAATGCACCTATTACATAATACATAATATCAATCACAAAGCCAAGTTGGTTAACCCACTAAAACTCCGTTCTATGGTTATCTTGACCCATGGTGCAATTTTGACCCATTTTCAACCCTAACCCTAATACTTGGGTTAACATCCCCAAAACCCTAATCATTAGCCAAGTTAAGTCCTAAGACGCTTTCCAATACAAGGTTTATGCATCAAACACATACATTAACCCACTTAGGACCATTTTGACCCATTTGACCATTTAAAGTCAATACTCCCATTTCGGGTCATCCACTAACCCACTTAACACCCCTTTACACATATTTAAGTGTGCTAGTGATTTAACTAACTCATTTAAGCTCATAAACATAGATTAGTACTTAGAAAACCCTAGTTAGTCAACTTTGAGTCTACAAGACCCAAATTCACCCAAAACCCCCTAATTCACTAACAAATGGGTTTTTATGTGCCAATAACCCAAACCCTAACCCTTAATACAATTAAAGTAAGAAATTAGGTTTTATATCTTACCAACACAATCACCACGTAGCTAGCGACTAGATGAACGACTTTAGAACTCGCACTAGGACCCGATTCAACTTCCTTCTTCCTTTAATGGAGCTCTCTCACTCTAGAACTTCCTCTCTCTCTAGGATTTAATGGAAAGTGATAAGGTAGATGAAAATGGAGTAAAGGAGACTCCAACAACTGATTTGGGGCCTTAAATTCGGACCCCAGAGTGATTTTACCGAATTGCCCCCAAAATATCTAATTTAAAAAGAAGGAAGAATCTGTCAGCCCGTAATGTCGCGGCGCGCCATAAGGCGCGCGGCGCGCCAAATGCCCAGTTCAGCTTCTTTTGCATTTTAATCATGTACAACAAAACTTCCACTACAAGAATCTTAAACACACGTATGTACAAGGAAAAATACACGGGTCTTACAACTCTCCCCCACTTATTCGGATTGCATCCTCGCGATCCAAGCCACATGACAAGAAGGAAGATAAACCAACACAAACTCTTCGGGCTCCCAGGTAAACTCGGAACCCTTACTCCGTCGCCATTGAACTTTAAAGGTCCTAACCTTTTTATGCCTCAACCTTTTGACCTTCTCATCGAGTATAGCAATCGGCTCCTCAATATACTCTAACTTATTGTTTAGCTCAATCTCGTCTAATGGCACCCAAGATGAATCATCCGCAAGACACCTACGGAGATGGGAAACATGAAATGTATTATGAATCCCCGCAAGCTCTTCGGGTAATTCCAAACGATACGCGACCTCACCAACACGAGCTAAAACCTTAAATGGCCCAATAAACCGAGGAGCTAACTTTCCCCGTTTTTGAAATCGAATAATACCTTTCCATGGCCAAACCTTAAACATCACCATGTCACCTTCTTAAAATTCGATCGTTCGTCTACGTTTATCGGCATACGACTTTTGCCTATCTTGAGCCTTTTTCAAATGCTCTCGAATCACATCAATTTTGCTATTCGTATCCAATACCAAATCGGTACTCCCGATATCTCTTTGACCCACTTCACCCCGACGAATTGGAGTTCGACACCTTCGCCCATAAAGCATCTCATAAGGTGGCATCCCGATACTAGTATGATAACTATTATTGTACGAGAATTCCATCAAAGGTAAGTGCTCGTCCCAACTACCACCAAAATCAATAATACACACCCGTAACATATCCTCCAAAGTTTGATTCATACGTTCGGTTTGACCGTCCGTTTGAGGATGATACGCCGTGCTCAATTTCAATTGCGTACCCATATCTTCATGAAACTTTTCCCAAAACCGAGATGTAAAATGGGTATCTCGATCCGAAATAATAGATATAGGAACACCGTGTCGAGAGATGACTTCCTTGATAAACAACTTAGCCAAAGTCTCCGACGATATCGCTTCTTTAATGGGAAGAAACAAAGCACTCTTCGTCAATCGATCAACTATCACCCAAATCGAATCAAATTGGGTTCTCGCCGTTTTAGGTAACTTTGTGATGAAATCCATGGTAATGTGCTCCCATTTCCATTTCGGTATTTCTAACGGTTGTAACTTACCATACGGCTTTTGGTGCTCGGCCTTAACTTGCAAACACATGACGCATTGCTGAACATACTTCACAACATCACGTTTCATGCCCGACCACCAATAATCCTTCCTCAAGTCAAGATACATCTTCGTCGCGCCAGGATGAACGGAATACTTTGACTTATGTGCTTCATCAAGTAGAACTTGTCGATAATCACCCATCTTAGGCACCCACACCCTTCCTTGAAAAGAGAAACAAACCATGCGAGCCCATAGTGACGAATTCCGATTGCCCCACAATTCGCTCCGCATGCTTGTTGTGAACGTAAGCCTCTGTTTGAATCACACCAAGTTTTTCAAGAAAATCGTTAGTAATAATCATACATAACAATCCCAATCGTAACGCTGGGTGATGACTCTTTCGACTTAACGCATCCGCGACCACATTCGCCTTGCCCGGATGATAAAGTATTTCACAATCATAATCTTTCACCACATCCATCCACCTACGTTGACGATAATTCAAATCTCGTAGATTAAAGAGGTGTTTCAAACTCTTATGATCCGAATAAATCGTACTCTTGACACCATACAAGTAATGGCGCCAAATTTTCAACGCATGCACAACCGCCGCCAACTCAAGATCATGAGTCGGATATCTCGTCTCGTGTTCCTTTAATTGTTGTGAGACATAAGCGATGACTTTACCTCTTTGCATTAGAACACACCCGAGCCCATTTAACGATGCATCACAATAAACCGTCATGTCTTCCACTCCTTCCGACAACACTAACACCGGAGCTTGACACAACTTCTCTTTTAACAATTGAAAAGCAATTTCTTGCTCGTTCTCCCAATTAAACCTCGCGTTCTTCCTTGTCAACTTCGTCAATGAAGAAGCGATCTTAGAAAAGTCTTGGATAAACCGACTATAATAACCGACCAATCCGAGAAAACTTCGAACCTCAGTAGGCGTAGTCGGTTATCTCCAACTCTTCACCGTCTCTATCTTCCCCGGATCTACTTGAATGCCGTCTTTGTTCACAATGTGGCCAAGGAATTGAACCTCCCTTAGCCAAAATTCGCATTTGGAGAACTTAGTATACAACTTCTCCTTTCGTAAAGTCTTCAATACTTCACGCAAATGACGTTCATGTTCGTTCATACTTTTCGAGTAGACTAGTATGTCGTCAATGAACACAATTACCGACTTGTCTAACATAGGTTGGCACACTCGGTTCATAAGATCCATGAATGCCACCGGTGCATTCGTAAGACCAAAAGGCATAACTACGAATTCAAAATGCCCATAACGTGTTCGAAAAGCAGTTTTCTCGATATCTTCCTCACGGACCCGCATTTGGTGATAGCCGGACCGTAGGTCAATCTTTCAGAAATACGTCGCACCTTGGAGTTGATCAAACAAATTGTCTATCCGAGGCAATGGATAACGATTCTTGATCGTCACCTTATTCAACTCCCGATAATCGATGCACATCCGCATACTTCCATCTTTCTTTTTCACGAATAAAACCGGAGCGCCCCATGGTGAAGCACTCGGTCGAATAAAACCCTTCTCAAGTAACTCTTGGGTTTGATTTAACAACTCTTGCATTTTCGTCGGCGCTAAACGATAAGGAGTTTTAGCAATGGGAATAGCTCCCGGAACCAATCAATGCGAAATTCAACTTGTCTTTCCGCCGGAACACCCGGTAGCTCGTCCAGAAAAACATCTTCGAATTCACTAACAACCGGAATTTCACGAATGGGTGGTGGCTCATCACGAGTATCAACAACATGGGCAAGAAGATCCATGCCACCACTAACAAGGAAACGACTCGCCCGTGCAAAAGTGCATATCAGCACAAGTCTTCTACACTTATCACCGTGAATAATTAACTCTCCCCCACTTGGGGTCTTCACACGAATAAATTTTTCATGGCATGCAATATCGGCTCTATTACGATCGAGCCAATCCATACCCACAAAGTCATCGGAATGAGATCTATCTTAAAGTTTTCGGCACCAAAAACAACATCACAATTTTTACACACATCGACCACTAGCACCGTCTTGTCGTTCGCTATTTCGACTTCTACCGGACGACTTAACTTAGCTAACGGTCTATTAAGTTTAGGAACAAATTTAGGAGACACAAACGACAAATTTGCACCGCTATCGAAAAGAATCCTTGCCGGATTAGAATTAACCATGAAAGTACCTGAGACAACTTCGTTCGATTGTTTGGCTTCATCATTGGTCATCAAATAGTTGCGACCCCTAGCCATATCCACCGCTTTCTCTAGACGCTTAACATTATCGTTTCGCAAATCGGGACACTATGACTTTCGGTGTCCTTCTTTGTTGCAATTAAAACAAGTGAGCTTGTTTGTTGAAATTGGCTTCGGACAATCTCGAACCATATGTCCACGTACCCCACAATTGTAGCAAGTAGGGACAAAGTTCCCAAAACCACCGGTAGCGCCCTTCTTCACACTATTGACACTTTCGGAACCCTTCTTGTTCTTGTTCTTCTTGTTTGAAAAGTTAGAATGACTAGAACCTTCAAACTTTCTTTTGGAAAACGTGAAATCACTCTTTCTTGAAACTTCCGGCTCAAAACCCCGAGCCAATTCGAATAACTCATCAAAAGACTTAGCCATACCCCGACTAATCTTACCCTTGAACTCATCATTCAAAGTACGGTAGAAATCCTTCATTAGCTTGTGATCATCACCCACATATTCTGGGCAAAAACGAGTCTTTGCCAAGAAGGTAGACTAGAGAGTGACCAAGTCCATTGACCCTTAATGCAAATTGTGCAACTCGTCACGGATTCTATCAAGATCGGAAGAAGTTCAGTATTCTTGGAAAAATTCCTTCTTAAACTCCTCCCATGTCAAGCTCATGCATTGCTCTTCACCATATAAATTGATTTTATCGTCCCACCACAACTTGCCCTCCTCGCGTAACATGCTAGACTCATACCTTGTCTTTTTCTTGGGAGGACACTCCGCGGTGCGGAAAGCCCCCTCGATATCGAAAATCCAAAATGTGCTTTTCAACGAATCTCGCACCCCATTAAACATCGGATGTTGAGTATCCTTGAAATTTTTGTAGTGGAAGTCCCGCCTTCCACCCCCACCATTACCTTCACCCCCTTCGCCTCGAGGATAAATGTTTCTAGCCGCTAAAGCCTCCTCTATTGCGGCTTTCATTCGATCATTGATCATTTCGGTCACTTGTCCATCGATCGACTATTGGAAAACCTTTCGAACGTCGTCAAGAAAATCCCTCTTTATCCTTTTAAAGATGGCCTCAACCTTAGCCGTGAGTTCAACGTCCTCAATCGTACCTCCGTCATTGGTGTCGTGTCCATTTCTCATCTTCATTCTATAAAACGAAGTAAATTAAATAACAAAACGAAAGGACTTAACCCATAAGTATATACATATACACCACACTACCCCGTCTTGCTCAACAATCATCGTACATCGCTTGTTTGACACGATTTGAACCCGTAACAATGGTAGCTAATCATTGTTACGTGAGCACATCGCATTAACTCACTAGTACCATGTCTATCTCGCTTAACGATTTCAAATACCACACAAAACAATAGCGCATGATTAGTTCACATAAACCTATGCACTAACCAAGACCCGATCCGACCCAAAGTCCTACAAGTCCCGCATAACGCGCATACACAAAAAGTCTAAGTCTAGGCACCTATCTCAAGTCACCTAAATCCCTTAGACCATGCTCTGATACCACTTGTAACAACCCAAACCAAACCACGAACAACCCGCGTAAAAATAACAAATAATTTTTTTTTGCTGGAACAGCATATGGCGCGGCGCGCCAGAAGGCCGCGCGGCGTGCCATTCTGGTCTGTCCAAAAAGTCTTGAAATGCTAAAAAGATTGGCCACTTCCCGACATAATTAGGCAAAACGATTTTAACAACATATTCAAATATGTAAAACTAACACATTCCATTAATAAAAATGAGTTTTATGAAGTGGGGCCCATATCGGCCCTTTTACGAGTTTAATTCAAAATATGAGTTTCGACCATCAAAAGTTTAAGTACCAAACTACACTACGAGCATGGTGTTTGGGATTAAACTACCCAAGTCTCGGTCAATACTCCAAAAGCTAAATAGCCCAAAAGCATTCTCTAGCAACGACGGGATCTCTAATCCAAGATGATGCCCTTACCCTTGTCCACAACCGAACCTATAAAAAGGTAAACAACGAGAGGGTAAGCAAAGCTTAGTGAATGCAATAATTATACACATACATATATAACTTACTTACTTGCAAACACTTACACCAAATCCGCATACATACTAGCTACATATTTAGCATACCTTTCACATGTATAACGCTAAGAACCACGAAAACAAAGCTAGTATAACAAAAGCATATAACACAACAATACACTATACTACAACACAAATATAACGATGATGTTCACAACATCCATAATACTCAAGATCTCAAGGCTAGCCCAACGAATGGTATCGTCAACATCGAACTTAAATCCCATTCGCCTACATTAATGTGGTATCGTCAACACCGAACTTTAAACCCAAATATGAGGTATCATCAACAACGAACTTTAAACCCTCATCAACGTCACTACAATAATCGTATGGCATCGTCAACATCGAACTTTAATTCCATACGTGAGGTATCGTCAACAACGAACTTTAAACCCTCATCAACAACACAATATACTCTAGGGTATGGTACCGTCAACATCGGACTTCAACCCATACGATTCCTGAACACACGTTGCATCCTAATCTGAGATTCGATAGACGATGGAGAGATTACCCAGCATATCAAAGTAATAAATTCAAATTAGTAACAAAAGATGTAGAGGTGCCTAGGGTAATTGATTGGGATCCTTTGGAAAGGGTCCAACTAGCTGACAGTGTTAGGGAGCATCTGATTCAAAGGTATGGCAGTTCTTCTTTTACCGATTGGGAACGTCTATTCACCATTCGTAGACCTGTATATAAGGAATGGTGTGTTGAGCTGATGAGTACTATAGCATTAAATGTAGATGTAGATAGATTAGATGATAGAAGTTTTCTTAGGTTTATACTTGGCGGTAGGATGTACAGGATGTCCATGCTGGACATGGCCAGGGCATTACAGATATATACGCCCGCTGAATTACTACTACCCGATTGTATGAATTTGATTTATCGTGGTGAAAGGGTAGATAGGAATTTTGATGTGAACGCCGTTTGGAGGCGTATGTCCGATTATAATGTTTTTGGGCGGGGAGGAACACATACCTACTTACATATTAACAGAGCCAAGCTTCGAATAATTCATAGATTTTTGGCTAACTCGATTACACAGAGAGGTCACAACAAGGAAAAATTGACCTTACATGATTTATTTTACCTAAAGTGTATTCGAGACCCAAGAGGCTTTGTTAATATCCCTTACTGTGTTGGTTTTTATTTATCTAAGATGGTTGAAGGAATACAGGAAGAGGGGATTATTGGAGGAGGTATTTTTTTTACTCTCATTGGAGAGTATTTAGGTGTAGATAAGGACCAAGGGGGTCTACTTTTGGAATGTAGGGAACTAGTTGAGCTTTTAGGATTGAGAGTTTATGCGGGTGCTAAGGTATTGAAGAATAGACGTAACCAGGCAATACCCTATGAAGGTAGTCATCTGCAGGTAGAAAGAGGCTCAGATGAGGAGATGGAAGAAGGAGTGAAATTAGGGATGTCATTCGGGAGGCTATGACTGATGTCTACCAGTGTGTAGATGAGTTAGAAATGACAAACGCGGAGAGATTTAGACGGATGGAGCAGTGGCAAGCCCGGAATGATTACGAACATTCCAGGCAACAACAACATGATAGATGGGACTATCATCAGCGTCAGATTATGAGCCGGCTGTCACCTCAGGATCACTACGTTCTGACCCGACCCGCTTACTATCCTCAACACCAGCCCGAGATGAGACCACCTTATACTCTCTACGACCCTAACCAGGCATACCAATACACCTATCACCAACCATGGAACCCGGATGACGACATGAACTGGAACCCCTATCCAGATTGATTTAGTTCCGGTTGGTAATTTATATGATTTTTAATTTTTATTATTTCTGTTTATTTATGTTTAAACACATTATATTATGATATTTTTATTGTAATGTTTAATATTTTTATTTGTTGTACTAATGTTTCATATTTGATTTAAAAGTGGGATTTTAAGTCCCATTTTAAATTGTCATGCTTGTTTATATTTGTATGTATGTATATTGTCAATTGTACAAAACAGGGTAAAACAGCGCATTTTCAAAGACTGGCATTAAGTTCAGCAAAAGCTAGTACTTTTGATGACAAAACGAAAAAGAAATGTAATGTAACAACAAGACGGAATGAACAAATGATGTGCACCATTTATCATTCAACAAACAAACGCCAATATGTTTGGAAACTTTGGTAAAATTTAATCATTTTTCTACGCTAATTACCCTCAATAATTTAAATTGTTACTGATTTCTTGCAAATGAGGGCATTGCAAGATCTTAAGTGTGGGAAGGGGTTAAATTCTTTCGGATTTTTAAAAGTTCAAACTTATACACTTGGTTACCATTAAAAATACTAGTAAAGCAGTAGTTGTATTAGAATCTAGTGCTCTCTGAAAATAATGAATAGCCCTAGTCTTATATACTGACTACCCAATTCTAGTAAATTTTTTTAAAATTTTCAATTAAATGAATTCAAAATCATGTTTATACATATTTATGAATGATAAAACTAGGTGTTAAACACCGAAATTATTGTTACCTCGGAAAGGACATAAATTGAGAAACAAACCAAAATGTCAGAATTCATTTAAAATGGAATAGAGGACAATAAAAAGAAAAATAAAAGCCAAGTGTGAAAAAATTTACCAAGTTATTTTGAACATATATCACATATTTCTGTAACAAATAACTGAAGATGCTTTTGTTTTAGACTAAACTTATCAGTTTCACCCGATTTACTATAATATATTTGAAAGAATAGATGGGTCTACACGATGAATCAATTCCATCATTAAAAGGAAGTAAAGTCTTCCGAAAAAGAAAGGCGCTTCTTGATTTAGGTCATGAAGTTGTCATCCAGACCAGCTGTAGGTTGACGAAAAATCTAGAAAAGTCATCACTAAAATCAGCAGGAAATCCACAGACCTCAGCATCAAACAGGGTCGCCAAGTGGTCAGACTTATCCTAACCATGAGAGGATCTGTCTTGTAAAATGGGGAGGACGCCGTGCAAATTAGCTTGATAAGACTAAAGAATCAGACCTCCAGAAAGGATAATCTCCTTAAAGATTAAAAATCAGCTTTTAAGACAGATATTACTCAATCCTTGAGATTGACCTTAAAGATTGAGAATTACAAACTCATGGAATTCAATGATATCTAAACTCGAGCTTGAACGAGAAAATATTTTGATCAAAATTACAAACCGATTTGTTTTCTGAAAAAACCCATTTTTAATGCGTTCATTACCATTGAACATAAAATCCTAAGAATTCACCTGAAATTCATTAGGTAACCTGAACCAAATCGGGTGTCAACCGTAAGAACGGTGGTTGCATAGTATGATCGAAGACAGGATCTTGTGCCAAACCGAAAAATTATAGGGTGAGCTTTACTATTGCTCATACCAAGGATAGTAATTGCATCCGACACGTTATAGACCATAATTAAAAGCATGTCAGGGGACATTGCCTTAACAGTTGCTTGTTCAACGCTTTCCTTTACAACCGGACGGTAGTTTACCGAAAGGTAATATACGGAGCAAGTATACTGGACGTGTTGCTTTCCCAATACAAGGATAGCAAGTGGGTGACAAAAAACCACAAGTTTTGAGCTAAAATTTTCATATCTGAAACCCACCAAACCCACAAAAACAATTTGCAAACACTGGTGAAGGGTTATTCCAGAAAACTTATCTAGGGTAAAAGCTAGATTTAATTTTCAAAAGATCAAATGTTTTCATAAAGATCCAATTTCCTTAATGGATCTAAATTTTCATAGTCATGTATGACTGTAAACCACATCGTTACTACCATTGTTTATACCGCCGTATAGAAATCACTGATGTACAAAGTGTGAAGAATAAAGAAGTGATTCTAGTATTTTTATTTCAAGACTATATTGCTTGAGGACAAGCAACGCTCAAGTGTGGGAATAAATGATAATGCTAAAAACGAACATATATTTCATAGCATTATCCCTCAAGAAAGACAAGCTTTTAGTTGCAATTGTTCTATTTACAAGTGATATTCATTTAAATAATAAAAGGTGAAGACAAAAGACAGATTCGACGAATTGAAGACGCAAACGACCAAAAAGCTCAAAAGTACAAAGTACAATCAAAGAGGTTCCAATTATTGATAAGAAACGTCTCAAAATTACAAGAGTACAAGACGCGAAACGCAAAATACAAGATATTAAATTGTACGCAAGGACGTTCGAAAAACCGAAATCGGGACCAAAGTCAACTCTCAACGCTCGACGCAACGGACTAAAAATTATGAGTCAACTATGCACAAGAATATAATATAATATTTAAATAATTATATAAATTATTTATATATTATATTATATATTATAAACGTCGACAAACAAGAAAACAAAGAATTTTGAGCTGATTCCTATATAGTTAACATGATATTATGATAAGTAAACATATCATTAAGTATATTAATAATGAACTACATATGTAAAAACAAGACTACTAACTTAATGATTTTGAAACGAGACATATATGTAACGATTATCGTTGTAACGACATTTAATGTATATATATCATATTAAGAGATATTCGTACATCATAATATCATGATAATATAATAATTTAAAATCTCATTTGATATTATAAACATTGGGTTAACAACATTTAACAAGATCGTTAACCTAAAGGTTTCAAAACAACACTTACATGTAACGACTAACGATGACTTAACGACTCAGTTAAAATGTATATACATGTAGTGTTTTAATATGTATTCATACACTTTTGAAAGACTTCAAGACACTTATCAAAATACTTCTACTTAACAAAAATTCTTACAATTACATCCTCGTTCAGTTTCATCAACAATTCTACTCGTATGCACCCGTATTCGTACTCGTACAATACACAGCTTTTAGATGTATGTACTATTGGTATATACACTCCAATGATCAGCTCTTAGCAACCCATGTGAGTCACCTAATACATGTGGGAACCATAATTTGGCAACTAGCATGAAATATCTCATAAAATTACAAAAATATGAGTAATCATTCATGACTTATTTACATGAAAACAAAATTACATATCCTTTATATCTAATCCATACACCAACGACCAAAAACACCTACAAACACTTTCATTCTTCAATTTTCTTCATCTAATTGATCTCTCTCAAGTTCTAACTTCAAGTTCTAAGTGTTCTTCATAAATTCTACAAGTTCTAGTTACATAAAATCAAGAATACTTTCAAGTTTGCTAGCTCACTTCCAATCTTGTAAGGTGATCATCCAACCTCAAGAAATCTTTGTTTCTTATAGTAGGTTATCATTATAATACAAGGTAATAATCATATTCAAACTTTGGTTCAATTTCTATAACTATAACAATCTTATTTCAAGTGATGATCTTACTTGAACTTGTTTTCGTGTCATGATTCTGCTTCAAGAACTTCGAGCCATCCAAGGATCCGTTGAAGCTAGATCCATTTTTCTATTTTCTAGTAGGTTTATCCAAGGAACTTAAGGTAGTAATGATGTTCATAACATCATTCGATTCATACATAAAAAGCTATCATATTCGAAGTGGTAAACTAGTAATCACTAGAACATAGTTTAGTTAATTCTAAACTTGTTCGCAAATAAAATTAATCCTTCTAACTACACTTTTAAAATCAACTATACACATGATATATATCTATATGATATGCTAACTTAATGATTTAAAACCCGAAAACACGATAAACACCATAAAACCGGATTTACGCCGTCGTAGTTACAACCGGGGGCTGTTTTGGTTTGGATAATTAAAAACTATGAAAAACTTTGATTTAAAAGATATACTTCTTGGAAAAATGATTTTTCTTATGAACATGAAACCATATCCAAAAAGCATGGTTAAACTCAAAGTGAAAGTATGTTTTTCAAAACAGTCATCAAGATGTCGTTCTTTCGACGGAAATGACTACCTCTTTCAAAAATGACTTGTAACTTGTATTTCCAACTATAAACCTATGCCTTTTCTGTTTAGTTTCATAAAGTCAAGTTCAATACAAAACCGTGGCCGCTTAAATCACTCAAAACGGATTAGAAACGAAGAAATGGCGAGCAAAACAAAATTGGTAAAAACTACTCATTTTAGCTACGTGAAAATTGGTAACAAATCTATTCCAACCATAACTTAATCAACTTGTATTGTATATTATGTAATCTTGAGATACCATAGACACGTATACAATGTTTCGACCTATAATGTCGACACATCTATATATATTTCGGAACAACCATAGACACTCTATATGTGAATGTTGGAGTTAGCTGTACAGGGTTGAGGTTGATTCCAAAATATATATAGTTTGAGTTATGATCAATACTGAGATATGTATACACTGGGTCGTGGATTGATTCAAGATAATATATATCGATTTATTTCTGTACATCTAACGTTGGACAACTAGTTGTAGGTTACTAACGAGGACAGCTGACTTAATAAACTTAAAACATCAAAATGTATTAAAAGTGTTGTAAATATATTTTGAATATACTTTGATATATATGTACATATTTGTTATAGGTTCGTGAATCGACCAGTGGCCAAGTCTTACTTCCCGACGAAGTAAAAATCTGTGAAAGTGAGTTATAGTCCCACTTTTAAAATCTAATATTTTTGGGATGAGAATACATGCAGGTTTTATAAATGATTTACAAAATAGATACAAGTACGTGAGACTACATTCTATGGTTGAATTATCAAAATCGAATATGCCCCTTTTTATTAAGTCTGGTAATCTAAGAATTAGGGAACAGACACCCTAATTGACGCGAATCCTAAAGATAGATCTATTGGGCCTAACAAACCCCATCCAAAGTACCGGATGCTTTAGTACTTCGAAGTTTATATCATATCCGAAGGGTGTCCCGGAATGATGGGGATATTCTTAAATATGCATCTTGTTAATGTCGGTTACCAAGTGTTCACCATATGAATGATTTTTATCTCTATGTATGGGATGTATATTGAAATATGAAATCTTGTGGTCTATTGTTACGATTTGATATATATAGGTTAAACCTATAACTCACCAACATTTTTGTTGACGTTTAAAGCATGTTTATTCTCAGGTGAATATTAAGAGCTTCCGCTGTCGCATACTTAAATAAGGACGAGATTTGGAGTCCATGCTTGTATGATATTGTGTAAAAACTGCATTCAAGAAACTTATTTTGTTGTAACATATTTGTATTGTAAACCATTATGTAATGGTCGCGTGTAAACAGAATATTTTAGATTATCATTATTTGATAATCTACGTAAAGCTTTTTAAACCTTTATTGATGAAATAAAGGTTATGGTTTGTTTTAAAATGAATACAGTCTTTGAAAAACGTCTCATATAGAGGTCAAAACCTCGCAACGAAATCAATTAATATGGAATGTTTTTAATCAATAAGAACGGGACATTTCACTTTGTACCATAATTGGGGTTTGGACAAAAGAACGACACTTGTGGAAATTAGACTATGGGCTATTAATGGGCTTTATATTTGTTTAACTAAATGATAGTTTGTTAATTTAATATAAAGATTTACAATTGGACGTACCTATAAATAACCATATACACTCGATCGGACACGATGGGCGGGATATTTATATGTACGAATAATCGTTCATTTAACCGGATACGGGAATGGATTAATAGTTAATAGATTTATTAAAACAGGGGCGAAATTATGTACAAGGACACTTGGCGTAATTGTTAACAAAGTATTAAAACCTTGGGTTACACGTAGTCGATATCCTGGTGTAATTATTAAAGAAAGTATTAAGACCTTATTACAGTTTAAGTCCCTAATTAGTTGGAATATTTGACTTTGGATATAAGGATAATTTGATGAGGACACTCGCACTTTATATTTATGACTGATGGACTGTTATGGACAAAAACTAGACGGACATATTAAATAATCCAGGACAAAGGACAATTAACCCATGGGAATAAACTAAAAATCAACACGTCGAACATCATGATTACGGAAGTTTAAATAAGCATAATTCTTTTATTTTATATTTAATTAAACTTTTAATTTATCGCACTTTAATTTATTGTCATTGTATTTAATTGCACTTTTAATTATCGTACTCTTTAATTATCGCAATTTTTTGTATCGCACTTTTATCGCAATTTCATTATCGTTATTTACTTTAAGCTTAAAATTAAGTTATATTTATATATTTTACATTAGATTTTAACTGCGACTAAAGTTTTAAAATCGACAAAACGTTCATTAAACGGTAAAAACCCCCTTTTATAATAATAATATTACTTATATATATATTTGTATTTTTATAAATTTAAAACTAATATAGCGTTAAGCTTGTTTAATTTTCCCTGTGGAACGAACCAGACTTACTAAAAATTACACTACTGTACGATTAGGTACACTGCCTATAAGTGTTGTAGCAAGGTTTAGGTATATCCATTCTATAAATAAATAAATATCTTGTGTAAAATTGTATCGTATTTAATAGTATTTCATTGCAAAAATAATACTATTTCCTAGTACACCTCGCACACATCAAGTATTTTTGGCGCCGCTGCCGGGGACATTCTTGCTTAAACGCCGAAAGCGCAACACTAATTTAAAAAAAAAAATTTATTATTAGTTTACTTTTATAAAAATACGTTTTTGTAAAAATACGTTTTAAATATACGAAAATATAAAAAGAAACACAAAAATATAAATATTTTTAAGAGTTTGTTAAATATATAAGTTCTATAAAGTTTCTTTATCTTTATTTTGTAAAAATATAAGTTTTATTTAATTTATATAAATATATTATATACATATATAAAACAGAAAAAAAAATTACTCGAGGCCCGGTACTGTTACAGCCCAAAGCCTGTCCCGAAATCCCTATCCATGTGATCGCATGGATTTTTAACGTGAGGACCATGCGATCGCATGGCCCTGTCTGACACGCCAACTGTTGACCTAATTAAGCATTAATTACGGAGTATTATTTATTATTATTATTTAAACCCTAATTAGGTTTTATTTATTTATTATTTAGTTTAGTGTTATTTAATTAATTTGTTTTATTTAGTTCAATAAGTTTTAATAAATTATAAAATTAATAGTTTTATAAAATAAATAATATAAAAATAATATTTTTATAAAAATTGTACTTTTTACAACTTTAAGTATATTTTTATATTTTGTACCTTTTTATTCGTTTTAGCGTAATATTTGTATTTTTCGCTCGTTTTTAGTTTCAAGTCATAGTTTTTGCCATAGTTATTTTTACTTCTAGATTTTTAGGCTTTGCCGTAAAATCCCTTAAGTGCTTTTTCTTTAGACTAAGATTTAAGTGCTTTAGAATTTTGCGACGTCGTTTTTATATTTTAGTACCTTTTTAAGTTATTGCCATTTGGGATATAGAATTTCTTTTAAGCTTTAATATTTTTAGACGCAACTTTTAATTTTTAGTTTTTAGTTCCTTTTTAAGTTTCGACGCGCTACATTCTTATTTTTATTTTTCGACTTTTTATTTTTCGACGCGCTCTTTTTCTTTCTTATTTCTCGACCTTCTAGTTTTTATGACATAAAATTTTTCTATTTCTTCTCTCTAAATTTCTTTAAACTTTAACGAAAAATTATTTTAAGTGGTTAAATTGATAGATATCAAAATTTTCTGGTTCGTAGTAATAGTTGGATTTGTACGTGGGCCGGGTTATTGGAGCCAAACAGTACTCAATTATATTGAGACCAAACGAATTATGCCCCTCTGCTGCATCTTTTGGCTATTCGAAATGTGGGCAAAATCAGAAAAGTCTATTAATTTGATAACTTATATAATTTTTCTTATTTTTATAACTAATAGGATATTCAGTGAATGCACTGAGCAAAACGTTCACCACCTTTTGTACGTTCACCACCTGTAACTCGATCAAGACATCTAGCAAATATTGTCGCCATTGATTTTTCTTTAGAATCGTCATCTAGTCGACCAAGTACTCCAATTCAAATTTCCGATAATCCATTTTTTGAACCCGACCTCACAATTGAGAATTCGGAGAATATTCAGGGACAATTCATAGATCCTGAACCATTAATCTTTCCTCCGGAACCACTAATCATTCAAACGGAGATTGTTGAGGAACCCACCATTAAGTCAGAATCCTATAGTGATTCAGATTCAACAAATTCAATCTTGGAGAATCTGGAACCTCTAAGTATGAAAGACCGAATGAGAGCTAAACGCACTGGCCAAGGTCACGCAATTACTCAACCTGACATAAATGCGCCATATTATGAAATCAAGGGACAAATTCTACACATGGTAACTAATCAATGCCAATTTAGTGGTGCGCCGAAGGAAGATCCAAATGAACATCTTCGTACCTTTAATAGGATCTGCACACTATTTAAAATAAGAGAAGTGGTGGATGAACAGATATATCTCATGTTATTTCCCTGGACTTTAAAGGGAGAAGCCAAAGATTGGTTAGAATCGTTACCTGAAGGGGCGATTGATACATGGGACGTTTTAGTTGAAAAATTTCTTAAACAATTCTTTCCGACATATAAAGCCGTAAGACTTTAAGGAGAAATTGTTACGTTCACACAGAAGCCAAACGAAACTCTATATGAGGCTTGGACAAGATTTGGAAAGTTATTAAGAGGATGTCCGCAATATGGGTTAGACACCTGTCAAATAGTACAAATATTCTACCAAGGATGCGACATCACAACACGAAAAGACATCGATATAGCAGCTGGTGGTTCCATTATGAAGAAAACCGCAACTGATGCTTATAAAATTATTGATAACACTACTTCCCACTCACATGAGTGGCACCAAGAAAAAGATATCGTTAGATCATCTAAAGCAGCTAGAGCCGATTCTAGCCATGACTTAGATTCCATTTCTGCAAAGATAGATGCTGTTGAGAGACGAATGGAAAAGATGACTAAAGATATTCACTCAATACGAATTAGTTGTGAGCAGTGTGGAGGACCACATTTGACAAAAGATTGTCTCAGTATTGAACTAACAATGGAACAAAGAGAGAATGTTTCATACATAAACCAAAGGCCTGGAAATAATTATCAGAATAATTATCAACCGCCAAGACCAAACTACAATCAAAACCAGAATTATAACCGAAATGTTCCATACAACAACCAACAAGGTCCTATCAATCAACAAGTATCTAACAATACTTACAATCAGCAAAGACCTGTGTTTCAAAATAAACCACCACAAACCGATGATAAAAAGCCAAATTTAGAAGACATGATGTCGAAGCTAGTTGAATCTCAAACTCAATTTTTCACATCTCAGAAACAAACTAATGAACAAAATGCTCAAGCATTTAGAAATCAACAAGCTTCTATTCAAAATCTGGAACAAGAAGTGAGCAACCTAGCAAGGTTGATAGGTGAAAGAAAACCGGGAAGTCTACCTAGTTATACTAATGCTAACCCCCGGAATGAAACAGCTAAAGCCATTACCACAAGAAGTGATATCACACTTAAACCACCTGAAATACCTGTAATTTCTGATGATGCTATTCCTACTCCACAAGAACCACAATCTGATCAAGATAAGGAAAAAGAACCGGTAGTTGAAAAGGTTAATGAAGATAACACATTTAAGGCTAAACCTTATGTTAAACCATACCAACCACCACTTCCTTACCCTAGTAAAATGAGAAAAGAGAGACTTGAAGCCGAGCAATCCAAATTCTTGGATATGTTTAAACAGATAAATGTCAATCTTCCTTTCATTGATGTGATTTCAGGAATGCCTAGTTATGCTAAATTTCTAAAAGATCTAATCACAAATAGAAAGAAAATGGAAGAACTCTCGGCTATTTCTATGAATGCAAATTGTTCTGCAGTGCTGTTGAATAAGATACCAGAAAAACTATCTGATCCAGGAAGTTTCACAATTCCATGTTTTCTGGGTAGTCTTAGTTCAATAGAAGCATTGGCAGACTTAGGTGCTAGTATAAATTTAATGCCGTATTCACTATACACTAAACTAAGCCTTGGAGAATTAAAACCAACACGAATAAGAATACAACTAGCCGATCGATCAGTAAAATATCCTAGAGGGATAATGGAGAACATGCTAGTTAAAGTTGGTACTTTAGTATTTCCAGTAGATTTTGTTATTCTGGACATGGAAGAAGATTCTCAAGTTCCTCTCATATTAGGAAGACCATTCTTAAACACGGCTAAAGTAATGATAGACGTGTTCAGAAAGAAACTGACCCTAAGTATAGAGGACGAGAGTGTTACCTTTTCAGTTGATAGAGCCATGCAACAACTGCAATCTGCAGATGATACATGTTATTATATTCACACTATAGAATCACATGCAGAATTGTTAGAAGAATTTCCAGAATTACAAGGAACAGGAGAATGTTCTTTAGGAGAAGGAACTGAACCAATTGATGAAACTGAAATGATAGCTACACTTATGGCTAATGGATATGAACCAACAACAGAAGAAATTCAAATGCTAAAAGAAGAAGACAGATATCGATACAAATCATCGATAGAAGAACCACCGACATTAGAGTTAAAGCCACTTCCAAACCATTTGGAATACGCTTATTTACATGGTGAATCTGAATTACCTGTAATAATATCGTCTTCTCTTACTGAAAATGAAAAATCTCAACTCATTTCTGTGCTAAAAGCTCATAAACCAGCCATTGCATGGAAAATTCATGATATTAAAGGAATAAGTCCTTCGTATTGCACACATAAAATCCTTATGGAAGAAGGTCATAAAACGTATATGCAACGCCAAAGAAGACTAAATCCGAAAATGCAAGATGTTGTTAAGAAAGAAATTATTAAACTGCTAGATGCAGGTCTAATTTATCCAATTTTTGATAGTCCATGGGTAAGCCCAATTCAATGCGTGCCTAAGAAGGGTGGCATGACTGTCATCACAAATGAGAAAAATGAGCTTATTCCTACTATGACTGTAACAGGATGGCGTGTTTGTATTGATTATAGAAAATTAAATGACGCCACCAGAAAAGATCACTTTCCCTTACCTTTCATTGATCAAATGTTGGAAAGATTAGCCAGAAATAGTTACTATTGTTTCCTTGATGGTTTTTCCGGATACTTTCAAATTCCAATAGCACCCGAGGATCAAGAGAAAACCACATTCACGTGCCCTTATGGTACTTTTGCTTACAAACGCATGCCATTTGGACTTTACAACGCCCCTGCAACCTTTCAAAGGTGCATGATGGCGATTTTTCACGACATGATAGAAGAATGCATGGAAGTTTTCATGGATGACTTTTCAGTCTTCGGTGATACTTTTGAAACATGTCTAGTTAATCTTGAACGAATGCTTATTAGATGCGAACAATCAAATCTAGTACTTAATTGGGAGAAATGCCATTTCATGGTAAAAGAAGGCATCGTTCTTGGTCATAAAATTTTAAAGGAAGGAATTGAAGTGGATAGAGCTAAAGTAGATGTAATTGCTAAACTTCCACATCCCGCCAATGTTAGAGGAGTTAGGATTTTTCTAGGGCATGCCGGTTTTTACCGACGTTTCATAAAAGATTTTTCTAAAATTGCCACTCCTATGAATAAAATCCTAGAAAAGGATGCTCCATTCATCTTTTCAGATGAATGCATCAAATCTTTTAATATTCTTAAACAGAAACTCACTAATGCGCCAATCATGATAACTCCAAATTGGAATGTACCGTTTGAACTAATGTGCGATGCAAGTGATTTTGCAATGGGAGCCGTTTTAGGACAAAGGATTGAAAAAAGATTTCAACCTATTTATTATGCTAGTAAGACGTTACAAGGAGCACAAACGAATTATACAACTACTGAAAAAGAACTCCTTGCTATTGTCTTTGCTTTTGACAAATTTTGATCATATCTCGTTCTAGCTAAAACGGTGGTCTATACTGACCATTCTGCTCTTAGATACCTATTTTCGAAACAAGATGGCAAACCACGATTAATTCGTTGGATCTTACTCTTACAAGAGTTCGATATTGAAATCCGAGACAAAAAGGGAGCAGAAAATCTCGCCGCTGATCATCTTTCTCGTCTTGAAAATCCCGAATTAGAAGTTCTAAATGAATCAGCCATACAAGAAAACTTTCCTGATGAATATCTATTGAAGATAGATTATAATGAAATTCCATGATTTGCAGACTATGCAAACTACTTAGTATGTGGATTCCTTGAAAAAGGATTATCGTACCAAAAACGAAAGAAATTCTTTAGTGATATAAAACACTATTTCTGGGAAGATCCACATTTGTTTAAAAGTTGTCCCGATGGAATAATACGCCGATGTGTATTTGGGGATGAAGCCAGTCAAATATTAAACCATTGTCACACAGGACCAATAGGAGGGCATTATGGGCCTCAACTAACAGCAAGAAAAGTTTACGATGCTGGATTCTATTGGCCTACAATTTTCAAAGACGCACACATTCTTTTCAAATCCTGTGATGCTTGTCAAAGAGCCGGAAAAATAAGTCAACATGATGAAATGCCATAAAATGTCATTCAAGTATGTGAAGTATTTGACATTGGGGTATTGACTTTATGGGTCCATTTCCAAAATCTCATAATAATCTCTACATTCTCGTTGCTATTAATTATGTATCTAAATGGGCAGAAGCACAAGCTCTCCCAACTAATGATGCACGAGTTGTAGTCAATTTTTTAAAACGTCTTTTTGCAAGGTTTGGAACACCGGAAGCTTTAATAAGTGATCGGGGTACTCATTTTTGTAATAATCAACTTGAGAAAGTTCTTAAAAGATATGGAGTAACTCATAAAATCTCTACTGCTTATCATCCACAAACAAGTGGACAAGTTGAAAATACCAACCGAGCTTTAAAACGTATTCTAGAAAAAACTGTAGGATCAAATCCGAAGGAATGGTCCATTAAATTGGAGGATGCACTCTGGGCTTTTAGAACAGCCTACAAAACTCCAATTGGTACCACACCTTTTAGACTCGTTTACGGAAAAGCATGTCATCTTCCAGTGGAAATTGAACACAAAGCATTTTGGGCTTTGAAGACATGTAATCTTGATTTACATGAAGCTAGACGTCTACGATTAAGTCAACTAAACGAATTAGAAGAATTAAGACATGAAGCATATGAAAATTCGTTAATCTATAAGGAAAGAACGAAGAAATGACATGATAAAAGAATCAGAAGTTCAAAAGAATTTAAGGAAGGAGACAGAGTTCTTCTTTTCAATTCACGATTCAAGCTATTTCCTGGAAAATTAAAATCAAGATGGTCTGGACCATTCATAGTCAAAAGAGTTTTCCCGTACGGAACGGTAGAATTAATAAATTCAAATGGAATTGAATTTAAGGTTAATGGTCACAGAGTTAAACATTACATAGATAGTCCAATGGAAGTTGACAACGAAGTTAATCACAATTTCGACACCACAGCTAACTAAGTGTGGGGAGAATCAAGTCTTTAAAGGATAATATGTATTTTTGTTAGAGTTAGATTTTCTGTTTTCGTGTAGTTTCCGAGAATGGAACCCGAATGGTCTTTCCCTAGCAGACCCTAAAAAACTAGTCTTCTCCCCCCATTCTGAATTTTTTTTTTTAGGTTTTACGAGATGAAGACTTCCTGTGAACTAAACCATGGTCTAATGCTACACGCTTTAATCACTAAACGTAATAATGACACCCTTCCAAGTGAAATAGTATCATTAATCAGAGATAAATTGAACGGAGTAAGAAAAGAATCCAGAAACGAAAATAAAAAGTTACAGTTTGGTAAAGGAAAATCAAAATCCACAGCGAAAAGAAGAGCACGACACCTTGAAAGATGTCACAAATGCGGAAAATGGTCACACGAAGGAAAATGCTCGACGAATCAGACATATTCCAATACCGAATTCGTTACTTTATGCAGAGATGGACCGTTCGTATGTTTCGAAGAAAAAACATTAAATGCTAGAGGTTACGCCTATGTAGCTATGGAAAACCAATTAGTCCGACTATCTTATGAGTGGGCTAAAGGTAACTAAGAATTCTATTTCACAACGCGCATACATAAAAAGTCTAAGTCTAGGCGCCTATCTCAAGTCACCTAAATCCCTTAGACCATGCTCTGATACCACTTGTAACAACCCAAACCAAACCACGAACAACCCGCATAAAAATAAAAAATAAATTTTTTTTTTTGCTGGAACATCATATGGCGCGGCGAGCCATTCTGGTCTGTCCAAAAAGTCTTGAAATGCTAAAAAGATTGGCCACTTCGCGACATAATCAGGTAAAAACCCTTTTAACCACATATTCAAATATGTAAAACTAACACATTCCATTAATAAAAATGAGTTTTACGAAGCGAGACCCACATCGGCCGTCTTACGAGTTTAATTCAAAATATGAGTTTCGACCATCAAAAGTTTAAGTACCAAACTACACTACGAGCATGGTGTTTGGGATTAAACTACCCAAGTCTCGGTCAATACTCCAAAAGCTAAATAGCCCAAAAGCATTCTCTTGCAACGACGGGATCTCTAATCCAAGATGATGCCCTTACCCTTGTCCACAACCGAACCTATAAAAAGGTAAACAACGAGAGGGTAAGCAAAGCTTAGTGAATGCAATAATTATACACATACATATATAACTTACTTACTTGCAAACACTTACACCAAATCCGCATACATACTAGCTACATATTTAGCATACCTTTCACATGTATAACGCTAAGAACCACGAAAACAAAGCTAGTATAACAAAAGCATATAACACAACAATACACTATGCTACAACACAAATATAACGATGATGTTCACAACATCCATAGTACTCAAGATCTCAAGGCTAGCCCAACGAATGGTATCGTCAACATCGAACTTAAATCCCATTCGCCTACATTAATGTGGTATCGTCAACACTGAACTTTAAACCCACATATGAGGTATCGTCAACAACGAACTTTAAACCCTCATCAACGTCACCACAATAATCGTATGGCATCGTCAACATCAAACTTTAATTCCATACGTGAGGTATCGTCAACAACGAACTTTAAACCCTCATCAACAACACAATATACTCTAGGGTATGGTACCATCAACATCGGACTTCAACCCATACGATTCCTGAACACACGTTGCATCCTAATCTGAGATTCGATAGATGATGGAGAGATTACCCGGCATATCAAAGTAATAAATTCAAATTAGTAACGAAAGATGTAGAGGTGCCTAGGGTAATTGATTGGGATCCTTTGGAAAGGGTCCAACTAGCTGACAGTGTTAGGGAGCATCTGATTCAAAGGTATGGCAGTTCTTCTTTTACCGATTGGGAACGTCTATTCACCATTTGTAGACCTGTATATAAGGAATGGTGTGTTGAGCTGATGAGTACTATAGCATTAAATGTAGATGTAGATAGATTAGATGATAGAAGTTTTCTTAGGTTTATACTTGGTGGAAGGATATACAGGATGTCCATGCTGGACATGGCTAGGGCATTACAGATATATACGCCCGCTGAATTACTACTACCCGATTGTATGAATTTGATTTATCGTGGTGAAAGGGTAGATAGGAATTTTGATGCGAACGCCGTTTGGAGGCGTATGTCCGATTATAATGTTTTTGGGTGGGGAGGAACATATACCTACTTACATATTAACAGAGCCGAGCTTTGTATAATTCATAGATTTTTGTCTAACTTGATTACACAGAGAGGTTACAACAAGGAAAAATTGACCTTACATGATTTATTTTACCTAAAGTGTATTCGAGACCCAAGAGGCTTTGTTAATATCCCTTACTGTGTTGGTTTTTATTTATCTAAGATGGTTGAAGGAATACAGGAAGGGGGGATTATTGGAGGAGGTATTTTTGTTACTCTCATTGGAGAGTATTTAGGTGTAGATAAGGACCAAGGGGGTCCACTTTTGGAATGTAGGGAACAGGTTGAGCTTTTAGGATTGAGAGTTTATGCGGGTGCTAAGGTATTGAAGAGTAGACGTAACCAGGTAATACCCTATGAAGGTAGTCATCCGCAGGTAGAAAGAGGCTCAGATGAGGAGATGGAAGAAGGAGTGACATTAGGGATGTCATTCGGGAGGCTATGACTGATGTCTACCAGCGTGTAGATGAGGTAGATATGACAAACGCGGAGAGATTTAGACGGATGGAGCAGTGGCAAGCCCGGAATGATTACGAACATTCCAAGCAACGACAGCATGATAGATGGGACTATCATCAGCATCAGATTATGAGCTGGCTGTCACCTCAGGATCACTACGTTCCGACCCGACCTGCTTACTATCCTCAACACCAGCCCGAGATGAGACCACCTTATACTCTCTACGACCCTAACCAGGTATACCAGCACACCTATCACTAACCATGGAACCCGGATGATGACATGAACTGGAACCCCTATCCAGATTGATTTAGTTCCGGTTGGTAATTTATATGATTTTTAATTTTTATTATTTCTGTTTATTTATGTTTAAACACATTATATTATGATATTTTTATTGTAATGTTTAATATTTTTATTTGTTGTACTAATGTTTCATATTTGATTTGAAAGTGGAATTTTAAGTCCCATTTCAAATTGCCATGCTTGTTTATATTTGTATGTATGTATATTGTCAATTATACAAAACAGGGTACGCATTTTCAAAGACTGGCATTAAGTTCAGCAAAAGCTAGTACTTTTGATGACAAAACGAAAAAGAAATGTAATGTAACAACAAGACGGAATGAACAAATGATGTGCACCATTTATCATTCAACAAACAAACGCCAATATGTTTGGAAACTTTGGTAAAATTTAATCATTTTTCTACGCTAATTACCCTCAATAATTTAAATTGTTACTGATTTCTTGCAAATGAGGGCATTGCAAGATCTTAAGTGTGGGAAGGGGTTAAATTCTTTCGGATTTTTAAAATTTTAAACTTATACACTTGGTTACCATTAAAAATACTAGTAAAGCAGTAGTTGTATTAGAATCTAGTGCTCTCTGATAATAAAGAACAGCCCTAGTCTTATATACTGACTACCCAATTCTAGTAAAAATTTTCAAAATTTTCAATTAAATGAATTCAAAATCATGTTTATACATATTTATGAACGATAAAACTAGGTGTTAAACACCGAAATTATTGTTACCTCGGAAAGGACATAAATTGAGAAACAAACCAAAATGTTAGAATTCATTTAAAATGGAATAGAGGACAATAAAAAGAAAAATAAAAGCCAAGTGTGGAAAATTTACCAAGTTATTTTGAACATATATCACATATTTCTATAACAAATAACTGAAGATGCTTTTGCTTTAGACTAAACTAATCAGTTTCACCCGATTTACTATAATATATTTGAAAGAATAGATGGGTCTACACGATAAATCAATTCCATCATTAAAAGGAAGTAAAGTCTTCTGAAAAAGAAACGCGCTTCTTGATTTAGGTCATGAAGTTGTCGTCCAGACCTGCTGTAGGTTGACGAAAAATCTAGAAAAGTCATCACTAAAATCAGCAGGAAATCCACGGACCTCGGCATCAAACAGGGTCGCCAAGTGGTCAGACTTATCCTAACCATGAAAGGATTTGTCTTGTAAAATGGGGAGGACGCCGTGCAAATTAGCTTGATAAGACTAATGAATCAGAACCCCAGAAAGGATAATCTCCTTAAAGATTAAAAATCAGCTTTTAAGACTGATATTACTCAATCCTTGAGATTGACCTTAAAGATTGAGAATTACAAACTCATGGAATTCAATGATATCTAAACTCGAGCTTGAACGAGAAAATATTTTGATCAAAATTACAAACCGATTTGTTTTCTGAAAAACCCATTTTTAATGCGTTGATTACCATTGAACGTAAAATCCTAAGAATTCACCTGAAATTCATTAGATCACCTGAACCAAATCGGGTGTCAACCGTAAGAACGGTGGTTACATAGTGTGATCGAAGACAGGATCTTGTGCCAAACCGAAAAATTATAGGGTGAGCTTTACTATTTCTCCTACCAAGGATAGTAATTGCATCCGACAGGTTACAGACCATAATTAAAAGCATGTCAGGGGACATTGCCTTAACAGTTGCTTGTTCAACGCTTTCCTTTACAACCGGATGGTAGTTTACCGAAAGGTAATATACGGAGCAAGTATACTGGACGTGTTGCTTTCCCAATACAAGGATAGCAAGTGGGTGACACAAAACCACAAGTTTTGAGCTAAAATTTTCAAATCTGAAACCCACCAAACCCACAAAAACAATTTGCAAACACCGGTGAAGGGTTATTCCGGAAAACTTATCTAGGGTAAAAGCTAGATTTAATTTTCAAAAGATCAAATGTTTTCATAAAGATCCAATTTCCTTAATGGATCTAAATTTTCATAGTCATGTATGACTGTAAACCACATCGTTACTACCATTGTTTATACCGCCGTATCGAAATCACTGATGTACAAAGTGTGAAGAATAAAGAAGTGATTCTAGTATTTTTATTTCAAGACTATATTGCTTGAGGACAAGCAACGCTCAAGTGTGGGAATATTTGATAATGCTAAAAACGAACATATATTTCATAGCATTATCCCTCAAGAAAGACAAGCTTTTAGTTACAATTGTTCTATTTACAAGTGATATTCGTTTAAATAATAAAAGGTGAAGACAAAAGACAAATGTGAGGACCCGACCTTATCCTCCTGGAAGAAGTCATCAACATTTGGTCCCATTGCGATGATTGACTCCAAGTAATATCCTTAAATTGAGCAAATGCTCAGCGGAAGACCTAATTCGTACCTGAGAATAAACATGCTTTGAAGTGTCAACCAAAAGGTTGGTGAGTTCATAGGTTTATCATAACAATCATTTCAATATTTTAATAGACTACAAGATTTCATAATCATAAACATAATACACTCGCAAGTGTATGTAAAGCATTCTAAGTGGTTGAGCACTTGGTAACCATACTTAACTATTAATCAACGTCGCATATTCCCTTTATTATGAAATCTCACTACACTGTACCAAGTGTAGCCTACAAAACGAAGTACTGTGCAACCGTTGAATACTGGTCGTCCAGTCCGGTTGGGGTTGTCAGGCCCGATAGATCTATCAACAGGATTCGCGTTTACAATACCACATGTAAATAGTAGTTACCAAGCTATTAGGGAAGATATGCAGGGTGGTACAACTCAACGTAGAATATATTTTTAGTACTTGTGTCTATTTCGTAAACATTTATAAAAGCAGCGCATGTATTCTCAGCCCAAAAATATATATTGCAAAAGCAATTAAAAATGGAGCAAATGAAACTCACCATACTGTTTTTTGTAGTAAAAATACATATGACGTCATCTAGCAAGTGTAGGTTTGATCTCGGATTCACGAACCTTAACGAAGTAATCCTTAAAAGAATGCCCAAGTCCGGGTTTGAACCCGTGACATCCCGCTAACCCGATAACATCCTTAAACCATTCCGTTGTTTCTACTTTTCTAATTATTATTCGTACATAATTATTTGTTAAGCTTAATTTCCGTATTCATCTCCTTTATCAATATTAAATTGATCGTGAATTCCTACCATCATTTACACCTATTATTATTAACTTAACCCTTATCATCATCCCTATGGTCCATCATCATCATCTATTTTCCTCATTCATATATCATCATCATCTCAGCGATCGTCATAATGATATTCGAACACTACGATTTTCATCATCATTCAAATCATCATTATCCTAATCATCATCGAAATCATTTGCTTCATCACTTGTTATTATAACTCATTCTCATCGTTTTATACATCATCAAAACCATGATTATAACATAGTCATAATTATAATCATAAGTAAAATCATAATTATAATCCTAAGCATAACTATCATATTCCAATCTCGTTCATCACCTTTACTGTTATCATTCTCGGTATTAACCAATCGGCCCAACAACACTAAGATGTAAACTGACCAAACCAAGTACATGTTATAAGTCCACTTAAAACCCCTAGTGACCCAATTAATCTCGTCCCATTTACCCATCGGCCCAATTGTGCATAAAAGGATTTCGACCCAAAAAAAATGTCCAGCAGCTTAACCCTTCATCACGACCTCTTGCTAATCCCTCGGCCAATTTAGAAAACTAGTTTACAGCCCAAAATGAAGGGTATTATGATGAGTAAAAGGCCCAACAACAGCCCAAAATATTAACAATAAACCCGTTCGTTTGTTCTGGATTTGGACAGTTTTTAACTTACTAATAAACCCTATTAATTTGATATGTTATGACCGAACACCTTGCAGCCCTCATCCATAAATATAGTATTAATTAACAAGTGGGGTTGTTTATCATGATAGAGTTTCGGCCAATAAGATAAAGAATACAATCGTGTATCATCATCGTTATTTATTTAAATCCCTTCAGTTGCAGATGATTTATCAAGCATAAAAAAAAATCACAGCTCTCATCCTCCTTCTGATGGGTTTCGATTAACAGAAAAAATAGAATAGAGGAATAGAAGTACTCGAGGGTTGATCATGGCGGTTTGTTCATGGTGGGTTGGTGAAGGTGATCAAGGGTGGTGATTTTGGTGGTTTCCCAACTGCAAAAACAGAAACACTTGTAGTAGTAACTGCAGTAGCAGCCCACTGTTCAAAATAACCGAAGATAGAAACGTTTACAACAGTAGTTTCGAGCAGGTTTCTTGGGTTTGTTTTGAGCAGTAAAATAGGAAAAGGTATAGCAGGTACAAGGTGGAAATAGAAGAGATCGAGGGGTGGAATTTTGGGTGTGCTGAGCTTGGTTAAAAACAGAAGAACATTTAGGGTTACAAGTTTCATTGGCGTTTGTCATTGTTTTAACAGAAGCACTAGTAGTCAACAGTTGTCGTGATGGTTATAGAGGATGGTGGCGGGTTTAAGAAAGGTGGGAGGTGTAGGGTGACGGGTTGGAGAAGTAGAAAGAAGAAAGAGGAAAGAGAGAGGTGAGAAAGGGGTGGTGGCTCGTTTTATGGTGACGGTTTAACACAGAACCATGAAACTAAAACTGCAGTAGCCTGTAGCAGTTATGATCGTGGTGTATGATAGCTCGATGGTGGTTCCCGTTGGTAGTTCTCCGATGTTGGTGATTGGTTTGTGATCAAATCAGATTGAGCAAGGGTGATGGTCTGTTAGGTGTGTTGTTTGTATATGTATTACTCATACATATATTCATATACTCCGTAATATATAGATACAAGATTGGTTTAGGTGGAAACAAAAGACACCCACAGTATTATCTATTAAGATCACCAAATTTTCAAAAGTGATACAGTAATTGATTGATTAGAATTCATCGCATTCCAAACACAGTGCTATCATGAATATAACATATTTAACTTTCAAATTTTTAAACGTGTATAAATCAAACACACACAGTAGACTAATTTATCAATCAAACATAGTAGTATCAGGATATTTAGTTATTTAGTTACCGACAGTTTTTACTGGATCTATATTAATACTAATGAAAAGGCATTCGAGTGTTACTATCGCTTTTCTAATTGAATTCGAAACTATATAAATTTATTCAATATACTTTATTTATAGATATAGATATGTTTTAATTAATAATTATCATAGTATCATAATTACATTTAATAAGAACAATATATAATATTTCAATTATATATATATATATATATATATATATATATATATATATATATATATATATATATATATATACACACACACACACATATCTGTCCACAATTAAAGGTTCGTGAATCGTCGGGAACAGTCGAAGGTCAATTGAATATATGAAATAGTTCAAAAATTTTGAGACTAATCCTAACAGACTTGGCTTATCGTGTTGAAAATGAAATGACCCGTTCTTATTGATTAAAAACGTTCCATATTAATTGATTTCGTTGCGAGGTTTTGACCTCTATATGAGACATTTTTCAAAGACTGCATTCATTTTTAAAACAAACCATAACCTTTATTTCATAAATAAAGGTTTAAAAAGCTTTACGTAGATTATCAAATAATGATAATCTAAAATATCCTGTTTACACACGACCATTACATAATGGTTTACAATACAAATTAGTTACATCAAAATCAGTTTCTTGAATGCAGTTTTTACACAATATCATACAAACATGGACTCCAAATCTTGTCCTTATTTTAGTATGCAATAGCGGAAGCTCTTAGTATTCACCTGAGAATAAACATGCTTTAAACGTCAACAAAAATGTTGGTGAGTTATAGGTTTAACCTATATATATCAAATCGTAACAATAGACCACAAGATTTCATATTTCAATACACATCCCATACATAGAGATAAAAATCATTCATATGGTGAACACCTGGTAACTGACATTAACAAGATGCATATATAAGAATATCCCCATCATTCCGGGACACCCTTCGGATATGATATAAATTTCGAAGTACTAAAGCATCCGGTACTTCGGATGGGGTTTGTTAGGCCCAATAGATCTATCTTTAGGATTCGCGTCAATTAGGGTGTCTGTTCCCTAATTCTTAGATTACCAGACTTAATAAAAAGGGGCATATTCGATTTTGATAATTCAACCATAGAATGTAGTTTCACGTACTTGTGTCTATTTTGTAAATCATTTATAAAACCTGCATGTATTCTCATCCCAAAAATATTAGATTTTAAAAGTGGGACTATAACTCACTTTCACAGATTTTTACTTCGTCGGAAAGTAAGACTTGGCCGCTGGCTGATTCATAAACCTATAACAATATATACATATATATCAAAGTATGTTCAAAATATATTTACAACACTTTTAATATATTTTGATGTTTTAAGTTTATTAAGTCAGCTGTCCTCGTTAGTAACCTACAACTAGTTGTCCACAGTTAGATGTACAGAAATAAATCGATAAATATTATCTTGAATCAATCCAAGACCCAGTGTATACGTATCTCAGTATTGATCACAACTCAAACTATATATATTTTGGAATCAACCTCAACCCTGTATAGCTAACTCCAACATTCACATATAGAGTGTCTATGGTTGTTCCGAAATATACATAGATGTGTCGACATGATAGGTCGAAACATTGTATATGTGTCTATGGTATCTCAAGATTACATAATATACAATACAAGTTGATTAAGTTATGGTTGGAATAGATTTGTTACCAATTTTCACGTAGCTAAAATGAGAAAAATTATCCAATCTTGTTTTACCCATAACTTCTTCATTTTAAATCCGTTTTGAGTGAATCAAATTGCTATGGTTTCATATTGAACTCTATTTTATGAATCTAAAAAGAAAAAGTATAGGTTTATAGTCAGAAAAATAAGTTACAAGTCGTTTTTGTAAAGGTAGTCATTTCAGTCGAAAGAACGACGTCTAGATGACCATTTTAGAAAACATACTTCCCCTTTGAGTTTAACCATAATTTTTGGATATAGTTTCATGTTCATAATAAAAATCATTTCCCAGAATAACAACTTTTAAATCAAAGTTTATCATAGTTTTTAATTAACTAACCCAAAACAGCCCGCGGTGTTACTACGACGGCGTAAATCCGATTTTACGGTGTTTTTCGTGTTTCCAGGTTTTAAATCATTAAGTTAGCATATCATATAGATATAGAACATGTGTTTAGTTGATTTTAAAAGTC
The DNA here is from genome assembly GCF_046630445.1 of Rutidosis leptorrhynchoides. Classification (NCBI taxonomy): domain Eukaryota; kingdom Viridiplantae; phylum Streptophyta; class Magnoliopsida; order Asterales; family Asteraceae; genus Rutidosis; species Rutidosis leptorrhynchoides. The sequence continues at coordinate 444,667,344 of NC_092334.1, forward strand.
AAGTTAGAAGGATTAACTTTTATTTACGAACAAGTTTAGAATTAACTAAACTATGTTCTAGTGATTACAAGTTTAAACCTTCGAATAAGATAGCTTTATATGTATGAATCGAATGATGTTATGAACATAATTACTACCTCAAGTTCCTTGGATAAACCTACTGGAAATGAGAAAAATAGATCTAGCTTCAAAGGATCCTTGGATGGCTTGAAAGTTCTTGAAGCAGAATCATGACACGAAAACAATTTCAAGTAAGATTTCCACTCGAAATAAGATTGTTATAGTTATAGAAATTGAATTAAAGTTTGAATATGATTATTACCTTGTATTAGAAAGATAACCTACTGTAAGTAACAAAGGTTTCTTGATCTTGGATGATTACTTGGAATGGATTTAGAAAACTTGGAAGTAAACTTGCAATCTTGGAAGTATTCTTGATTTTATGAAACTAGAACTTTTGGAATTTATGAAGAACACTTAGAACTTGAAGATAGAACTTGAGAGAGATCAATTAGATGAAGAAAATTGAAGAATGAAAGTGTTTGTAGGTGTTTTTGGTCGTTGGTGTATGGATTAGATATAAAGGATATGTAATTTTGTTTTCGTGTAAATAAGTCATGAATGATTACTCATATTTTTGTAATTTTATGAGATATTTCATGCTAGTTGCCAAATGATGAATCCCAAATATGTTAGGTGACTCACATGGGCTGCTAAGAGCTGATCATTGGAGTGTATATACCAATAGTACATACATCTAAAAGCTGTGTATTGTATGAGTACGAATACGGGTGCATACGAGTAGAATTGTTGATGAAACTGAACGAGGATGTAATTGTAAGCATTTTTGTTAAGTAGAAGTATTTTGATAAGTGTCTTGAAGTCTTTCAAAAGTGTATGAATACATATTAAAACACTACATGTATATACATTTTAACTGAGTCGTTAAGTCATCGTTAGTCGTTACATGTAAATGTTGTTTTGAAACCTTTAGGTTAACGATCTTGTTGAATGTTGTTAACCCATTGTTTATTATAACAAATGAGATGTTAAATTGTTATATTATCATGATATTATGATATATAATATATCTTAGTATGATATATATACAGTTAAATGTCGTTACAATGATAATCGTTACATATATGTCTCGTTTCGAAATCATTAAGTTAGTAGTCTTATTTTTACATATGTATTTCATTGTTAATACACTTAATAATATATTTACTTATCATTTAACATAATTAACCATGTGTATCAATATCTTAATATGATTCATATGTACCTAGTAAGACGTTGTTATAACGATAATCGTTATATATATCGTTTTCGAGTTTCTTAAATTAATAGTCTCATTTTTATGTATATAACTCATTGTTAAAATACCTAATGAGATACATACTTATAATAAAATCATGTTAACTATATATATAACCATATATATGTCATCGTATAGTTTTTACAAGTTTTAACGTTCGTGAATCACCGGTCAACTTGGGTGGTCAATTGTCTATATGAAACCTATTTCAATTAATCAAGTCTTAACAAGTTTGATTGCTTAACATGTTGGAAACACTTAACCATGTAAATAACAATTTCATTTAATATATATATAAACATGGAAAAGTTCGGGTCACTACAGTACCTACCCGTTAAATAAATTTCGTCCCGAAATTTTAAACAGTTGGAGGTGTTGACGTATCTTCTGGAAATAAATGCTGGTATTTCTTCTTCATTTGATCTTCACGCTCCCAGGTGAACTCGGGTCCTCTACGAGCATTCCATCGAACCTTAACAATCGGTATCTTGTTTTGTTTAAGTCTCTTAACCTCACGATCCATTATTTCGACGTGTTCTTCAATGAATTGAAGTTTTTCATTGATTTGGATTTCGTCCAACGGAATAGTGAGATCTTCTTTAGCAAAACATTTCTTCAAATTTGAGACGTGGAAAGTGTTATGTACAGCCGCGAGTTGTTGAGGTAGCTCCAGTTGGTAAGCTACTGGTCCGACACGATCTATAATCTTGAATGGTCCAATGTACCTTGGATTTAGTTTCCCCCGTTTACCAAATCGAACAACGCCTTTCCAAGGTGAAACCTTAAGCATGACCATTTCTCCAATTTCAAACTCTATATCTTTTCTTTTACTGTCCGCGTAGCTCTTTTGTCGACTCTGGGCGGTTTTCAATCTTTGTTGAATTTGGATGATTTTCTCGGTAGTTTCTTGTATTATCTCCGGACCCGTAATCTGTCTATCCCCCACTTCACTCCAACAAATCAGAGACCTGCACTTTCTACCATAAAGTACTTCAAACGGCGCCATCTCAATGCTTGAATGGTAGCTGTTGTTGTAGGAAAATTCTGCTAACGGTAGATGTCGATCCCAACTGTTTCCGAAATCAATAACACAAGCTCGTAGCATGTCTTCAAACGTTTGTATCGTCCTTTCGCTCTGCCCATCAGTTTGTGGATGATAGGCAGTACTCATGTCTAGACGAGTTCCCAATGCTTGCTGTAATGTCTGCCAGAATCTTGAAATAAATCTGCCATCCCTATCAGAGATAATAGAGATTGGTATTCCATGTCTGGAGACGACTTCCTTCAAATACAGTCGTGCTAACTTCTCCATCTTGTCATCTTCTCTTATTGGCAGGAAGTGTGCTGAATTGGTGAGACGATCAACTATTACCCAAATAGTATCATAACCACTTGCAGCCCTTGGCAATTTAGTAATGAAATCCATGGTAATGTTTTCCCATTTCCATTCCGGGATTTCAGGTTGTTATAGTAGACCTGATGGTTTCTGATGTTCAGCTTTGACCTTAGAATACGTCAAACATTCTCCTACATATTTAGCAATATCGGCTTTCATACCTGGCCACCAAAAATGTTTCTTAAGATCCTTGTACATCTTCCCCGTTCCAGGATGTATTGAGTATCTGGTTTTATGAGCTTCTCTAAGAACCATTTCTCTCCAATCTCCAAATTATGGTACCCAAATTCTTTCAGCCCTATACCGGGTTCCGTCTTCCCGAATATTAAGATGCTTCTCCGATCATATGGGTATTTCATCCTTTAAATTTCTCTCTTTTAAAACTCCTTGTTGCGCCTCCTTTATTTGAGTAGTAAGGTTAGTGTGAATCATTATATTCATAGATTTTACTCGAATGGGTTCTCTGTCCTTTCTGCTCAAGGCGTCGGCTACCACATTTGCCTTCCCCGGGTGGTAACGAATCTCAAAGTCATAATCATTCAACAATTCAATCCACCTACGCTGCCTCATATTCAGTTGTTTCTGATTAAATATGTGTTGAAGACTTTTGTGGTCGGTATATATAATACTTTTGACCCCATATAAGTAGTGCCTCCAAGTCTTTAACGCAAAAACAACCGCGCCTAATTCCAAATCATGCGTCGTATAATTTTGCTCGTGAATCTTCAATTGTCTAGACGCATAAGCAATCACCTTCGTCCGTTGCATTAATACACAACCGAGACCTTGCTTTGATGCGTCACAATAAATTACAAAATCATCATTCCCTTCAGGCAATGACAATATAGGTGTCGTAGTTAGCTTTTTCTTCAATAATTGAAACGCCTTCTCTTGTTCATCATTCCATTCAAATTTCTTCCCTTTATGCGTTAATGCAGTCAAGGGTTTTGCTATTTTGGAGAAATCTTGGATGAATCTTCTGTAGTAACCAGCCAATCCTAAAAATTGACGTATATGCTTCGAAGTTTTTGGGGTTTCCCACTTTTCAACGGTTTCGATCTTTGCCGGGTCTACCTGGATACCTTCTTTGTTCACTATGTGACCGAGGAATTGAACTTCTTCCAACCAAAATGCACACTTTGAAAACTTAGCGTACATTTTTTCTTTCCTCAATACTTCTAGCACTTTTCTCAAATGTGCTTCGTGCTCTTGATCATTCTTTGAGTAAATAAGTATGTCATCGATGAAAACAATGACAAACTTGTCAAGATATGGCCCACACACTCGGTTCATAAGGTCCATGAACACAGCTGGTGCGTTAGTCAATCCAAACGGCATAACCATAAACTCGTAATGACCATAACGCGTCCTAAAAGCAGTTTTTGGAATATCATCCTCCTTTGCTCGCATTTGATGATATCCAGAACGTAAATCGATCTTCGAATAAACTGACAAGCCTTGTAGTTGATCAAATAAGTCGTCAATTCTCGGCAGTGGATAACGGTTTTTGATGGTAAGTTTGTTCAACTCTCTGTAGTCAATACACAACCTAAATGTACCATCCTTCTTCTTGACAAACAAAACAGGAGCTCCCCATGGTGATGTGCTTGGTCAAATGAAACCACGTTCTAATAGTTCTTGCAGTTGGCTTTGTAGTTCTTTCATCTCGCTGGGTGCGAGTCTATAAGGAGCACGAGCTATTGGTGTAGCTCCTGGTACAAGATCTATTTGAAATTCAACAGATCGATGTGGAGGTAGTCCCGGTAATTCTTTCGGAAATACATCGGGAAATTCTTTTGCGACGGGAACATCATTGATACTCTTTTCTTCAGTTTGTACTTTCTCAACGTGTGCTAGAACAGCATAGCAACCTTTTCTTATTAGTTTTTGTGCCTTCAAATTACTAATAAGATGTAGCTTCATGTTGCCCTTTTCTCGGTACACCATTAAGGGTTCTCCTTCTTCTCGTACAATGCGAATTGCATTTTTATAACATACGATCTCTGCTTTCACCTTCTTCAGCCAGTCCATGCCAACTATTACATCAAAACTCCCTAACTCTACTGGTATCAAATCAATCTTAAATATTTCGCTACCCAGTTTAATTTCTCGATTCCGACATATATTATCTGCTGAAATTAATTTACCGTTTGCTAATTCGAGTAAAAATTTACTATCCAACGGCGTCAATGAACAACTTAATTTAGCACAAAAATCTCTACTCATATAGCTTCTATCCGCACCCGAATCAAATAAAACGTAAGCAGATTTATTGTCAATAAGAAACGTACCCGTAACAAGCTCCGGGTCTTCCTGTGCCTCTGCCGCATTAATATTGAAAACTCTTCCGCGGCCTTGTCCATTCGTGTTCTCCTGGTTCGGGCAATTTCTAATAATGTGGCCCGATTTTCCACATTTATAACAAACTACATTGGCATAACTTGTTCCGACACTACTTGCTCCACCATTACTCGTTCCGACACCATTTGTTCCTTTCGTTCTGTTAACCCCTGGTCCGTAGACCTCACACTTTACCGCGCTATGACCATTTCTTTTACACTTGTTGCAAAATTTGGTGCAGAACCCCGAGTGATACTTTTCACACCTTTGGCATAGCTGCTTCTGATTGTTGTTGTTGTTGCGTTTGTTATTGTTGTTGGGATGATTGTTGTAGTTGCTGTTGTTGTTGTTGTTGTTGTTGTTGTTGTTGTTTTTGTTGGGTCGTTTGTTGTAGTTGCGATTGATGTTGCGATTGTTGGGATAATTGTTGCGATTATTATTGTAATTACTGTTGTTGTTGTATTGGTGATTCTTATCACCGTTTTCCTCCCACTTTCTTTTGACTTGCTTTACATTGGCCTCTTCAGCCGTCTGTTCTTTAATTCTTTCCTCAATCTGGTTCACTAGTTTGTGAGCCATTCTACATGCCTGTTGTATGGAGGCGGGCTTGTGTGAACTTATATCTTCTTGGATTCTTTCCGGTAATCCTTTCACAAACGCGTCGATCTTCTCTTCCTCATCTTCGAACGCTCCCGGACACAATAGGCACAATTCTGTGAATCGTCTTTCGTACGTGGTAATATCAAATCCTTGGGTTCATAACCCTCTAAGTTCTGTCTTGAGCTTATTGACCTCGGTTCTGGGACGGTACTTCTCGTTCATCAAGTGCTTGAATGCTGACCATGGTAGTGCGTACGCATCATCTTGTTCTACTTGCTCTAGATAGGTATTCCACCATGTTAACGCAGAACCTGTGAAGGTATGCGTAGCGTACTTCACTTTGTCCTCTTCAGTACACTTACTTATGGCAAACACCGATTCGACCTTCTCGGTCCACCGTTTCAATCCGATCGGTCCTTCGGTTCCATCAAATTCCAAAGGTTTGCAGGCAGTGAATTCTTTGTAGGTGCATCCTACAGGATTTTCTGTACTGCTAGATCCAAGGTTATTGTTGGTATGTAGCGCAGCCTGTACTGCGGCTATGTTTGAAGCTAGAAAAGTACGGAATTTCTCTTCATTCATATTCACGGTGTGTCGATTAGTCGGTGCCATTTCCTTCAAAATAGTCAAATGGAACAAGTTAATCATACAGAATATTAAGAGTAGTTAATAGTATTTCGTAGCATAATATGAACTCATTTATAAAAGTTTTTTCTTCATATTAGCGTTTTATAAGTTTAAATTCGGGTAGTACCTACCCATTAAGTTCATACTTAGTAGCTAATATACAATTCAACTACTACAATTCTATATGTAAAACTGATTATAATAATATTTCGCGTTCAAACTTTTATACAATATTTTACAAACTTACAATACCACTTATTTTACATAAAGCATGAAATATAGCACACAATAACTTTGATACAAGATAGTTGTCAAGATAATTCTAGCTAGTACACAAGTCGTTCAGCAAAGGCAATAAAGACACGTAATTCATACGTCCAGAAACAAGTCATGCATTCTGGTTTTAATAGGACTACTTCCCATCCTTGGTCTTGTGGAACATAACCGTTATGGCCGTTAATAAGACAGCGTGTTGTAACATCGTCAAAGGGATGAGGGTTACGTAATGACCAACAGTCTCGTAATAACCTAAAAACCTCATTTCTTACCCCAATTACCGACTCCGTCACTTGTGGGAACGTTTTGTTTAATAGTTGTAGCCCGATGTTCTTTTTCTCACTTTGGTGAGAAGCGAACATTACTAACCCGTAAGCATAGCATGCTTCTTTATGTTGCATGTTAGCCGCTTTTTCTAAATCATGAAGTCCTATATTCGGATACATTGAGTCAAAATAATTTCTTAACCCGTTGCGTAAAATAGCATTTGGGTTCCCCGCAATATATGCGTCAAAGTAAACACATCGTAACTTATGGGTTTCCCAATGTGATATCCCCCATCTTTCAAACGAAAGTCTCTTATAAACCAAGACATTCTTGGAAAGTTCTTCGAATGTCTTACAAACTGATTTCGTCGTAAATAGTTGTGCCAAAGAATTCTGACCGACTCTAGACAAGATTTCATCAATCATGTCTCCGGGTAGGTCTCTTAAAATATTGGGTTGTCTATCCATTTTGTGTTTTTATACTGTAAAATAGACAAGAGTTAGATTCATAAAAAAAATACTTATTAATACAAGCAATTTTTACATATATCATAAAGCATAAGCACACTATATTACATATATTACACCATACGAATACAACTATCTTATTCTGACTTGCTCGTTTCTACTTCTTCAGTTTTGGTTCGTTTTGCCAAGTTTCTAGGGATATATGATGTTCCCCTAATATGAGCTGTCGTTTTTCACAACGGTTTAGAAAAACCTGGTGGTTTAGAGGTTCCCGGGTCATTGTTAGAACTTAAGGGCTTCGGGGGTTGACGATACATATAAAGTTCATCGGGGTTGGAATTAGATTTCTCTATTTTTATGCCCTTTTCCTTATTATTTTCTTTTGCCTTTTTAAATTCAGTTGGGGTAATTTCTATAACATCATCGGAATTCTCGTCGGAATCCGATTCATCGGAGAATTGGTAATCCTCCCAATATTTTGCTTCCTTGGCGGAAACACCATTGACCATAATTAACCTTGGTCGGTTGGTTGAGGATTTTCTTTTACTTAACCGTTTTATTATTTCCCCCACCGGTTCTATTTCCTCCTCCGGTTCCTCCTCTTCCGGTTCTGATTCTTCTTCCGGTTCTTCTTCGGGAACTTGTGAATCAGTCCAATATATATTCGACTCTTCGTTATTATTAGGTGAGTCAATGGGATTTGTGCTAGAGGTAGACATCTATCACACAATATCAAACATGTTAAGAGATTAATATATCACATAATATATACATGTTAATAATATATAGTTTCCAACAAAAATGTTAAGCAATCATTTTTAAAGAAAACACGGTCGAAGTCCAGACTCACTAATGCATCCTAACAAACTCGATAAGACACACTAATGCAAATTTTCTGGTTCTCTAAGACCAACGCTCGGATACCAACTGAAATGTCCCGTTCTTATTGATTAAAAACATTCCATATTAATTGATTTCGTTGCGAGGTTTTGACCTCTATATGAGACGTTTTTCAAAGACTGCATTCATTTTTAAAACAAACCATAACCTTTATTTCATAAATAAAGGTTTAAAAAGCTTTATGTAGATTATCAAATAATGATAATCTAAAATATCCTGTTTACACACAACCATTACATAATGGTTTACAATACAAATATGTTACATCGAAATCAGTTTTTTGAATGCAGTTTTTACACAATATCATACAAACATGGACTCCAAATCTTATCCTTATTTTAGTATGCAACAGCGGAAGCTCTTAGTATTCACCTGAGAATAAACATGCTTTAAACGTCAGCAAAAATGTTGGTGAGTTATAGGTTTAACCTATATATATCAAATCGTAACAATAGACCACAAGATTTCATATTTCAATACACATCCCATACATAGAGATAAAAATCATTCATATGGTGAAGACCTGGTAACCGACATTAACAAGATGCATATATAAGAATATCCCCATCATTCCGGGACACCCTTCGGATATGATATAAATTTCGAAGTACTAAAGCATCCGGTACTTTGGATGAGGTTTGTTAGGCCCAATAGATCTATCTTTAGGATTCGCGTCAATTAGGGTGTTTGTTCCCTAATTCTTAGATTACCAGACTTAATAAAAAGGGGCATATTCGATTTCGATAATTCAACCATAGAATGTAGTTTCACGTACTTGTGTCTATTTTGTAAATCATTTATAAAACCTGCATGTATTCTCATCCCAAAAATATTAGATTTTAAAAGTGGGACTATAACTCACTTTCACAGATTTTTACTTCGTCGGGAAGTAAGACTTGGCGACTGGTTGATTCACAAACCTATAACAATATATACATATATATCAAAGTATGTTCAAAATATATTTACAACACTTTTAATATATTTTGATGTTTTAAGTTTATTAAGTCAGCTGTCCTCGTTAGTAACCTACAACTAGTTGTCCACAGTTAGATGTACAGAAATAAATCGATAAATATTATCTTGAATCAATCCACGACCCAGTGTATACGTATCTCAGTATTGATCACAACTCAAACTATATATATTTTGGAATCAACCTCAACCCTGTATAGCTAACTCCAACATTCACATATAGAGTGTCTATGGTTGTTCCGAAATATATATAGATGTGTCGACATGATAGGTCGAAACATTGTATACGTGTCTATGGTATCTCAAGATTACATAATATACAATACAAGTTGATTAAGTTATGGTTGGAATAGATTTGTTACCAATTTTCACGTAGCTAAAATGAGAAAAATTATCCAATCTTGTTTTACCCATAACTTCTTCATTTTAAATCCGTTTTGAGTGAATCAAATTGCTATGGTTTCATATTGAACTCTATTTTATGAATCTAAACAGAAAAAGTATAGGTTTATAGTCGGAAAAATAAGTTACAAGTCATTTTTGTAAAGGTAGTCATTTCAGTCGAAAGAACGACGTCTAGATGACCATTTTAGAAAACATACTTCCACTTTGAGTTTAACCATAATTTTTGGATATAGTTTCATGTTCAAAATAAAAATCATTTCCCAGAATAAAAACTTTTAAATCAAAGTTTATCATAGTTTTTAATTAACTAACCCAAAACAGCCCGCGGTGTTACTACGACGGCGTAAATCCGATTTTACGGTGTTTTTCGTGTTTTCAGGTTTTAAATCATTAAGTTAGCATATCATATAGATATAGAACATGTGTTTAGTTGATTTTAAAAGTCAAGTTAGAAGGATTAACTTTTATTTACGAACAAGTTTAGAATTAACTAAACTATGTTCTAGTGATTACAAGTTTAAACCTTCGAATAAGATAGCTTTATATGTATGAATCGAATGATGTTATGAACATCATTACTACCTCAAGTTCCTTGGATAAACCTACTGGAAATGAGAAAAATAGATCTAGCTTCAAAGGATCCTTGGATGGCTTGAAAGTTCTTGAAGCAGAATCATGACACGAAAACAATTTCAAGTAAGATTTCCACTCGAAATAAGATTGTTATAGTTATAGAAATTGAATTAAAGTTTGAATATGATTATTACCTTGTATTAGAAAGATAACCTACTGTAAGTAACAAAGGTTTCTTGATCTTGGATGATTACTTGGAATGGATTTAGAAAACTTGGAAGTAAACTTGCAATCTTGGAAGTATTCTTGATTTTATGAAACTAGAACTTTTGGAATTTATGAAGAACACTTAGAACTTGAAGATAGAACTTGAGAGAGATCAATTAGATGAAGAAAATTGAAGAATGAAAGTGTTTGTAGGTGTTTTTGGTCGTTGGTGTATGGATTAGATATAAAGGATATGTAATTTTGTTTTCGTGTAAATAAGTCATGAATGATTACTCATATTTTTGTAATTTTATGAGATATTTCATGCTAGTTGCCAAATGATGATTCCCAAATATGTTAGGTGACTCACATGGGCTGCTAAGAGCTGATCATTGGAGTGTATATACCAATAGTACATACATCTAAAAGCTGTGTATTGTACGAGTACGAATACGGGTACATACGAGTAGAATTGTTGATGAAACTGAACGAGGATGTAATTGTAAGCATTTTTGTTAAGTAGAAGTATTTTTATAAGTGTCTTGAAGTCTTTCAAAAGTGTATGAATACATATTAAAACACTACATGTATATACATTTTAACTGAGTCGTTAAGTCATCGTTAGTCGTTACATGTAAATGTTGTTTTGAAACCTTTAGGTTAACGATCTTGTTGAATGTTGTTAACCCATTGTTTATTATAACAAATGAGATGTTAAATTATTATGTTATCATGATATTATGATATATAATATATCTTAGTATGATATATATACAGTTAAATGTCGTTACAACGATAATCGTTACATATATGTCTCGTTTCGAAATCATTAAGCTAGTAGTCTTATTTTTACATATGTATTTCATTGTTAATACACTTAATAATATATTTACTTATCATTTAACATAATTAACCAAGTGTATCAATATCTTAATATGATTCATATGTACCTAGTAAGACGTTGTTATAACGATAATCGTTATATATATCGTTTTCGAGTTTCTTAAATTAATAGTCTCATTTTTATGTATATAATGAAACGCCCCATCCTAATCCATCCGGACAAAGTCCATATCGATTATAAATGATTCATAATAGTTGATTACATCGCGAGGTACTTGACCTCTAAATGATACATTTTACAAACATTGCATTCGTTTTCAAAAGACAAACTTTCATTTCATCGAAAGTTGACAGGTATGCATACCATTTCATAATATCCAACTATAAATGACCTAATCCGCCATTTACTTAATAATAATCTCTCATGAACTTCAATGACTCGAATGCAACGTCTTTTGAAATATGTCATGAATGACTCCAAATAATATCCTTAAAATGCGCTAATGCACAGCGAAAGATTTCTTTCATACCTGAGAATAAACATGCTTTAAAGTGTCAACCAAAAGGTTGGTGAGTTCATAGGTTTATCATAAAACAATAAAATTCATCATTTTGATAGACCACAAAATTTAAATGCTGCATGGTACAAATGGGCCCGAATCCTATACCCACCTGTAATGTACATGCGATATCTTTTAAATATAGTACACCTTTCTCGTGTACGAAATCATCTTTCATAAATCTTAGTAACCGTACACATATCTCGTGCACAAAAATAACATACACATAACCTGTGTATAAAATCATTCTCTCGATACATAACATTCACATCAATTGGTGGCAATTATCATGTCTACAATGGTGGCAATTATCATGTCCACATAATTCAACGGTGGCAATTATCATGTCCACATAATTCAATAATAATCCACAGAACTTCTGTCTGCATAATAATTCATTCGAGGAATGTTTTGCTTGTTCCTATCTCGTCAAACATTTATAAAAACATTTCATGTATTCGCAGTTCAAAATGTATTTCAAAAGCATTTAATAAAGCAGTTGTAAAAGTAGCGCATGCATTCTCAGTCCCAAAAATGTAAAGAGTAAAAGGGAATCAAATGAACTCACCTATTGTATTTTGTAGTAAAAATACATATGACGATATTGAACAATGTAGGGTTTGACCTCGGATTCACGAACCTATAACATTTGTGTATTCATTAATATATAATCGTAATAAATATATATATTATTATTAGTGATATAATTTTTATATTAATGGACTATATATCTTATTAAGTATATTTATTTTTTATAATTTAATAAATAAGATATTAATATAGTTTTATGATGTGTACCAAGTATATTGTTATCTGGATATCATTTGTTAGTTAACTTTATGAAAATATTAAAGTAAGGGTAATAGTTCTATTAAATTTGATAATAATAATAATTATGATAATTTTAATAATAATGTTATTTTTTTTTAAGAATATAGTTTTTGTAAAAAAAATGATAATTTTAACGATAATGATAATAAAATAAAAAGTATTACTTTTACAATAAATTATAATTTTGATAATAACTCTTAATACTAATAATACTTATTAATAATACTTAATGTTAATAATAAAAATAATATTACTGATAATAATAGTTATAATAATAATAGTAATAATAATAATAATAGTAAGTATTAGTAATACTACCTTTAAAGCTTTCCAAAAAAAAAAAAAGAATGCTTCAAACCGGACTCGAACTCGCGACCTCTAGATTGAACACAGCACGCCCAACCATCCCTCTATCTTTGCTTTTCTAATTAAAACCCAATACCATATATATTTAACCAGTCCTTTCGGCCCAGCAAGAATGGCAGCCCAATTGAAAATTAAAATCGGCCCAACAGCAATAGATTCACGGCTCAATCAGAAAACTCTAGCAGGCCCTCGGCCCAATAGAACTTCAGTCCAACAAAATAAATAAAACACGGCTTAGAAAAGGAAAAAATATGGCAATGGCCCAAGTGTACTCACAAGCTCAACTTGCCATCGATACTATAATAATCTAGTTGTGGTTCAATTGAAAAATAAAGATCCGTTTCATTTGGCATCCAAGAATATTGCCTCCTAGCCGGTCCCTCCATTTCCTTTTATCACGAGTATTTTAACTACCACTCAATCAATCTAATTTACTTTATTTCTGATTTCTTTCTTCATTACAAAATAAATACTTGTTTAGTCTTTGTGTAATAATCTCAAACAGTAGTAGTAATTCAAATAGATTGCAGTTAAAGGGATTGTTCAGTCATAATTTAAAAGGCGTAGCAAATCGAGTTGTTTGATCGTGAAGTGTTTAACCTGCAAGTGGGTGTGTCGGTTGTGAGATGTGTTCGAATATAAAAGAAAGAAAGAACAAAATTAATATCACGATGGTAATGGTGGTGGCTGTGATGGTTTTTCATGATCGAAAGAGGAAAGTTGCAGGTTCAAAAGTGGTGTTTTATGGTGTTGCAAGTGACGGTGACAGAAAACATAAACAGAAGGTAAACTACAGAAGTAATAGCTTGTTCATTATCATCTTTTTCACTGTTATGAGACTCCATATTTGAAACAAAATCATAAAGCGAGAGAAGAAAAAAAATAATAATAAATAGTTTAACCAGTGTAACGGTTGAACCTGGGAACCGACAGTATGATGGTGAAATATGCATTTTATTCTCAAGTTGCATTACATACAATTGCTTTGTGTAGTTGGGAAGAACATAAAAGAAACCGGGGTTAATAAAGTAGAGATATTGGGTTGCGTTTGTAGGGTGTGCAATGATGACATGTGATTTATTATGATGGGTATGGTGGTGTTGATTTGGGTTTACGTTCAAAAAGAGAGGAAGGATCGTTAGGTGGTGGTGACGAAAGGTAATTTCGGTGGAGGATGGCTTGGGTTGTCAACTAGTTAAAGAAGAGGAGGAAGAGGGTGGTATTCCCTCCAAGGTGATAAGGGTTGATCGATTGTTATAATCAATTGAAGGAGTCGACGGGATATTCGAGCAAGAGATGAAGACAAGAGGAAGAAATAAGAATAAATAAAGCATGATCACAATGGGTAACAGAATTTGTTTTTGTTGATGATAATGAGCTCGATTTGGTTAACAAAGTCACAGAAAGGAACAAAATTACATAAAGGTTGATAGGGATGTTAAATGATGTGAGCATGAATACATGTACGTGGGTGTGACAGTTGAAGAAATTAAATGAAGTAATATCAAGTTTGAACGTGTGATGAAATCATGATCTTAGCCTAATCCCATTCATGCATTTACATGTTCTCTTTAATATTGGTTTAGTGGATTAGTTAGTAGTAGTTAACGTGCACTAATTTTTCAACTGTAGTAGTAGTAATTTTATTTACTATTTGCTTTGTAACCGTAGTATATCCACTATTTATATGTATTGTTTTTTGTGAACTAAACTTGAGTGCGAGAGGAAAGGAAACAGATGGAAACAGACACAGATATTGGTGGTGGGTTGATGTGGTTTGATCATACATGTATATTTATTTATATAATATAGATTATGATAAAGGGACACAACTAGTAATCTTGATTGAAAATTCACAATCACGGGTGAAATTAAATTAGTGGGTTTAGAAATTGGAAAAGGTAGAAACAAGGACAGAAAGTAGTAGATGGTGGGTTTCATGTTTGGGATGTTTAGACATACCTAATAATATGATAGCAATAATGATCGAATAACAGATAGTGGTTGTTTGTGTCCATTGAATCCATATGTAAATATGTATATATAATATATGTTTGATTGTGAAAGAAACAAAACACTTTCAATCAGTGGAATGAAAAACAGATAGGAATAAATAGAAAAATATATAATTGAAGTCGACCTATAATGGAATCATTTGATTGATTAAATTCAATATTATTGCTAAAGATATAAATGTCTTAATAATAAATAAATACTGTTAATAAAGATAATAATAATAATAATAATAATAATAATAATAATAATAATAATAATAATAATAATAATAATAATAATAATAATAATAATAATAATAATAATAGAAATCATAATAATGTTAATAATATTAATAATACTTAATAATAATACTAGTAATAACAAGTTACAGGTTTCAATTTTTATATTTATTTATTATATATTATAATAATATTAATAATACAAATAATAATATTAATATTAGTAATTATAATGAGAGTGATAATAATAGTATTGATATAACATTATATTTAAACTTGTAATCAAATTTTAATACATTAATATTACGCATGTCACTTCTAACAATTATATAATATATATAATAACATATTTAATTTACGACAGTTGTTCGTGATTCGTCGGAAGTGGTCGAAGGTCAATTGAATATATGAAACAGTTCAAACTTTTTGAGACTCAACCTTACAGACTTTGCTTATCGTGTCGAAACCATATAAAGATTAAGTTTAAATTTGATTGGAAATTTTCGGGTCGTCACAGTACCTACCCGTTAAAGAAATTTTGTCCCGAAATTTGATCGAGGTTGTCATGGCTAACTATAAAAATGTTTTCATGACGAATATGAGTTGATGGATAGAATTTTATCCTCATTGAGTAGTATGGATAAAACAATTTGATTACGCGAGGAGTATAAGTGAAGCTATCGCAAAAGAGTGAAATGAGTAAATGTATATTCGTTTTAACCGATGACGTAATTATGATTGATTTTCGGAATTCAAGGGATTTGGAGAAAATTTTGGTGATAAGATTTGATTCTTCGGTACTTAAGAAAATTAGGATCCGCTTTAAATGCGATCATCTGTTTTGATTGCTCTTTCGGATATTTTACTATAAATCCACTTTCTTCGTTTCCTTATTTCCACAGCTCACACCTTCTATTCTTTCTCCCTCAACTCATACTTTGAAGCATTCTTCAATATGCTCCATCCAGTACTGATTCTTGATATACTCCTAACTTTCGTATATGTCATTCTTCTTTTTCATTTACCACCAGAGGATTTTATTTATTTTTACTATTACCTTGGGTTTATAGTGTTATTAATTTTCCCATGCCTTTACGTGGCAATACGTATTGATATGCACGGTTTGTAATTTTCTTTTATATTCAAGGGTTCCATACTTTTGTCTCCCCTTCCCGACTACAAGTCAAGCAAATAATGGTCCGGAATTCGTAGGTATGAAGTTTTGGATGAACATAGATAATGTTCTAAGAAGGAAATCGTAATGGCACGATCTTGATTTGTTAAATTACCAGAATATCCGGAAAGATAGAATTATCAAGAAGATATGTTCTTGATATGTTTAGAGGTTAGATAGAATGTAAGAGTCGTGTAACATGACACATGATGATGGTACTGAGAATCATCACGTTTCATTAGAAACTAGGCATGAATTACTGTAATATAATCACGTTGATCAAGTGTCATTATATTATACTAACTCATGCATCAGTTCCCAACACTACTTCAAAACATTTATTCGTAATTTATACATAAGTTTTACAGAAGTTTCCAATATAATGTAATACAGAATACACGAATAGATAACTAATTTCGGACAAGAAGAGTTATGAAAATATCCTCAAAAATGTCGAAGATATTTATGATGATATTTTGGGATTTCTAAGTTCGATGGTTGATGAAGAAATATTTTCCGCAAGATTTTAACATGAGTACGGAGCAAGATATTCGTTGAAGGTTTCATCGGATCCAGAATTACCTGGGTTCTTTGAATATATGGTATGGTCCTTGTATTTGACCTTGATCTTCTTCATGGTTTGCTCAATCCGTTTTTCAGTACCAAATTTTCTATCGAGCGTTCCTAACACTCCCTTCTTTATCGTCAAACTTTTGGCTGTTTAGACCATCTACAATTTTTCTGTTTCCTCTGCATTTAATGCTACGATATCTGAATTATCGGTTATCAATCCGAGGTGATTTCAGGAGAATTGTGTTTTTAGATGATTAAACGTTAATGGTTATATGGTGGAATATAAAGGTCCTCCGGTAACAATAAATGAGCACTCTTATATATCAAAATTACAATAAGGTTTGTTCGAATGAAAGGTTCATGTTGATTTGCTGGAGCTGTGACAAAATTGGCTAATTTGAAAAGGGATTGTAAAGTTATTTTAGCTAATAATTGCCAAAGGGTCTTGCACAGTTTTGAAGTCATAGTATAGCTTTGAAAGCTATAGGAATATAAGAGTGATGCTTTCTGTTAAATCTTGACTTGGATTTTAATTTGTCAAAATTGGAATATGTAATCAAATTTGGATGAGAATGATTGTTTTGATTTCTATAAAAGAATGTGTATCATTGTGAAGGTAGTGAGTATAGTTGATGATTGCTGAATCAAAATTGAAGAATGTAATATATTAATTGTGAATTTATATATCTCTCGGGTATTACCTACCCGTTAAAAAAAAAATTCACAAATAATATTTTGTACCAGAGAATTTTTTTCACAGTCTTTATAAAATATAAGTATATTTTCTTCAGATGTAATGTAGATTTGATGAGTTAAGTTCATTTGATCTAAGGCTTGAATTAGAAATGAATAATCTCTAACATTAGAGATTACATAATCTTCACAGAGTATTTCATTATTGTGATCGATACTTCATTATTTAATCTTTTAGATATTTCCTTAGTGAATCATGATGATGCTCATAGAATTCTTGCTAACTTCGCAAGATACGAATGTTGTTTTCCAGTAAGTTTCGAGTACATTGAAGATGAAAGTGTAGAATCAAACATGTTATTGAATAATACACTTGGTTTATTATGAAACGGAATTCACATATCTGTGGATGTAAGTATGATAGGAAATGACTGTTGAATCAGATTTAAAGAATGTACAGTGTAACTTATTAATGTGAAATCTTAAATATTCCTCGGGTATTATCTACCCGTTAAAATATTTTCATCATTAACAGTTTGTACGAAAGAATTTTTAATTACAATCTTTGTGAATATATACCTAGATATATATTTTCTTTAGATGTAATCATGGATTTAATGAGTCAATATAAGATTAGACTCATTTGATTTTCAGTTTGAGCTAGAATAAGTAATCTCTAAAACTATTAGGATCCACATATTCTTCGCAG
The DNA here is from genome assembly GCF_046630445.1 of Rutidosis leptorrhynchoides. Classification (NCBI taxonomy): domain Eukaryota; kingdom Viridiplantae; phylum Streptophyta; class Magnoliopsida; order Asterales; family Asteraceae; genus Rutidosis; species Rutidosis leptorrhynchoides. Next base: position 444,685,678 of record NC_092334.1, read on the forward strand.
AATATTAATGAAGTTATGGGTCAATACTTCATCGTTAGCTATTAGGATCCACATATTCTTCGCAGAATATTAATGAAGTTATGGATCAATACTTCATCGTTCATTGCTGTTGGCACTCCTTGATATCTATGGTGCGTATGATGTTGATGTTCGTGGGACAGATTGTGAAATTGAGACGTGTGATGCGGATGTTGCTGTTGGCGGTGGTGATGGTACTATTGATGTTGCTGAAGCTGGTAAGTTTTGCACCATATTCTCCACATTGATTACTCGAGCGCGAAGCTTGTTGACTTCTTCCATTATTCCGGGATGATTGTCGGTAGGAACGAGCGAGTGAATAAGGTTTTGAATTTGAGATAGTATATAATCATAGCGAGATATTCGAAAAATGAGGGTGAAAATGGTGTTTCTAATAGGTTCACCGGTAAGTGCTTCAGATTCTTCGCCAAGAGGGGAATGTGGTGGATGGAAGGTATCGCCTTCTTCTTGTCTCCAATGGTTAAGTAGATTACGAACTCACCAGATGAATTGAGGATGGTCAATTGATTGGTTCATTCTGGTGACGCTGCTTTCGGAGCTGGAGTGGGACTCCATATCGGATTCCGAGGGACTTGAACTAGTTGTGAGTTCCATTGCGTACGATTGAATAAAGAATTTTTCGATATGAAATGATTTTCGGATATCGGATGATATTCTAATTACATAGAATACCTATATAGTACAGAGGATCCCGTAGATTACGAAGGGAATTAAGGAAACGTGTCAGATAAAGTCTACAGTAACAGATACGCTAAGATATGAATTAGCAGATACGCTAAGATATGAATTTTGTCTATACACTATTCATGCAATCAATGCAGTAAGATGTGTCTAGACTAGGAATAATAAGCAGGTAATTTCCTAAGGATGATAAGTAGATGATTTCCGACTAGAAATGATAAGCAAAACTTTTGATATGCAGACACGGTCGAAGTCCAGACTCACTAATGCATCTTAACAACTACTAGTTAGACACACTAATGCAAGACCTGGTTCGCTAAGACCACCGCTCTGATACCAACTGAAACGCCCCATCCTAATCCATTCGGACGAAGTCCATATCGATTATAAATGATTCATAATAGTTGATTACATCTCGAGGTACTTGACCTCTAAATGATACATTTTACAAACATTGCATTCGTTTTCAAAAGACAAACTTTCATTTCATCGAAAGTTGACAGGTATGCATACCATTTCATAATATCCAACTATAAATGACCTAATCCGCCATTTACTTAATAATAATCTCTTATGAACTTCAATGACTCGAATGGTCTTTTGAAATATGTCATGAATGACTCCAAATAATATCCTTAAAATGAGCTAATGCACAGCGGAAGATTTCTTTCATACCTGAGAATAAACATGCTTTAAAGTGTCAACCAAAAGGTTGGTGAGTTCATAGGTTTATCATAAAACAATAAAATTCATCATTTTGATAGACCACAAAATTTAAATGCTGCATGGTACAAATGGGCCCGAATCCTATACCCACCTGTAATGTACATGCGATATATTTTAAATACAGTACACCTTTCTCGTGTACGAAATCATCTTTCATAAATCTTAGTAACCGTACACATATCTCGTGCACAAAAATAACATACACATAACCTGTGTATAAAATCATTCTCTCGATACATAACATTCACATCAATTGGTGGCAATTATCATGTCCACAATGGTGGCAATTATCATGTCCACATAATTCAACGGTGGCAATTATCATGTCCACATAATTCAATAATAATCCACAGAACTTCTGTCTGCATAATAATTCATTCGAGGAATGTTTTACTTGTGCCTATCTCGTCAAACATTTATAAAAACATTTCATGTATTCGCAGTTCAAAATGTATTTCAAAAGCATTTAATAAAGCAGTTGTAAAAGTAGCGCATGCATTCTCAGTCCCAAAAATGTAAAGAGTAAAAGGGAATCAAATGAACTCACCTATTGTATTTTGTAGTAAAAATACATATGACGATATTGAACAATGTAGGGTTTGGCCTCGGATTCACGAACCTATAACATTTGTGTATTCATTAATATATAATCGTAATAAATATATATATTATTATTAGTGATATAATTTTTATATTAATGGACTATATATCTTATTAAGTATATTTATTTTTTATAATTTAATAAATAAGATATTAATATAGTTTTATGATGTGTACCAAGTATATTGTTATCTGGATATCATTTGTTAGTTAACTTTATGAAAATATTAAAGTAAGGGTAATAGTTCTATTAAATTTGATAATAATAATAATTATGATAATTTTAATAATAATGTTATTTTTTTTTTTAAGAATACAGTTTTTGTAAAAAAAAATGATAATTTTAACAATAATGATAATAAAATAAAAAGTATTACTTTTACAATAAAATTATAATTTTGATAATAACTCTTAATACTAATAATACTTATTAATAATACTTAATGTTAATAATAAAAATAATATTACTGATAATAGTAGTTATAATAATAATAGTAATAATAATAATAATAATAATAATAGTAAGTATTAGTAATACTACCTTTAAAGCTTTCCAAAAAAAAAAAGAATGCTTCAAACCGAACTCGAACTCGCGACCTCTAGATTGAACACAGCACGCCCAACCATCCCTCTATCTTTGCTTTTCTAATTAAAACCCAATACCATATATATTTAACCAGTACTTTCGGCCCAGCAAGAATGGCAGCCCAATTGAAAATTAAAATCGGCCCAACAGCAATAGATTCACGGCTCAATCAGAAAACTCTAGCAGACCCTCGGCCCAACAGAACTTCAGTCCAACAAAATAAATAAATCCCGGCTTAGAAAAGGAAAAAATAAGGCAATGGCCCAAGTGTACTCACAAGCTCAACTTGCCATCGATACTATAATAATCTAGTTGTGGTTCAATTGAAAAATAAAGATCCGTTTCATTTGGCATCCAAGAATATTGCCTCCTAGCCGGTCCCTCCATTTCCTTTTATCACGAGTATTTTAACTACCACTCAATCAATCTAATTTACTTTATTTCTGATTTCTTTCTTCATTACAAAATAAATGCTTGTTTAGTCTTTGTGTAATAATCTCAAACAGTAGTAGTAATTCAAATAGATTGCAGTTAAAGGGATTGTTCAATCATAATTTAAAAGGCGTAGCAAATCGAGTTGTTTGATCGTGAAGTGTTTAACCTGCAAGTGGGTGTGTCGGTTGTGAGATGTGTTCGAATATAAAAGAAAGAAAGAACAAAATTAATATCACGATGGTAATGGTGGTGGCTGTGATGGTTTTTCATGATCGAAAGAGGAAAGTTGCAGGTTCAAAAGTGGTGTTTTATGGTGTTCCAAGTGACGGTGACAGAAAACATAAACAGAAGGTAAACTACAGAAGTAATAGTTTGTTCATTATCATCTTTTTCACTGTTATGAGACTCCATATTTGAAACAAAATCATAAAGCGAGAGAAGAAAAAAAATAATAATAAATAGTTTAACCAGTGTAACGGTTGAACCTGGGAACCGACAGTATGATGGTGCAATATGCATTTTATTCTCAAGTTGCATTACATACAATTGCTTTGTGTAGTTGGGAAGAACATAAAAGAAACCGGGGTTAATAAAGTGGAGATATTGGGTTGCGTTTGTAGGGTGTGCAATGATGACATGTGATTTATTATGATGGGTAAGGTGGTGTTGATTTGGGTTTACGTTCAAAAAGAGAGGAAGGATCGTTAGGTGGTGGTGACGAAAGGTAATTTCGGTGGAGGATGGCTTAGGTTGTCAACTAGTTAAAGAAGAGGAGGAAGAGGGTGGTATTCCCTCCAAGGTGATAAGGGTTGATCGATTGTTATAATCAATTGAAGGAGTCGACGGGATATTCGAGCAAGAGATGAAGACAAGAGGAAGAAATAAGAATAAATAAAGCATGATCACAATGGGTAACAGAATTTGTTTTTGTTGATGATAATGAGCTCGATTTGGTTAACAAAGTCACAGAAAGGAACAAAATTACATAAAGGTTGATAGGGATGTTAAATGATGTGAGCATGAATACATGTACGTGGGTGTGACAGTTGAAGAAATTAAATGAAGTAATATCAAGTTTGAACGTGTGATGAAATCATGATCTTAGCCTAATCCCATTCATGCATTTACATGTTCTCTTTAATATTGGTTTAGTGGATTAGTTAGTAGTAGTTAACGTGCACTAATTTTTCAACTGTAGTAGTAGTAATTTTATTTACTATTTGCTTTGTAACCGTAGTATATCCACTATTTATATGTATTGTTTTTTGTGAACTAAACTTGAGTGCGAGAGGGAAGGAAACAGATGGAAACAGACACAGATATTGGTGATGGGTTGATGTGGTTTGATCATACATGTATATTTATTTATATAATATAGATTATGATAAAAGGACACAACTAGTAATCTTGATTGAAAATTCACAATCACGGGTGAAATTAAATTAGTGGGTTTAGAAATTGGAAAAGGTAGAAACAAGGACAGAAAGTAGTAGATGGTGGGTTTCATGTTTGGGATGTTTAGACATACCTAATAATATGATAGCAATAATCATCGAATAACAGATAGTGGTTGTTTGTGTCCATTGAATCCATATGTAAATATGTATATATAATATATGTTTGATTGTGAAAGAAACAAAACACTTTCAATCAGTGGAATGAAAAACAGATAGGAATAAATAGAAAAATATATAATTGAAGTCGACCTATAATGGAATCATTTGATTGATTAAATTCAATATTATTGCTAAAGATATAAATGTCTTAATAATAAATAAATACTGTTAATAAAGATAATAATAATAATAATAATAATAATAATAATAATAATAATAATAATAATAATAATAATAATAATAATAATAATAATAATAATAATAATAATAATAGAAATCATAATAATGTTAATAATATTAATAATACTTAATAATAATACTAGTAATAACAAGTTACAGGTTTCAATTTTTATATTTATTTATTATATATTATAATAATATTAATAATACAAATAATAATATTAATATTAGTAATTATAATGAGAGTGATAATAGTAGTATTGATATAACATTATATTTAAACTTGTAATCAAATTTTAATACATTAATATTACACATGTCACTTCTAACAATTATATAATATATATAATAACATATTTAATTTACGACAGTTGTTCGTGATTCGTCGGAAGTGGTCGAAGGTCAATTGAATATATGAAACAGTTCAAACTTTTTGAGACTCAACCTTACAGACTTTGCTTATCGTGTCGAAACCATATAAAGATTAAGTTTAAATTTGATTGGAAATTTTCGGGTCATCACATATAACTCATTGTTAAAATACCTAATGAGATACATACTTATAATAAAATCATGTTAACTATATATATAACCATATATATGTCATCGTATAGTTTTTACAAGTTTTAACGTTCGTGAATCACCGGTCAACTTGGGTGGTCAATTGTCTATATGAAACCTATTTCAATTAATCAAGTCTTAACAAGTTTGATTGCTTAACATGTTGGAAACACTTAATCATGTAAATAACAATTACATTTAATATATATATAAACATGGAAAAGTTCGGGTCCCGAAATTTTAAGCAGTTGGAGGTGTTGACGTATCTTCTGGAAATAAATGCTGGTATTTCTTCTTCATTTGATCTTCACGCTCCCAGGTGAACTCGGGTCCTCTACGAGCATTCCATCAAACCTTAACAATCGGTATCTTGTTTTGTTTAAGTCTCTTAACCTCACGATCCATTATTTCGACGGGTTCTTCAATGAATTGAAGTTTTTCATTGATTTGGATTTCGTCCAACGGAATAGTGAGATCTTCTTTAGTAAAACATTTCTTCAAATTTGAGACGTGGAAAGTGTTATGTACAGCCGCGAGTTGTTGAGGTAGCTCCAGTTGGTAAGCTACTGGTCCGACACGATCTATAATCTTGAATGGTCCAATGTACCTTGGATTTAGTTTCCCCCGTTTACCAAATCGAACAACGCCTTTCCAAGGTGAAACCTTAAGCATGACCATTTCTCTAATTTCAAACTCTATATCTTTTCTTTTACTGTCCGCGTAGCTCTTTTATCGACTCTGGGCGGTTTTCAATCTTTGTTGAATTTGGATGATTTTCTCGGTAGTTTCTTGTATTATCTCCGGACCCGTAATCTGTATATCCCCCACTTCACTCCAACAAATCGGAGACCTGCACTTTCTACCATAAAGTGCTTCAAACGGCGTCATCTCAATGCTTGAATGGTAGCTGTTGTTGTAGGAAAATTCTGCTAACGGTAGATGTCGATCCCAACTGTTTCCGAAATCAATAACACAAGCTCGTAGCATGTCTTCAAGCGTTTGTATCGTCCTTTCGCTCTGCCCATCAGTTTGTGGATGATAGGCAGTACTTATGTCTAGACGAGTTCCCAATGCTTGCTGTAATGTCTGCCAGAATCTTGAAATAAATCTGCCATCCCTATCAAAGATAATAGAGATCGGTATTCCATGTCTGGAGATGACTTCCTTCAAATACAGTCGTGCTAACTTCTCCATCTTGTCATCTTCTCTTATTGGCAGAAGTGTGCAGACTTGGTGAGACGATCAACTATTACCCAAATAGAATCATAACCACTTGCAGTCCTTGGAAATTTAGTAATGAAATCCATGGTAATGTTTTCCCATTTCCATTCCGGGATTTCAGGTTGTTATAGTAGACCTGATGGTTTCTGATGTTCAGATTTGACCTTAGAACATGTCAAACATTCTCCTACATATTTAGCAATATCGTCTTTCATACCTGGCCACCGAAAATGTTTCTTAAGATCCTTGTACATCTTCCCCGTTCCAGGATGTATTGAGTATCTGGTTTTATGAGCTTCTCTAAGTACCATTTCTCTCATATCTCCAAATTATGGTACCCAAATTCTTTCAGCCCTATATCGGGTTCCGGCTTCCCGAATATTAAGATGCTTCTCCGATCCTTTGGGTATTTCATCCTTTAAATTTCCCTCTTTTAAAACTCCTTGTTGCGCCTCCTTTATTTGAGTAGTAAGGTTAGTGTGAATCATTATATTCATAGATTTTACTCGAATGGGTTCTCTGTCCTTTCTGCTCAAGGCGTCGGCTACCACATTTACCTTCCCCGGGTGGTAACGAATCTCAAAGTCGTAATCATTCAACAATTCAATCCACCTACGCTGCCTCATATTCAGTTGTTTCTGATTAAATATGTGTTGAAGACTTTTGTGGTCGGTATATATAATACTTTTGACCCCATATAAGTAGTGCCTCCAAGTCTTTAATGCAAAAACAACCGCGCCTAATTCTAAATCATGCGTCGTATAATTTTGCTCGTGAATCTTCAATTGTCTAGACGCATAAGCAATCACCTTCGTCCATTGCATTAATACACAACCGAGACCTTGCTTTGATGCGTCACAATAAATTACAAAATCATCATTCCCTTCAGGCAATGACAATATGGGTGCCGTAGTTAGCTTTTTCTTCAATAATTGAAACGCCTTCTCTTGTTCATCCTTCCATTCAAATTTCTTCCCTTTATGCGTTAATGCAGTCAAGGGTTTTGCTATTTTGGAGAAATCTTGGATGAATCTTCTGTAGTAACCAGCCAATCCTAAAAAATGACGTATATGCTTCGGAGTTTTTGGGGTTTCCCACTTTTCAACGGTTTCGATCTTTGTTGGGTCCACCTGGATACCTTCTTTGTTCACTATGTGACCGAGGAATTGAACTTCTTCCAACCAAAATGCACACTTTGAAAACTTAGCGTACAGTTTTTCTTTCCTCAATACTTCTAGCACTTTTCTCAAATGTTCTTCGTGCTCTTGATCATTCTTTGAGTAAATAAGTATGTCATCGATGAAAACAATGACAAACTTGTCAAGATATGGCCCACACACTCGGTTCATAAGGTCCATGAACTTAGCTGGTGCGTTAGTCAATCCAAACGGCATAACCATAAACTCGTAATGACCATAACGCATCCTAAAAGCAGTTTTTGGAATATCATCATCCTTTACTCGCATTTGATGATATCCAGAATGTAAATCAATCTTCGAATAAACTGACGAGCCTTGTAGTTGATCAAATAAGTCATCAATTCTCGGCAGTGGATAACGGTTTTTGATGGTAAGTTTGTTCAACTCTCTGTAGTCAATACACAACCTAAATGTACCATCCTTCTTCTTGACAAACAAAACAGGAGCTCCCCATGGTGATGTGCTTGGTCGAATGAAACCACGTTCTAATAGTTCTTGCAGTTGGCATTGCAGTTCTTTCATCTTTCTGGGTGCGAGTCTATAAGGAGCACGAGCTATTGGTGCAGCTCCTGGTACAAGATCTATTTGAAATTCAACAGATCGATGTGGAGGTAGTCCCGGTAATTCTTTCGGAAATACATCGGGAAATTCTTTTGCGACGGGAACATCATTGATACTCTTTTCTTCAGTTTGTACTTTCTCGACGTGTGCTAGAACAGCATAGCAACCTTTTCTTATTAGTTTTTGTGCCTTCAAATTACTAATAAGATGTAGCTTCATGTTGCCCTTTTCTCCCTACACCATTAAGGGTTCTCCTTCTTCTCGTACAATGCGAATTGCATTTTTATAACATACGATCTCTGCTTTCACCTTCTTCAGCCAGTCCATGCCAACTATTACATCAAAACTCCCTAACTCGACTGGTATCAAATCAATCTTAAATATTTCGCTACCCAGTTTAATTTCTCGATTCCGACATATATTATCTGCTGAAATTAATTTACCGTTTGCTAATTCGAGTAAAAATTTACTATCCAATGGCGTCAATGGACAACTTAATTTAGCACAAAAATCTCTACTCATAAAGCTTCTATCCGCACCCGAATCAAATAAAACGTAAGCAGATTTATTGTCAAAAAGAAACGTACCCGTAACAAGCTCCGGGTCTTCCTGTGCCTCTGCCGCATTAATATTGAAAACTCTTCTGCGGCCTTGTCCATTCGTGTTCTCCTGGTTCGGGCAATTTCTAATAATGTGGCCCGATTTTCCACATTTATAACAAACTACATTGGCATAACTTGCTCCGACACTACTTGCTCCGCCATTACTCGTTCCGACACCATTTGTTCCTTTCGTTCTGTTAACCCCTGGTCCGTAGACCTCACACTTTACCGCGCTATGACCATTTCTTTTATACTTGTTGCAAAATTTGGTGCAGAACCCCGAGTGATACTTTTCACACCTTTGGCATAGCTGCTTCTGATTGTTGTTGTTGTTGCGGTTGTTATTGTTGTTAAGATGATTGTTGTAGTTGTTGTTGTTGTTGTTGTTATTGTTGTTGTTGTTGTTGTTGTTGTTGGGCCGTTTGTTGTAGTTGCGATTGATGTTGCGATTGTTGGGATAATTGTTGCGATTATTATTGTAATTTCTGTTGTTGTTGTATTGGTGATTCTTATCACCGTTTTCCTCCCACTTTCTTTTGACTTGCTTTACATTGGCCTCTTCAGCCGTCTGTTCTTTAATTCTTTCCTCAATCTGGTTCACTAGTTTGTGATCCATTCTACATGCCTGTTGTATGGAGGTGGGCTCGTGTGAACTTATATATTCTTGGATTCTTTCCGGTAATCCTTTCACAAACGCGTCGATCTTCTCTTCCTCATCTTCGAACGCTCCCGGACACAATAGGCACAATTCTGTGAATCGTCTTTCGTACGTGGTAATATCAAATCCTTGGGTTCGTAACCCTCTAAGTTCTGTCTTTAGCTTATTGACCTCGGTTCTAGGACGGTAATTCTCGTTCATCAAGTGCTTGAATGCTGACCACGGTAGTGCGTACGCATCATCTTGTCCCACTTGCTCTAGATAGGTATTTCCGTGACAGCTTAAGTAGAATGAAAGAGTTGTGTAACATGGCACATGATGAGGATAAGGTATGTGATCCATCATCACGTTACATTAGAAATTTAGCATGCCTTACTGTAATATAACCACGTTGGCCCGCCGTCATTATATTATACTAACTCATGCTTCAATTCCTAACACTTCTAAAAAAAATCATCCATAATTTAAACTCAAATTTTATAGGAAGATAGAAACTAAAACTGTTTCTTTTATGAGGTAATATAGATAGCACGAAGAGATAAATAATTTCGGATAAGAATAGCTATGAAGGTATCCTCAGGAATATCGAAGATATTTATAACAAAAGATACGATGATATCTTAGAATTTCTTAAGTACCTAAAATTAAAGGGTTATGCAGAAACTTTTTCTGCAAGGAATTAAAATAAGTAGGAAGCAAGATATTCGCTGGAGATTTCGTCAGGTACTGAATCGTCTGGATTTGTTAAGTACATGTTTACTCCTTATGATTTGTCCACAGTCTCCTTCATGGTTTGCTCAATTCGTTTTCAGTACCAATTTTCTAGTGAGTGTTTCCAACACTCCAATCTTTATCATCAAACTTTTGGCCATTAAGACCATCTACAACATGCTGCTTCGTCAGCATTTTCAAAGTTAACGGATCTGGATCATTGGTTATCAAATCGAGGTGTTTTCAGGAGAATTGCGTTTTGAGATGATTAAATGCTGATGGTAGTATGGTGGAATATAAAAGGTTCCCCGGTAACAATAAAGGGCATGCTTATATGTCAAAGTTATAATAAGGTTGTTTTGAATGAAAAGTAGAAGTTGACTCGTTGGAGCTGTGACAAATTTGCTACTTTGGAAGGGATTACCAAATTACTTTGGGTAATAATAACACTAAAGGAATTAGCACTGCTACGTGTTAAACGTTTACTCAGGTTCCGAGAGTTTTTCAGGTGCATAACTATATGCATCAATCTTTTCTTCTGTAGATGAAGATGTGGTTGATTCATCCTCTCAATTGAGGTATTTTCAAGAATCATGAAAGATTTGAACGCAGATTGTAATCGTCGAGATACAAATGAGGTTTAAGATGAAATCAAGTGGCAAACTTGAAGAAATGTTTAGTTTCATATGTTATAATCAATATTTTAATTCATTTTAATTGTCCAATATTATTAGTCCACAGTCGATAGTCCACAGTTAACAGTCCAATAATTCATATATAGTTTAATATATAATATTCGAATTAATTAATACGTTTCGTGACCCGTATATATCTCAGACTCGATCACAACTCAAACTATATATATTATTGTAGAATCAACCTCAACCCTGTATAGCTAACTCCCGTATTACTGCATATAGAGTGTCTATGGTTATTCCAAATAATATATATAGATGCGTCGATATGATATGTCAAAACCTTGTTTACGTGTCCCGATATTTAAAGTGCGTAAAAATAAATAAATAACAGAAATTAAATGATGATAAATAAAATTGCGAGAATGTAAATTGCGATAAATAAAATGTAATCAGTTAGCTAGGAACAATTAGCTAGGAACAGCTAGCGTGGATTCTTAACAACATTTTTCTCATAGTTAATTTGTTTGTTTCTAAAAAGTTTTATTTTGTCCCGTGTTTCCTTCATTATGCCACTTGTTGGATTCTGATAGATCAAAATCCAAATATGAAATTGAATGAAAGTGGTTATTCTGTGGTGAACGGATACGTATATCGGTGGTTGTAAATAGGATCGTAAATGACTATTGAATTAGATTTGGAAGAATGTACAGTATACTTATTAATGTGAAATCTGAATATTCCTCGGGTATTACCTACCCGTTAAAATATTTTCAACATTAACAGTTTGTACGAAAGAATTTTTTTTTTAACTACAACCTTTATGAAAACATATATACATATATATTTTCTTCAGATGTAATCATGGATTCATTGAGTTAATATGATATTGAACTCATTTGGTTTACCGTTAGAACTAGAATACATAATCTCTAAAACATTTAGAGATTACTTAATCGTCATGAAGAACGAAGATAATTGATGTAGAACGATACGTAGAACGATGATTATACTCGAGGTACAGAATGAGATGTTGAGGCATGGATTGTTGATGGTACTGGTGCTGTTACTGATGGTACTGTTGGTGCCGATGATGTTGTTGAAGCTGGTACATTTTGCACCATATTCTCCAAAGCCACTACTCGAGCGAGAAATTCGTTGACTTCTTCTATTATTCCGGGATGATTGTCGGTCGGAAGGAGTGGATGAATAAGGTTTAGAATCTGAGTTGTGATATAGTCGTGGCGAGATACTCTAGAAACGATAGAGAAAATAGTGTTTCGGACAGATTTGCCGGTAAGTGCATCAGGTTCTTCTCCAAGAGGGAATGTGGTGGATAGAAGGGATCACCTTCTTCTCGTCTCCATTGATTAAGTCAACTACGATCACATCAGATGAATTGGGGATGGATGACTGGGTGATTCATTCTGGTGACGCTGCTTTCAGAGCTTAGGTGAAACTCCATATCGTAATCCGAGGGACTTGAACTAGTGGTGAGTTCCATTTCGTACGATTAGATAAAGGATTTTTTGATATGAAATGATTTTAGGATATCGGATGATATTCTAATTATATAGAATACCAATACATAGTACAGAAGATCCCGTAGATTATGAAGGGATTTAAGGAAACGTGTCAGATAAAGTCTACAGTAACAGATACGCTAAGATATGAATTAGCAGATACGCTAAGATATAAATTTTGTCTATACACTATCTATCAAATAAGTGCAGGAAGTCGTGTCTAGACTTAGGAATAATAAGCAGGTAATTTTCCTACTAAGAATGACAAACAATACTTATAATATGCAGCTAAGGTCGAAGTCCAGACTCGCTAATGCATCCTAACAACTATCAGTTAGACACACTAATGCAAGACCTGGTTCTCTAGGACCAACGCTCTCATACCACCTGTGAGGACCCGTCCTTATCCTCCTGGATGAAGTCATCAACATTTGGTCCTATTGCGATGATTGACTCCAAGTAATATCCTTAAATTGAGCAAATGCACAGCGGAAGACCTAATTCGTACCTGAGAATAAACATGCTTTAAAGTGTCAACCAAAAGGTTGGTGAGTTCATAGGTTTATCATAACAATCATTTCAATATTTTAATAGACCACAAGATTTCATAATCATAAACATAATACACTCGCAAGTGTATGTAAAGCATTCTAAGTGGTTGAGCACTTGGTAACCATACTTAATTATTAATCAACGTGGCATATTCCCTTTATTATGAAATCTCACTACACTGTACCAAGTGTAGCCTATAAAATGAAGTACTGTGCAACCGTTGAATACTGGTCGTCCAGTCCGGTTGGGGTTGTCAGGCCCGATAGATCTATCAACAGGATTCGCGTTTACAATACCACATGTAAATAGTAGTTACCAAGCTATTAGGGAAGATATGCAGGGTGGTACAACTCAACGTAGAATATATTTTTAGTACTTGTGTCTATTTCGTAAACATTTATAAAAGCAGCGCATGTATTCTCAGCCCAAAAATATATATTGCAAAAGTAATTAAAAAGGGAGCAAATGAAACTCACCATACTGTATTTTGTAGTAAAAATACATATGACGTCATCTAACAAGTGTAGGTTTGATCTCGGATTCACGAACCTTAACGAAGTAATCCTTAAAAGAATGCCCAAGTCCGGGTTTGAACCCGTGACATCCCGCTAACCCGATAACCTCCTTAAACCATTCCGTTGTTTCTACTTTTCTAATAATTATTCGTACATAATTATTTGTTAAGCTTAATTTCCGTATTCATCTCCTTTATCAATATTAAATCGATCGTGAATTCCTACCATCATTTACACCTATTATTATTAACTTAACCCTTATCATCATCCCTATGGTCCATCATCATCATCTCTTTTCCTCATTCATATATCATCATCATCTCAGCGATCGTCATAATGATATTCGAACACTACGATTTTCATCACCATTCAAATCATCATTATCCTAATCATCATCGAAATCATTTGCTTCATCACTTGTTATTATAACTCATTCTCATCGTTTTATACATCTTCAAAACCATGATTATAACATAGTCATAATTATAATCATAAGTAAAATCATAATTATAATCCTAAGCATAACTATCATATTCCAATCTCGTTCATCACCTTTACTGTTATCATTCTCGGTATTAACCAATCGGCCCAACAACACTAAGATGTAAACTGCCCAAACCAAGTACATGTTATAAGTCCACTTAAAACCCCTAGTGACCCAATTGATCTCGTCCCATTTACCCATCGGCCCAATTGTGCATAAAAGGATTTCGACCCAAAAAAATGTCCAGCAGCTTAACCCTTCATCACGACCTCTTGCTAATCCCTCGGCCAATTTAGAAAACTAGTTTACAGCCCAAAATGAAGGGTATTATGATGAGTAAAAGGCCCAACAACAGCCCAAAATATTAACAATAACCCCGTTCGTTTGTTCTTGATTTGGACGGTTTTTAACTTACTAATAAACCCTATTAATTTGATATGATATGACCGAACACCTTGCAGCCCTCAACCGTAAATATAGTATTAATTAACAAGTGGGGTTGTTTATCATGATAGAGTGTCGGCCAATAAGATAAAGAATACAATCGTGTATCATCATCGTTATTTATTTAAATCCCTTCAGTTGCAGATGATTTATCGAGCATAAAAAAAATCACAGCTCTCATCCTCCTTCTGATGGGTTTCGATTAACAGAAAAAAAAAATAGAATAGAGGAATAGGAGTACTCGAGGGTTGATCATGGCGGTTTGTTCATGGTGGGTTATGGTTGGTGAAGGTGATCGACGGTGGTGATTTTGGTGGTTTCCCAACTGCAAAAACAGAAACACTTGTAGTAGTAACTGCAGTAGCAGCCCACTGTTCAAAATAACCGAAGACAGAAACGTTTACAACAGTAGTTTCGAGCAGGTTTCTTGGGTTTGTTTTGAGCAGTAAAATAGGAAAAGGTATAGCAGGTACAAGGTGGAAATAGAAGAGATCGAGGGGTGGAATTTTGGGTGTGCTAAGCTTGGTTAAAAACAGAAGAACATTTACGGTTACAAGTTTCATTGGCGTTTGTCATCATTTTAACAGAAGCACTAGTAGTCAACAGTTGTCGTGATGGTTATAGAGGATGGTGGCGGGTTTAAGAAAGGTGGGAGGTGTAGGGTGACGGGTTGGAGAAGTAGAAAGAAGAAAGAGGAAAGAGAGAGGTGAGAAAGGGGTGGTGGCTCGTTTTATGGTGATGGTTTAACACAGAACCATGAAACTAAAACTGCAGTAGCCTGTAGCAGTTATGATCGTGGTGTATGATAGCTCGATGGTGGTTCCCGTTGGTGGTTCTCCGATGTTGGTGATTGGTTTGTGATCAAATCAGATTGAGCAAGGGTGATGGTCTGTTAGGTGTGTTGTTTGTATATGTATTACTCATACATATATTCATATACTCCGTAATATATAGATACAAGATTGGTTTAGGTGGAAACAAAAGACACCCACAGTATTATCTATTAAGATCACCAAATTTTCAAAAGTGATACAGTAATTGATTGATTAGAATTCATCGCATTCCAAAAACAGTGCTATCATGAATATAACATATTTAACTTTCAAATTTTTAAACGTGTATAAATCAAACACACACAGTAGACTAATTTATCAATCAAACATAGTAGTATCCGGATATTTAGTTATTTAGTTACCGACAGTTTTTACTGCATCTATATTAATACTAATGAAAAGGCATTCGAGTGTTACTATCGCTTTTCTAAATGAATTCGAAACTATATAAATTTATTCAATATACTTTATTTATAGATATAGATATGTTTTAAATAATAATTATCATAGTATCATAATTACATTTAATAAGAACAATATATAATATTTCAATTATATATATATATATATATATATATATATATATACACACACACACACACACACACATATCTATCCACAATTAAAGGTTCGTGAATCGTCGGGAACAGTCGAAGGTCAATTGAATATATGAAATAGTTCAAAATTTTTGAGACTAATCCTAACAGACTTGGCTTATCGTGTTGAAAATACAATATCGTATCGAGAGTTTGGTTTAAAATTAGTTGAAATTTTCCGGGTCGTGACAACAGATTCGACGAATTGAAGACGCAAACGACCAAAAAGCTCAAAAGTACAAAGTACAATCAAATAGGTTCCAATTATTGATAAGAAACGTCTCAAAATTACAAGAGTACAAGATGCGAAACACAAAATACAAGATATTAAATTGTACGCAAGGACGTTCGAAAAACCGGAACCGGGACCAAAGTCAACTCTCAACGCTCGACACAACGGACTAAAAATTATGAGTCAACTATGCACAAGAATATAATATAATATTTAAATAATTATATAAATTATTTATATATTATATTATATATTATAAACGTCGACAAACAAG
This sequence comes from Rutidosis leptorrhynchoides, assembly GCF_046630445.1. NCBI lineage: Eukaryota > Viridiplantae > Streptophyta > Magnoliopsida > Asterales > Asteraceae > Rutidosis > Rutidosis leptorrhynchoides. The sequence continues at coordinate 444,702,142 of NC_092334.1, forward strand.
AAAACAAAGAATTTTGAGCTGATACCTACCACCATGTGACCGCATGGCCTGGAGGCACAAAAGCCATGCGATCGCATGGCCCTGAAATTCAGCCCACAAGCCTATAAATTCGCAGCCTTGGTTCATCATATATCAATCCATCTCTCTATCTACAAACGTAAATATATATATATATATATATATATATATATATATATATATATATATATATATATATATATATATTTATATTATAATTTTAATTGTAATTTTAAATTCTAATAATAAGGGTATGTTAGCGAATGTTGTAAGGGTGTAAGTCGAAATTCTGTCCGTGTAACGCTACGCTATTTTAATCACTGTAAGTTATGGTGAATGTTATTTTTAATTTAATGTCTCGTAGCTAAATTATTATTATGCTTATTTAAGATGAAGTAATCATGATGTTGGGCTAAATTATTAAGATTGGGTAATTGGGCTTTGTACCATAATTGGGGTTTGGACAAAAGAACGACACTTGTGGAAATTAGACTATGGGCTATTAATGGGCTTTATATTTGTTTAACTAAATGATAGTTTATTAATTTAATATAAAGATTTACAATTGGACGTACCTATAAATAACCATATACACTCGATCGGACACGATGGGCTGGATATTTATATGTACGAATAATCGTTCATTTAACCGGACACGGGAATGGATTAATAGTTAATAGATTTATTAAAACAGGGGTGAAATTATGTACAAGGACAGTTGGCGTAATTGTTAACAAAGTATTAAAACCTTGGGTTACACGTAGTCGATATCCTGGTGTAATTATTAAAGAAAGTATTAAGACCTTGTTACAGTTTAAGTCCCCAATTAGTTGGAATATTTGACTTTGGATATAAGGATAATTTGACGAGGACACTCGCACTTTATATTTATGACTGATGGACTGTTATGGACAAAAATCAGATGGACATATTAAATAATCCAGGACAAAGGACAATTAACCCATGGGAATAAACTAAAAATCAACACGTCGAACATCATGATTACGGAAGTTTAAATAAGCATAATTCTTTTATTTCATATTTAATTGCACTTTTAATTTATCGCACTTTTATTTATTGTCATTGTATTTAATTGCACTTTTAATTATCGTACTCTTTAATTATCGCAATTTTTTTATCGCACTTTTATCGCAATTTCATTATCGTTATTTACTTTAAGCTTAAAATTAAGTTATATTTATATATTTTACATTAGATTTTAACTGCGACTAAAGTTTTAAAATCGACAAACCGGTCATTAAACGGTAAAAACCCTCTTTTTATAAAAATAATAATATTACTTATATATATATTTGTATTTTTATAAATTTAAAACTAATATAGCGTTAAGCTTGTTAATTTTCCCTGCGGAACGAACCGGACTTACGAAAAATTACACTACTGTACGATTAGGTACACTGCCTATAAGTGTTGTAGCAAGGTTTAGGTATATCCATTCTATAAATAAATAAATATCTTGTGTAAAATTGTATCGTATTTAATAGTATTTCATTGTAAAAATAATACTATTTCCTAGTACACCTCGCACACATCAGTACTCAAGATAGTTTCTTTCGTAATCTGGTTAGCAGGAAGGTTTTCTTCAGGTGCTGGTCTAGTAAGCATGTAATGGTTGATCGTATGTTAATTGCTGTTGAGGGTAAGGTGGTTGTCAGAAACGAGGTTGGAACGGTTGGTTGTTCCTTTGATACTGGTTATTCCTGGTTTTATATTAAGAATTTTGTGGACGGGCAGGGTATTGGACGTAGTAGACTGATCCATTAGGGTTATTTTACTCAACTTGGTAATCTTCAATAGGTTGCTGGTTGGTACAGTTTGTACAGGCCTGAGCCTGATTAACCTGCTGCGGTTGCGTCTTCAATTCTCTGAGTTGTTTGGCTAGAGATTCCATCTTATCCGTGAGGGATTTAATGGCCTCTGTTTGATTGTTGAGTACGGAGAGAGATGCAGATGATGAAAGGCTTTCACCACTATTCCAGTCATGATGATGCATTGTCATATTTTCGAGCAATTCTCATGCTTTGTCTGCTGTTTGATTCATCAAATTCCCTTAAGCTGCTGCATCGATCATCGTCCTATGATTTATCGTAAGACCATTATAGAAGGTGCAGATTTGGGCTGACTTCTCCAATTGGTGGTTCGGGCATTTCTTCAGTAAGGTTTTGAATCGCTCTCATGCAGTGTACAGAGATTCATCATAATTTTGACAAAAATTAATAATGTCATTTTTATGCTTGGTTTGCTTGGATGGAGGGAAATATTTGGTTAGGAATTTAGTAGCCATTTCCGTCCATGCGGTGATGGAATCGTTCTCCAGTCCTTCAAACCACGTCCGCGCAAGAAGCGTGAGAGAATGGGGGAACAAATATAGCCGGACTATATCTTGACCCACTCCTTGCTGCTTGTAGGAGTTCGAAAGAGAGATAAACTTGTCTAGATGAGAGTTAGGATTATCGTTCGGTAATCCATGAAATTGACAGCTATTATGGATAAGCTGCACAATGTGATGTTTTAACTCGAACGAGTGACAATGGATCTCTGGATATCTGATTGGTCCTCCGCGACCTTCAATCGAGGGTTTGGTATTTTCCGCAAGGGTGATCGTAGCGCCATTTGATTAAGCTCTCTGAAACAACCCTGCTATTTCCGTTAAACTTCGTTAATTGTCCGTAAATTATTTAACGGAACTTACTTGAATTTTGTGTATTTAAGTTAATTAAATGCTTACTTGAGTTCATGATGAACTACTATATTTAATATATGGTTATATTAGCAGGAAAACTTATTTCATATTTTGAAATACTGCGAAAACGATATGGTTTTGAAAAATGCAACAGAGGTCCCGTGAGACTGCGAAACGTTCGATTTATGATAAAATAATTATTTTTAATAATTATTAACTTTCAGAAAAACATAGTTAGTTTATTATATACTTCATGAATTAAACTTGGTAGGATGCGTTTTAACGACTGGTTAATGTTACGGGAACTAGGTACGGTTAACGGCAACTAGAAATGAACCACACTTAGCGTACTAGCAAACCAAAGCATAATGTAATTTAATTTTAATAATTATATTATATAATTAATATGTTTTAAAAATACTTTCAATTTATTAGAATTTATATAGATTAAAAACGCGAGAAATTAACGTTTATCGATCCGGTTTGCGTTTTCGACTAACGACACTTAATGGGTACACTTAGGAAACTTAGCTAGCAACTTTTGGGAGCCCATGGACCCCCTTTTACAGTCCCTTGGCCAAAAATCCATTCCCCCACCCCTTTATTGGACTTTTTGGACCACTAGATTACTTGTTAGGTTTTTAATTAAGCCCTAAACCTATTATAACAAAATAAGTGCAATCCCTTCTTTCCTCTCTCAAAAACCACGACCTAGGGCAGCTCCAAACCCCTAAAAAATTTCTTCATCTTCATCTCCATCAATTACCTTCAAAAATTGCTTGTTTGCTTGAACCTTCAACACGAAAGTGATTGCTTTGATCGTCCCCTACATACTAGTATCAATTGATTGTGTTTTTAAGGTATAAAATCACTAACCCTAATCTTTTTAGATCTGATTTTGATCAATTATATAGTGTACAAGGGTCTAGTGCTCAATTGATTGTGATTGCATACGTTGTTAGTCGTTATTTTGCGCGATTGATGTGTTTTCATTGAATCACGAATTAATTTACTATAAATATGATTAGATTGGTTTAAATACTATTAATATAATGTATCTAGATGGATAGATCTCAAAAAATTAATAAATTTGGACTTTGAATTTGCGTATTTTCATTACCATATGCGTAAGTTATGCTTAATTGAAGATTTTCTAGGGCTTTGCATGTAATACGAATTTTCTGGTGTTTATGCTTTATGAATGAGTCATCCAAATGCTAACCACTGGATTCCTTGTTAAAAATCACTCAAGTTAGACTTAAAAATCATGTTAAAAGGTTATGTATAGCTCTCGAGATGATTAAACAAATATTGGTAACTCGTATTGAGCTCAAACTATTATCATATGCACTCTAAGTGACCTCACATGAACTAGAAATTATTTTAGACTTTTATCTTCTGGCATATTGTTATTTAGATGTTCCTAAACATATTTCGTTTGTATGGTATCTTTTGAAAACATTGTTTGCTATGTGTTATATGCATCACTAAATGACATGTCTGAATGTTGTCCAAAACATAAGGTCTGACTTTAGGATATAAATGGTACAAATTGGATACATGATATGCTTTGATTATTTTACCACGGAAAATTTGGAATGTCAGGAGTCATCTCCAATCATCCGTTCATTAATTGCTTTTTATAAATTAAATGAGAGTTTTTCTAAAACTGCTGCGCGTGCTAAAACTAATTTGGTAAACCTTAACTAGACCTTATCTGAAACCTGACTTGTAGACATCGTATGAGGCCCTGGCTAGGCTTTTTGGAAACTTTTATGAATCTACTTATGATCTGGAGTTTTCCATATTACCACTACTTATGTGTTGTGAATTATGCCCGTTGTTTGCAAGGTGTGCGTAAATTCAATGATATACGATAAACTTTGAACGTGTATTTGACAAACTGTGAGCTAAAACATGTTAGTTAACTTAGGATTGACATGTTTACTAATATTGAATGACCTACTGATATGGTTGACTTTAGTTGACCACTTTGACCAAGTTTGACTTTTGGTTTGACTTTGGTTGACATTTGTTGACTTGCTTGGACTAGTTGACTTTTGCTTACATGTTGAGTCAGTCTGAGCACTAGGACTATACATACACTATGGGTTGACATAGTGTGACTTATGTATTTACTTAAGGTAACCTATTTGATTAGGTTGCATTATACGATTGTGATCGTCCGGCTACCATACTGTTTTACTAAGCTTTTACTGTGTTTTTCAAGGTGAGTCTATAGTCACATTTTCTTTAACATTTTTGGGATGAGATAACATTCTATTTCAAATAGTTTTACATATTATGCACGAGTAACTTAAACGAATATACATATGAGTTCAGATCAAAAATCCCTTAGCTTGATTATATCAATTACTTTACATAAGCTCGACTTATAGGGATGGTACCGTTAGGTTTGACAAACCTCGCCCCAACGCACGCGGTACTTATTCTATTGTAACTTGTACACTTAATCGGTGTATGCTTAGAAAGGGTAAAAGGAAGACGTGTAGCGAATGAACTATCCGCGGGTTAAAGTATTATAATCAAGTGCTCATGACAAATGTATACTTTTACGAAGCTTACAAAGAAATCTCGTGGCCTAACTTTCGATAAATGTTAACAAAGAATTATTACACTGAATACTGTTTTTCAGACTGTGCTTTATGTTAATTAAACCTGTGGTTTTCGAACTAGAAACTAGACATGGTAATGTCTACGAACATTTGAAACAAAACCTTTTTGATGTTACACATAGTTGAAACTTGACATCTCTGATTACAAACAGTTTAATACTTAGCATTTGCTGTATGCAAACTTTTGACATTAAACCTTGGTGGTTTTATACGGATAAATGTTTACTGATTTCTGAATACTGATTTTCCGGATACCGATTACTGATAAACCATTTTGATAACTGTTTTTCGATAATAGATTTATGGAAACTGTTTTATGAAACATATGATGAACTATTTAATTAAACCTGTAGATTCACTCAACTTTAAATTGACCCGTTTTCCATGTTTTATCTCAGGTATTAGTTGCTTCCGCTGTAGAACTTTGATGTTACGTAGAAGTCAAGCCAAGCACTGGGACCAGAGTTAACATCGCCGTTAATGGATTTTGACGGGGTGTTTTAGTTGGTATCAGAGTGTTGGCTATAGGGAACTAGGATGCATTAGTGTGTCTAACCGTAGGGCACATTAGTGGGTCTAGTCTATAGCCGTATACCCTAAATGACTGTTATACATCATGCTTGCACTGTTTGCTCTACTTTGTGGGGCTACACATTACATCACATACATATACACACCTATACCCATATTGACATGAACTTGGACTAAATATACTATATCACGAATCGCATACGTACACACGACGCTAGACTTAATTGAAATAAGTTGACTACGCTATCTTGAACTTATGGAGTAATGTCGAATGGAAATGTGAGATAGCTTAATGTAATGACCGAGATTACATTACGGTAACTCATATAGAAGTTCCGACATCGCAAAATAAGGAATTGGGAGCGAGTCAAGTATGTTACTTGGATAAATATCGTTTAGAACATAAACCGTATAATCTCAATTATGAGTAGAAATTTACACTGTGCGCATTAATTGTTATTATAACCTATAAGAAGCTTGTAATCACGTCACGACTCGTCACTACTCGACACTGTCTGTAACCACCGATCATTACTTGGAACTACGAAGACACTGCTAGAACATACTCATCATCTCATACCACTACTTATAGTTGCTTACTACTACTCAACACCGCCTCTCACTGCTAGTTACGACCGATTGCTACTTCTCACTACTTGTCATTACTAGTTACTACTGAATACTACTCATTGCTACTTTCTACTACTGAGTACTACTCATCACTACTAGCACCACCACGATTCACTGCTAGCTATTATGAATCACGGCTCATTTCTGATATATCTTAGGGGATGAATTCCCTGTAACAGTGGCGCAATCTGTAGTAGATATTGTCTACTTGACTTCCGACTTACCTATCATTCTGCCACCCGTAGTTTCACGATTTTGCTTTCCAATACTAGTCTACCGGAAGAGGTATTCACACCTTCCCTCATAAAGGGTATTCCGTTCTTCTCCCCCACCGATCTGGGGCAAGTCTGATAACTCACCCTGCTTTCAACATCAACTTCATTGAAGTTTGTCACGAGTTTGTTCTTACTCATCAATCATAATGTTTATATACTGTCAACACCGGTTCTGATAGAAGATTTATCGCTAGAGAATTCCGTCATAACATTTAGAACCCAATATCTTTCTTAGACAACGTGAACTCTATAGAACTATCAACTTGGAATAAAACACATCATGATCGATGTCATTTTAGTTTAAGGAGGTCCAATTTTAAGGAGGTTGATCGTACACTCCCATCGTAAACGCCTCTCACCCGAAACTCACCCCAAACTTTAATCGACAATTGCTCCTAATCCTTTGCAAATTAGAAGCTAAAACCCATACCGTTAAGCTCATAACAACTTTTTGGACAGAACAGTACTTTTTCCGATGTTTGGCGAACCATTATAATAGAAATATACTTGAGTGATGTTTGGAGTTAATTTATTCTACTTGGACTACCATATTTCTTTTATTTGACCTTGTGGTTGGAATGGACTAGTTATCTGACGACAAAACCAAAGTTGTTGCGGCCAGAAGGATATTCAAATTCCTTTTACCAGAGGAGAATCAATGATGGTGTACGGAGAGAAGATTAGTACACCGTTGCATTACATTAAATGCTCGAAGGTCTAGAAGTACATTAGATAAGGATATCTTGCAATTCTGGCACATGTGGGCAAAGTTGAATCAGCAGTTAAGAGGCCCAAAGATGTCCCAACCAATAGAAATTTTCCTTAAGGTCCTTCCAAGATAATTACCATGTCTTTCACCGCATAGAGACGTAGAACTTCAAATTGACTTAATGCCGGAAGCAGCACCTATAGCACGCGCACCGCATAGACTTTCACCTCCAGAGCTACTATAGTTTTTGGCTATGAATGCCAAGCTGAGGAGTTCAGAGTTTGAGCTCCGGTTCTTTTTGTTAAGAAGAAGGATGGACCTATGAGACTGTGTATTGACTACAGAGAACTGAATAAGTTGACTATAAAAAAAATAGATATCCGTTACCGAGAGTTGATAATCTGTTTGATCGGTTGCAAGGATCTGGAAGTTACTATAAGATTGACCTGAGGTCAGGTTATCATCAAATGAGAGTAAAAGAGACTGATATACCGAAGACAGCTTTAGAACACGCTATGGACATCATGAATTTATAGTAATTCCGTTTGGATTGACGAACGTACCAGCAGTGTTCAAAGATATCATGGACCGTGTGTGTAAGCCATATCTAGACAAGTTTGTTATTGTGTTTATTGATGATATATTGGTAAATTCTAAGAACGATAAGGAACATGAGAAACATCTCCGTTTGATAATCGAGATGCTCAGGAAAGTGCAGCTGCATACGAAGTTTTCGAAGAGTGACTTTTGGTTACAAGAAGTTCAATTTTTGGGTCATATTGTTAGTATTGATGGTATTTAGGTTGATCCTGTGAAGATGAAAACGGTCAAGAAGTGGGAGACTTCTAAGTCGCCAACGCAGGTTCGGCAATTCTTAGGTCTCGCTGATTATTACAAGAGATTCATTAAGAAATTTTCTACTATTACCGACCGTTGACAACAATGACTCACAAGGGTAAAAAGTATGAGTGGACTGAGCAACATGAGTCTGCATTTCAGTTTTTAAAACAGAAATTGACCACTGCTCCGATTTTATCTTTACTCGAAGGAAATGAAGATTTCGTAATTTATTGCGACGCTTCACGACAGGTTTTGGTTGTGTGTTGATGCAAAGGAGGAAAATGATCGTCTATGGGTCACGACAGTTGAAGATTCATGAGAAGAATTACACCACACACGATTTGGAACTTGGTGTTGTGGTCTTTACACTAAAGATGTAGAGACACTACTTATATGGTACTAAGTTTATGATTATCACCGATCACAAGAGCTTACAACATATCTTCGATCAGAAACAGCTCAACATGAGGTAGAGACGTTGGGTAGAACTACTGAATGACTACGACTGTGAGATTCGCTATCATCCTGAAAAGGCTAATGTTGTTGCAGATGCCTTGAGTAGGAAAGAGAAGGCTAAACCTCTCCGAGTTAGAGCGCTGAACATGACTATCCGAACGAACCTTACTTCTCAAATTTACGATGCAAAACTTGAGGCTTTAACGCAAGAGAATACTGTTACTGAATCTCTTAAGGGCCTAGATAAACAGTTTTCATTAGAAATGATGGAACTCATTACTTTGCTAATAGAATCTGGGTACCGCAATTTGGCGGACTAAAGGAACTCGTGCTAGATGAGGCACACAATTCAAGATACTCTATTCTCCCTGGATCCGAGAAAATGTATCAAGATCTTAAGGCACTATATTGGTGGCCCAATCTGAAAACAGATATTGCTACCAATGTTGGTAAATACTTGACATGTGCTAAGGTCAAGGCAAAACATCAGAAACCGTCAGGACTGCTGACACAGCCAGAGATTCCCCAGTGGAAATGGGAATTTATTGTTATAGACTTTATTACTAAGTTACCCAAGACTGTGGGAGGTTACTACACCATTTGGGGTATTGTTGATCGTCTCACAAAATCAGCTCATTTTCTACCGATTAAGGAGACGTATAAGATGGAAAGGTTGGCACAGGTTTACCTTAAGGAATTGGTTTCCATACATGGTGTACCTATATCAATTATCTCCGACTGCGACAGCAGGTTTACGTTTATATTCTGGCAACAATTACAAAAGGCAATGGGAACTTGACTAGATATGAGAACAACGTATCATCCCCAGATAGATGGCCAAAGCGAAAGAACCATTCAAACTTTAGATGACATGTTAGAGCATGTGTTATTGACTTTGGAACCGGATGGGATAAACATCTACCACTGGAAAAAATTTCGTACAACAATAGTTATCACACGGTCAAAAAGGCTGCGCCATTCGAGGTGCTATACGGGAGAAAGTGTAGTACGTTTTAGAAACGAGGCAAGTTGAGTCCAAGGTATGTTGGACCATTTGAGATCACTGAATGGGTTGGACTCGTAGCTTATAAATTGAATCTACCTTAAGAGATCAGCAAAATTCATGACACGTTTCATGTGTCGAACTTGAAGAAGAGCTTGACCGACGAGAATCTGATAATTTCTTTAGAAGAAATACAAGTTGATAGTAGACTTCATTTCATGAGGAACCTGTTGAGATCATGGACCGTAAGGTCAAATGCTTAAAGCAGAGCAAAACATCGATTGTTAAAGTTCGATGGAACGCCCGTAGAGGACCAGAATTCACGTGGGAGCGTGAAGATCATATGAGACTAAAGTATCCGCAACTGTTTCCTGAGGAGACGACTTCGGCGGACGTGCACTAAAATTTTGGGACAAAATTTCATTAACGAGGGGATAATGTAACAACCCTGCTATTTCCGTTAAGCTTCGTTAACTGCCCGTTAAGTTATTTAACGAAAATGGAACTTACTTGAATTTTGTGTATTTAAGTTAATAAAATGCATACTTGAGTTCATGATGAACTACTATAGTTAATATATGGTTATATTAGCTGGGAAACTTATTTCATGTTTTGAAATACTGAGAAATCGATACGGTTTTGAAAACTGCAACAGAGGTCCCGTGAGACTGCGAAACGTTTGATTTTGGATAAAATAATTATTTTTAATAAGTATCAACTTTAAAACAAAACATAGTTAGTTTATTATATACTTGATGAATTAAACTTGGTGGGATGCGTTTTAACGACCGGTTAACGTTCCGGGAACTAGGTACGGTTAACGACAACTAGAAACGAACCACACTTAGCGTACTAGCAAGCCAAAGCATAATGTAATTTAATTTTAATAATTATATTATATAATATTATGTTTTAAAAATACTTTCAATTTATTAGAATTTATATAGTTTAAAAACGCGAGAAATTAACGTTTATTGATCCGGTTTGCGTTTTTGGCTAACGACACTTAATGGGTACACTTAGGAAACTTAGCTAGCAACTTTTGGGAGCCCATGGATCCGCTTTTACAGCCCTTTGGTCGAAAAATCCATTCCCACACCCCTTTATTGGACTTTTTGGACCACTAGATTACTTGTTGGGTTTTTAATTAAGCCCTAAACCTATTTATAACAAAATAAGTACAATCCCTTCTTTCCTCTCTCAAAAACCACGACCTAGGGCAGCTCCAAACCCCTAAAAAATTTTGCCATCTTCATCTCCATTAATTACCTTCAAAAATTGCTTGTTTCCTTGAACCTTCAACACGAAAGTGATTGCTTTGATCGTTCGCTACATACTAGTATCAATTGATTGTGTTTTTAAGGTATAAAATCACTAAACCTAATCTTTTTAGATCTGATTTTGATCAAGAATATAGTGTACAAGGGTCTAGTGCTCAATTGATTGTGATTGGATACGTTGTTAGTCGTTATTTTGCGCGATTGATGTGTTTTGCTTGAATCACGAATTTATTTACTATGAATCTAATTAGATGAGTTTAAATCCTGTTAATATAATGTATCTAAATGGATAGATCTCAAAAAATGAATAAATTTGGACTTTGGATTTGCGTATTTTCGTTACCATATGCATAAGTTATGCTTAATTGAAGATTTGCTAGGGTTTTGCATGTAATACAAATTTTCTGGAGTTTATGCTTTATAAATTAGTCATTGAAATGCTATCCACTGGATCCTTGATAAAAATCACTCATGTTGGACTTAAGAATCATGTTAAAAGGTTATGTATAGCTCTCGAGATTATAAAATGAATATTGGTAACTCGTATTGAGCTGAAACTGTTTTCTTATGCACTCTAAATGACCTCACATGGACTAGAAATTATTTTAGACTTTGATCTTCTGGAATATTGTTATTTAGATGTTCCTAAACATATTTCATTGTAGCTTCTGAAAACATTGTTTGCTATGTGTTATATGCATCACCAAATGACATGTCTGAATGTTGTCCAAAATAAAAGGTCTGACTTTAGGTAATAAACTGTGCAAAAAGGCTACATGAAATGCTTTGATTATATTACCACCGAAAATTTGGAATGTCTAGAGTCATCTCCAATTGGCCGTTCATTAATTGCTATTTTCTAAATTAAATGAGAATTTTTCTAAAACTGATGCGCGTGCTAAAATTGATTCGGTAAACCTTAAATAGACCTTATCTGAAACCCGACTTGTAGACATCGTATGAGGCCCTGGATAGGCTTTTTGAAAACATTTATGAGTCTAGTTATGATCTGAAGTTTTCCATATTACCGTGAATTATGTGTTGTGAATTACGCTCGTTGTTTGCAAGGTGTGCGTAAATTCAATGCTATACGATAAACTTTGAACGTGTATTTGACAAACTGTGAGCTAAAACATATTAGTTGACTTAGGATTGACATGTTAACTAAGATTACATGACCTACTGATATGGTTGACTTTAGTTGACTACTTTGACCAAGTTTGACTTTTGGTTTGAATTTGGTTGACTTTTGTTGACTTGCTTGGACTAGTTGACTTTTGCTTACATGTTGAGTCAGTCTGAGCACTAGGACTATGCGTACACCATGGGTTGGCATAGTGTGACTTATGTATTTACTTAAGGTAACCTATTTGATTAGGTTGCATTATATGGTTGTGATCTTCCGGCTACCGTATTGTTTTACTAAGCTTTTACTGTGCTTTTCAAGGTGAGTCTACGGTCACATTTTCTTTAACATTTTTGGGATGAGATAACATGTTATTTCAAATAGTTTTACATATTAGGCACGAGTAACTCAAACGAATATACATATGAGTTCAGATCAAAAATCCTTTAGCTTGATTATATTAATTACTTTACGTAAGCTCGGCTTATAGGGACAGTACCGTTAGGTTTGACAAACCTCGCCCCAATGCATGTGGTGCTTATTCTGTTGTAACTTGTACACTTGATCAGTGTATGCTTAGAAAGGGTAAAAATAAGATGTGTAGCGAATGAGCTATCCGCGGGTTAAAGTCTTATAATCAAGTGCTCATGACAAATGTATACTTTTACGAAGCTTACAAAGAAATCTCGTGGCCTAAATTCCACTAAATGTTAACAAAGAATTATTACACTGAATACTGTTTTTCTGACTGTGCTTTATGTTACTTAAACATGTGGTTTACGAATTAGAAACTAGACATGGTAATGTCTACGAACATTTGAAACAAAACCTTTTTGATGTTACACGCAGTTGAAACTTGACATCTCTGATTATAAACAGTTTAATACTTAGCATTTGCTGTATGCAAACTTTTGATATTAAACCTTGGTGGTTTTATATTGATAAATGTTTACTGATTTCTGAATACTGTTTTTCCGGATACCGATTTCTGAATACTGATTATAAACAGTTTAATACTTAGCATTTGCTATACGTAAACTTTTGACATTAAACCTTGGTGGTTTTATACTGATAAATGTTTACTGATTTCTGAATACTGATTTTCCGGATACCGATTGCTGATAAACGATTTTGATAACTGTTTTTCGATAAACGGTTTATGGAAACTGTTTAATGAAACATATGATGAACTATTTAATTAACCTTGTAGATTCACTCAACTTTATGTTGACCCGTTTTGCATGTTTTATCTCAGGTATTAGTTGATTCCGCTGTAGAACTTTGTTGTTACGTAGAAGTCAAGCCAAGCACTGGGACCAGAATTAACATTACCGTTAATGGATTTTGACGGGATGTTTTACTCTCTGAATCTTCCTTCCCTACGTGTTGTAGATATAATAGATTTTGGATCAGGTGTAGATAGCAACGGTCCTGGTCTGGATAGAGTGTGGGTCATACACTAGGTATGCCGTAAATTTTAGATAGGGAATCCAAAAAGCATTCTAGAAAGGTCCAATTTTATCTAAGTTAAGCTAGTCCTAAGGTAATTCTAAAGCAAGTTATAACAACCCGAAAATTTCTGACTAAATTTAAACCTAACTTTTATATGACTCCGACGATTCACGAACAATTATTTGTAAATAACTACGTAATTATTTGATATATTAATATTATTATTATTAATATCCTTTTTAAATATATCAATAATTAATATCATTATTATTAATTATAATTAAACTTATCATTTTTTATTGTTATCATTAAATCTTTTTATCATCATTATTATTATTTGTTATTATTAGTATTATTATTATTATAATTATTATTAATTTGTATATTAATTAATGAAAAAGGCAGATACCTAATTTAGGTATATCACTTTCTGTTTTTTATATATATATACCGTGTAGCTTTTATATTTTATATATTTTTTTTTGTAACCTGCTTTTAATTTTTTATATAAATCAGAATCTGCTATAATATTTTTAAGCCATCGTGAACTAGCTTTATTTTTTTATTATCTCCTGATTATATTTTTATATCTACTGTTTTAATTTTGTTGTTGTATGTGATTAATAATTCGACACCCACATTTCATTAAACAACGATTAAGATTCCTGCTTTACACATCTGAATAACATCACCATTAGTGTTTAAATACTTGTAGTAGCTTGCAATACATGAAATCGAAACAGAAATATATATTTTTTTTAAAACCGTCAACTCTGTTACTCAACTTTTTGGTCATATTTCGATTTCGAATGAATTATCAAAATGTAAAAATGCAATTTTGTTAGGAATTCCCTAGTGAAACTTTCTGCAAAATCCTAAGTTCCAATTCTTGATATCGAGTCTTAATTTTAGAGTCAAAGTTTTCAAATAAAAAAGTCAACAATTGTTCTTTGATCAAATTCGTAATTGATTCAGTGTTTCAAGTCAAATTGATGATTGACAAAGATTATAAGAATGATTTAGAGCTTGTTTCATATAGGAATCGAGGTCTCAAAACCTCTCAATATCAAAATCATTATTTTCTTTTTGTTAAACAAACCGCGATAGCAGCATATCTGCACTCTTTTTATTTATTTATTTTTTTCATTTTATATTGATTCAAACAATCACAAGATATTTCAGTTTCAATTCCACATCTTAATTCAATTTGTAAACCTGCTGTTATGATTTGGGTTCATTGCTCTGGTCGACTGAATTGATAAAGAAGAAGAAAAAAAAAAAGAAGTTGAAACATATACAGTTTAATTAAAATTCATATGGGTATTAAAACAGAAAACTTAGAATGGTGCAATGGTTAAGGTGTTGTTCGGGTTAGCGTGAGGTCGCAGGTTCGAGTCCCGTGTTCAGCATTTTTTTTAGAAAGGGCTCCTAAGGTAGTTTTCTTACTATTTTTATTATTATTATTATTATTATTATTATTATTATTATTATTATTATTATTATTATTATTATTATTATTATTATTATTATTATTATTATTATTATTATCATTATTATTATTATTATCTTTATTATTATTATTATTATTATTATTATTATTATTACAATTATTAGTATTATCATTATTATTATTAACATAAGTATTATTATTATCATTATTATCATTAATATGATTATTATCATTATTAGTATTGTTATTATTAATATGGTCATGGTTACAAATATTATCTTTTAGTTATCATTAAAACTATCATTTGTACTAAGTATTATTATTATTATTATTAAAATTTAGGACTAGAATTATCATTTAACATTAACATTAGTATTATTAGAATTTCTAATAAAACCATCATTTTTATTAACATTACCATTATTATTAAACACATTATTTTTATGAAAACTATCATTTTATCTTATCGTTATTATCAAAATTATCATCTTTATTGAAATTATTATTACTACTATCATTATTATCATTCTTATTATTAAAGGTATTAAAATTATCATTGTATTAAAATTATCATTACCTTTATTTTTTAAAACTATCATTATTATTATCATTAATAGAATCATTAATATTATTATCATTATTATTGATATTAATATTATCATTACTATCATTTTTATCATTACTAATATTATTTAGTATTATTATAATTACTATTTTAAACAAACAAATTATACATATATATATATATATATATATATATATATATATATATATATATATATATATATATATATATATATATATATATATATATATATATATATATATATATATATATATATGTAATACATATAACATAACCAAAGTAATATTTTTATTTATTTAAAAATATATGTAATAAAATATAGATAATGAAACATATAAGTTATTAATATAAAAATGAAATAACTAATATATATATATATATATATATATATATATATATATATATATATATATATATATATATATATGTGTATATATATATATATGTATATATATATATATACATATATATATAAACTTATTTGATTACGAGTATATGTGTTAATATATAAATACTTGATATAGGTTCGTGAATCTGAGGACAACTCTGCACTTGTTCAGTGCCATTATACTCGTAATTACTACGAAATACGAAATACAGTATCGTGAGTTTTCATAGTTCCCTTTTAATATATATTTTTGGGTTGAGAATACATGCAATGTTTTATATCTGTTTTACAAAATAGATACAAGTACTAACTTAATTCTACGTGGGTTAGAATCACAAATATTCCCCTAGTTTGGTAACGTAATCTATTGGTCTCTGTACCGTAGGGGCGAATCCTATTGATAGATCTATCGGGTTTGACAACCCCATCCGGGCTAGTCGCGCTAGCAGTCAACGGATGTTTAGTACTTCGAGGGTATTTATCGCACTTGATTCGGTGCTCTATAGACATCAGGGGTATTCATTGTTATATTATTATCGTTAAGGTTGTTACCAGGTGCCCATGGTTGTAGAATGTTTTATTACACTGTGGTGTAAGGATATTTATGGAAACTGAAATCTTGTGATCTATTACTATCATCAAAATCATTAATTATGACAAACCTATGAACTCACTCAAACTCGTATTGACTTTTTAAGCATGTTTATTCACAGGTACTTTTTGCTTCCGCTGTAAAACTTTGCTGTTACATAGAAGTCAAGCCAAGCACTGGGACCAGAGTTAACATCGCCGTTAATGGTTTTTGACGGGGTGTTACAGTTGGTATCAGAGCGTTGGTCTTAGCGAACCAGAATTTGCATTAGTATGTCCAACCGGTAGTTGTTAGGATGCATTAGTGAGTCTGGACTTTGACCGTACGTGTTTATTATAAATTTTACTTATCATTTCTTGTCGAAAAATTTCAACTTATTTTTAAGTCATTCTATGTGACTAAATTATATTATAATATTCCTATATTAGTTATTAAATAAAAAGGTGTGACTATGTATTTGTACGTTCCTACGTATAACGTTTTTATTCGATGAATCGTCTCGGTTTCCTAACCAACGATTAGACTTTCGAGATTTCCAAATCCGAATAATTTTAATACGATATTCCGATGTGGTATGAGTTGATAAAATATTCCTATGTTTTATTTCTTGAATTATTATTCTTCTCACGTATTTAATTTGCGTAGCGGTATTTTTCTCGGATCGCGCTCGTTTAATTGTTCAGACTAATTTATAAAATCAAATTTTGATGAGTGGGCCATCTAGGCTGAAATTCTCATGGATAACCAAGATTTATAAGGTGCATTAAAGTCTAGTCTACAGCCTGACCTATAACTTTAGAACATTATTACTTGCATCATATATATGCATGTCTTTTATTCTGTCACTTCGGGAGGAACTCCCATTGTAATTCATAATATTCAATAACTCACACGCATTATCTTTATAAAACCACCTCGGTTGGTTAAACCTAGGGCTGTCACTCATCATTATTGAAATTTTCAACATTCCTATGTCATCTATCCTGGTTTTGTGTATTACGTATGTATTACATGAAATGTCATCCCTGATTTTTGAAATTTCTATAATTGTTACTACTCATACTCATACGTATATAACCTCCTTGTTATATCACGTACCTATGTGCCTTATACCTTTATGCATTGGTTTGCGAACCGGAAAAATGTCATTATTGACTCATAAAGATTATCGAGAATCTCAAAGACATTATAATGTCATCACTATTCATATTCATTACTTTTAAAATCTTTGCTTTCTCGTTGTTTTGATCATTGAACTTTCTTGACGGGTGGCGTCTACTGTAGAGACCCGTCGTAATCCATCCGGACAAAGTCCATATCGATTACAAACGATTCACAATAGTTGGTTACATCGCGAGGTACTTGACCTCTATATGATACATTTTACAAACATTGCATTCGTTTTTAAAAGACAAACTTGCTTTATATCGAAAATTGACGACATGTAAATCATTTCATAATATATTCAACTATAATTGACTAAATAATAATATTAATGAACTCGACGACTCGAATGCAACGTCTTTTGAAATATGTCATGAATGACTCCAAGTAATATCTTTTAAATGAGCAATTGCACAGCGGAAGACTTTTTTCATACCTGAGAATAAACATGCTTTAAAGTGTCAACTAAAAGGTTGGTGAGTTCATTAGTTTATCATAACAATCATTTCAATATTTTAATAGACCACAAGATTTCATATTTCAATTTCTCATAAACATACGTCCCATGCATAGAGACAAAAATATCATTCATATGGATTGAACACCTGGTAACCGACATTCACAATATGCATATAAGAATATCCCCATCATTCCGGGATCCTCCTTCGGACATGATATAAATTTCGAAGTACTAAAGCATCCGGTACTTTGGATGGGGCTTGTTAGGCCAGATAGATCTATCTTTAGGATTCGCGTTAATTAGGGTGTCTGTTCCCTAATTCTTAGATTACCAGACTTAATAAAGAGGGGCATATTCGATTTCGATAATTCAACCATATAATGTAGTTTCGATTACTTGTGTCTATTTCGTAAAATATTTATAAAAATTGCGCATGTATTCTCAGCCCAAAAATATAAAGGGTAAAAAGGCAAATGAAAACTCACCTAATGTATTTTTTAGTAAAAATACATATGACTATATTGAACAATGCAGGGTTGACCTCGGATTCACGAACCTATAATATTTATATATATATTAACACATATAATGGTAATCGAACAAATTATGTATTATAAGTGTATTAATTGTTATTTTAGTTATGTTTTTCATTAATAACCTAATCAGTTACATTTATTAATATTTATTGTAAAAAGTATTAATATTGTTACGTTATATGTAGTAAATATGATTTTATATAATTAATAGTTATTCGATAAAATAATATTGATAATAGTAGATAAAAGGTGTTTCATTCTATAATAATAGTAATAATAATAATAATAATAATAATAATAATAATAATAATAATAATAATAATAATAATAATGATAATAATAAAAATAATAATAATAATAATGATAAAAAATGCTACCTCAAACGAAAGTGGCTTAAAATAATGCTCTAGTCCGGACTCGAACCCACGACCTCTCGCTCACCCAACAACACCCCTAACCATTCCTATGTCCCTGCTTTTCTGATTAAAACCATAACTTAATTTATTTAATCTCATTTCTATTTTCTTTTCTTTTTAAACCAAGAACCCAAATCATCTTCCCATTATCATTATCATACGACCCGTTCATCACTATCAACTTAAAGGCATAAAATCACGATCAACACATTATCTAACATCATCAACATCTTGAGGTCATTACTATTATCATATCGTCCTAATCATCACCATTTCATGTAAACCGAATCACATATCATAATATCATTTCACTTTTAAATATAATATTCATTAACCACTTGCTCACAATCATATAAGATTACCAAAAGAAATATAGTGGTGTCAACTTGTGGTCCAATTTGTTCGACCATGGAGTACTGTAAATGGGTTCCACTAGAAAAAGTGGTGTATATAATATTAACAAGTTGGTTCAAGTTATACTCCTTTTGATTTTTAAATTCACAAATCAAACAAATATTTGCACTCTTTTCTTGTTTCATTGCATTGAACAACAAAAAAGGAAATAGCAATAAACGGCTATGGTTGGAGTTGCTTATGGGTTTCAAACATTGAACAGAAAAAAGAAAAAGAAAAAACGAGTATGAATATTAGTTGTTGGTGGTCGATGGTTAGGTTGTGAAAGTGATGAGGTGGTGTTGGTTTCGTTTGACTGGAACCGGAAAACACTGCTGCAGCAGTTTACGACCATGATTTGATGAGGGTGTTTGAAGAGTATAAACCAAGATAGAAGTAGAATCGTGGTAGCAGCAGTAACTGTGAATGATGGTGGCGGTTATAGTAACAAAACACTTGAGGTGGTGGTTTACATGATTAATTGTGTGGCGGGTTGAAGGTGGTTTTGGTGATGGGGTAACGGAGGTGGTAAGGTGGTGATTTATGGGTTGATTTGGTGGTGATTGTTGAACCTAATCAGAAACAGAAACTTCACAACGGCTGTAGCATAACAACGATTTTCGTGATGGTGTTTGATGACAGTTATCGAGTAAAATAGGAAAGAGAGAGAGTGATATAGTTTGAGAGAGAGAGAGTGTGGTGGACTGTGGTGGTTTTCCGATATGAAATGAGAACATTAACAGGGTGGTGAGCAGCGTAGCAGCAGCATTAAAACATGATGATTGTGTTGAAAGGGTGGTGATCAAATATGGAAATGGGTTTCGTTGTTCATTGATAACAAAAACACGGGTAACCAGTAATAGAAGGAATACAAGTAGTAGTGGAATTGATTTGTAGCTCAAGGGTTTTGGAAAAGAGAAGAAAGATGAGGATGATGGTTTTTGATTAATAAAGATGATGAAGCTTTTTTTTTTATCTAGTTATTCCTATCATCTATCTATGTATATTAATAATATTAAAATGTAATCGATACTTTATGAGTTGAAACAAAAATCACCAGTAAACAAATTAGTGAGTTCACCTTTACAGCTCAAAATCAACTCTTTGCATGTCGACGTGAATAAATAAATAATATAATAATAATTAAAGAATAAAACGTGTGAATTAAAAACTAATAGTTAAGCCGTCATCAATTATTGTTTAGATATTCTTTCTCGTACAGGATTTTGTGCTCATTTGCTAAACAGTTTAAAATAAAAGTCTTCCTAAAAACTCCCAAATTTATATTAATTATCTTTGTTTATTTCCTTCATTAAATGTGAAACTCGTGATCAAAAAGGTTCGCCTAATATTTATTTTAATATACTCACACGCTCGCATTTTACTTGTTTAGTATCAATCGAAATAATGAGCGAGTGCTAGTATCGCTTACTAAATAAAGTCGAAACCATATATGTATATTTTACATACATATATATATATATATATATATATATATATATATATATATATATATATATATATATATATATATATATATATATGTTTAATAATACTATCATGTCACATAATATTTTATTTATATAGTTGATTCTAACAATTAAATTATTTAATAATTATATTTAATATACATTAGATATACATATAATTTCATTTCCATAGCAATTTAATTATATCGTATTTTTATTTTATTTTATTTTTTACATAATAAATTATGATTATTAAATCATATAATATTTCAAATTTTATATCAAACTATTATTATATACTCATATATTTAATTATAAATGTATCTACTTACATATAGTGGTTCGTGAATCGTCGGAAGCGGTCGAAGGATAATTGCATATATGAAACAGTTTAAACTTTTTGAGACTCAATCTTACAGGCTTTGCTTATCGTCTCGGAAACATATAAAGATTAAGTTTAAATTTGGTCGGAAATTCCCGGGTCATCACAGTACCTACCCGTTAAAGAAATTTCGTCCCGAAATTTGAGTGAGGTGGTCATGATTAACAATAAAAATATTTTCATGACAAATATGAGTTGATAAATTGAGTTTTATCATTATTGACTAATATAAATAAAATGATTCGATTAGATGAAGTGTACGAATGAAACCGTCACAACAGATTGAGATAGAGATTCAACTTTTTACGTAGTCTTGGTTGAATTCCGGAATTCAAGAGAATTTAAAGAAATTATTCAAAATCTAAAAGATTTGATTCTTCGGCGAATAAGGAAATTAAGATCTCTATAATTAAATACGGTGATCTGCCTTGGTTACTCTGTCTGATATTTCCATTGTAAATTAAACTCTTCCATTCTATTATTCTCACCATTTCTATACTTTCTTTCTTAGATCATACATCCAAAGATTATGAAAATGCTTAGTCCAGTTCTAATCCCTAATATTTTCCTAATTATCATTTCTGTCATCCTTCTTTTCAATCCTCCACCAGAAAAATCTATTTACTTTTAATATAACCTTGGGGTGATACTATTCTTAATTATACCGTGTCTTTATATTGCTATTCCTATTAATATCCACGGTTTGTAATTTATACGTTGTTATCGGGCTTTGTATCTCCCCTTATTTTTCAATGTCCCTATTTCTGTTTCCTATAATCATTGTCATCCACAGTTAATACTCCCTCCTATTTGCTGTAATTTATACTCCAATTTCTATTTCGGAGCTTTGTCCCTTCGTTTCTTCTTCTTGCGGTTAGACATCTCTTGTAATGGTCAAAAATTCGCAGATATAAATTTCAAAATGAACATTGTTAATGTTCTAAGGAAGGAATGGTAATGGCACGATCTTGATTGGTTAAATTACCAGAATACCCTGAAAAAGACCGAATCATCAAGAAATATTTTCTTGATATTTTAGAGGTTTAAATAGAATATAAGAGTCGTGTAACATGGCACATGATGACGTTAGAGCCTGTAAATCATCACGTTTCATTAGAAACTTAGCATGACTTACTGTAATATAATCACGTTGATCAAGTGTCATTATATTATACTAACTCATGCATCAATTTCCAACACTACTTCAAAATCATTCATAATTCAAACTCGATTTATTTATTTTTTAAAGAAATTTAGAAACTAAATTAGTTTCCTTCATTATGTAATACAGATAACACAAAGATATAACTAATTTCAGACAAGAAGAGTTATGAAAATATCTTCAGAAATATCGAAGATATTTATGATGATATTTTGGAATTTCTAAGTTCGATGGTTGATGAAGAAAGATTTTTCACAGGATTTTAACATGACTCCGGAGCAGGATATTCTCTAAAGATTTCATCTGATCCAGAATTACCTGGATTCTTTGAATATAGGGTTTGGTTCTTGTATTTGTCCTTGGCCTCCTTCGTGCTTAGCTCAATCCATTTTTCCCGTTCCAACTTTTCTGAGCTTTTCCAACATACTATTCTTTATTATCAAACTTCTGGCTGTTAGGGTCGTTTACAGTTTTTACTGCTTCATTCAGCTTTTTCAACATTCCGAGTATTGATTCGTAGAATGGGTGCTTTTCAAAATTTCAGAATAGAAGGTCATAATTCTAAGAGATAGTGGTTATATGTACACATATAACTGTTGATGTAGACATGCTGCAAGATTTCAAAATACTGGTTGTTGAATCCTGGTATTTGGTATGGCAATTCTCGTTACGAGATACAGATGAGTATATGATAGGGTTTTAATGAACAAATATAATGGTTCTTCGGAGAACTTAAATCAATGTGTAATGAAACTGCTGGTAAGTTTACTGTTAATGTGGTGGAATATAAACGATTCTTTGGTAACGGTGACGAAAGGCAAATTTATATATCAAAGTTATAATAGATTTTATTCGAATGAAAAGTCGAAATTGATTTGCTGAAGCTGTGACAAAATTGGTTAATTTGAAATGGAATTGCAAAGTTATTTTCGGTAATACCAATGCCAACGGAGTTAACACAGATACGTGTTAAACGTTTATTCAGGTTCCGAGTGTTTTCAGGTGCATAACTATGTGCATAAATCTTTCTTCCAAAGATGAGATGCAGTTGGTTCATCCTCTAGATTGAGGTGTTTTCAAGAATCATAAAGGGTTTGAACGCAGATTGTAATCGTTAAGATATAAATAAAGTTTAGGATGAAATTAAGTGGCAAACTTGAAGAATTGTTTAGTTTCATATGTTATAATCAATATTTTAATTCATTTTTAATTGTCCAATCTTAATAGTCCACAGTCGATAGTCCACAATTAACAGTCCAATAATTCATATATAGTTTAGTATGTAATATTCGAATTAATTAATATGTATCGTGACCCGTGTACATGTCTCAGACTCGATCACAACTCAAACTATATATATTATTGTAGAATCAACCTCAACCTTGTATAGAGAACTCAATCATTACTGCATATAGAGTGTCTATGGTGATTCCAAATAATATATATATATATGCGTCGATATGATATGTCAAAACCTTGTATACGTGTCCTGATATTTAAAGTGCGTAAAATAAATAACAGAAATTAAATTATGATAAATAAAGTGCGTAAAGTAAATAACAGAAATTAAATGACGATAAATAAAATTGCGATAATTAAATTGCGATAAATAAAATGCGATAAATAAATTGCGATAAATAAAAAGTAATACGGAATTAACAGTTAGTTAGGAACAGTTAGCGTGGATTCTTAACAAAATTTCTCATAGTTAATTTGCTTGTTTTTAACAAATTTTATTTTGTCCAATGTTTTCTTCATTATGTCACTTGTTGGATTCTGATAAATTAAAATCCAAATATGAAATTGAATAAAAATGGTTATTCTGTGGTGAATCAGATTCGTATATCTGTAGATGTAAGTAGAATGATAATTGACCGTTGAATCAGATTCGAAGAATGTACAGTGTAACTTATTAATGTGAAATCTAACTATTCCTCGGGTATTACCTACCCGTTAAAATATTTTCATCATTAACAGTTTGTACGAAAGAATTTTTAATTACAATCTTTATGAAAATATATATACATATATTTTTTCTTCAGATGTAATCATGGATTTAATGAGTCAATATGATATTAAACTCATTTGATTTACCGTTAGAACAAGAATATATAATCTCTAAAACATTAGAGATTACATATTCGCCATGTCGAACGAAGATAAATGATGTAGAACGATTCGTAGAACGATGATTATACTTGGGGTACAGAATGAGATGTTGAGGCATGTGATGTTGAAATTTAGGTTGTTGGTGGTACTGTTGGTGTTGGTGATGTTGTTGAAGCTGGTAAGTTTTGCACCATACTTTCCAAATTGATTACTCGAGCGCGAATCTCGTTGACTTCTTCTATTACTCCAGGATGATTGGCGGTTAGAACGAGTGAATGAATAAGTTTTAGAATCTGATTTATGATATAGTCGTGGCGAGATACTCTGGAAATTAGAGAGAGAAAGTGGTATTACGGACAGGTTCGCCGGTAAGTGCTTCAGGTTCTTCGCCAAGATGTAAATTCGGTTGGTGAAAAAGATCGCTTTCTTCGTGTCTCCATTGGTTAAGTTGACTACGAACACATCAGATGAATTGGGGATGGCTGATTTGGTTGATTCATTCTGGTCTCACTGCTTTCGGAGTTTGAGTGGATATTCATATCGAAATTGCTGTCGGAATAACTATTGGAATAGCTATCGGAATCTGAGGACTCGAACTGGTTGAGGGATTCATCTCGTACGATCAGATGAAGGATTTTTGATAAGAAATAGATTATAGGATGTAGATTAGTACCCTGCAATACATAATTTACATATGCATATAAAATACTAAAAATCCCATAAGTTACAGAGGAATCTACGGAAGCTGTCAGGCAAGGGTAACAATAACAGATACACAAAGATATGAATTTATCTATACACTGTCTATGAAATAGAGGCAGTAAGACGTGTCTAGACTTTAAGGATGATAAGCAAATAATTTTTGACACTAAATAATAAGCAAAACTTTTGACATGCAGACACGGTCGAAGTCCAGACTCATTAATGCAACCTAACAACTATCAATTAGACACACTAATGCAAGACCTGGTTCGCTAAGACCACCGCTCTGATAGCAACTGTAGAGACCCATCCTAATCCATCAGAACAAAGTCCATATCGATTACAAACGATTCACAATAGTTGGTTACATCGCGAGGTACTTGACCTCTATATGATACATTTTACAAACATTGCATTCGTTTTTAAAAGACAAACTTGCTTTATATCGAAAATTGACGAAATGCAAATCATTTCATAATATATTCAACTATAATTGACTAAATAATAATATTGATGAACTCGATGACTCGAATGCAACATATTTTGAAATATGTCATGAATGACTCCAAGTAATATCTTTTAAATGAGCAATTGCACAGCGGAAGACTTCTTTCATACCTGAGAATAAACATGCTTTAAAGTGTCAACCAAAAGGTTGGTGAGTTCATTAGTTTATCATAACAATCATTTCAATATTTTAATAGACCACAAGATTTCATATTTCAATTTCTCATAAACATACGTCCCATGCATAGAGACAAAAATATCATTCATATGGATTGAACACCTGATAACCGACATTCACAATATGCATATAAGAATATCCCCATCATTCCGGGATCCTCCTTCGGACATGATATAAATTTCGAAGTACTAAAGCATCCGGTACTTTAGATGGGGCTTGTTGGGCCCGATAGATCTATCTTTAGGATTCGCGTCAATTAGGGTGTCTGTTCCCTAATTCTTAGATTACCAGACTTAATAAAAAGGGACATATTCGATTTCGATAATTCAACCATATAATGTAGTTTCGATTACTTGTGTCTATTTCGTAAAATATTTATAAAAATTGCGCATGTATTCTCAGCCCAAAAATATAAAGGGTAAAAAGGCAAATGAAAACTCACCTAATGTATTTTGTAGTAAAAATACATATGACTATATTGAACAATGCAGGGTTGACCTCGAATTCACGAACCTATAATATTTATATATATATTAACACATATAATGGTAATCGAACAAATTATGTATTATAAGTGTATTAATTGTTATTTTAGTTATGTTTCATTAATAACCTAATCAGTTACATTTATTAATATTTATTGTAAAAAGTATTAATATTGTTACGTTATATGTAGTAAATATGATTTTATATAACTAATAGTTATTCGATAAAATAATATTGATAATAGTAGATAAAAAGGTGTTTCATTCTATAATAATAATAGTAATAATAGTAATAATAATAATAATAATAATAATAATAATAATAATAATAATAATAATAATAATAATAATAATAATAATAATAATAATAATAATAATAATAATAATAATAATAATAATAATGATGATGATGATAAAAAATGCTACCTCAAACGAAAGTGGCTTAAAATAATGCTCTAGTCCGGACTCGAACCCACGACCTCTCGCTCACCCAACAACACCCCTAACCATTCCTCTGTCCCTGCTTTTCTGATTAAAACCATAACTTAATTTATTTAATCTCATTTCTGTTTTCTTTTATTTTTAAACCAAGAACCCAAATCATCTTCCCATTATCATTATCATACGACCCGTTCATCACTATCAACTTAAAGTCATAAAATCACGATCAACACATTATCTAACATCATCAACATCTTGAGGTCATTACTATTATCATATCGTCCTAATCATCATCATTTCATGTAAACCGAATCACATATCATAATATCATTTCACTTTTAAATATAATATTCATTAACCACTTGCTCACAATCATATAAGATTACCAAAAGAAATATAGTGGTGTCAACTTGTGGTCCAATTTGTTCGACCATGGAGTACTGTAAATGGGTTCCACTAGCAAAAGTGTTGTATATAATATTAACAAGTTGGTTCAAGTTATACTCCTTTTGATTTGTAAATTCACGAATCAAACAAATATTTGTACTCTTTTCTTGTTTCATTGCATCGAACAACAGAAAAGGAAATAGCAATAAACGGCTATGGTTGGAGTTGCTTATGGGTTTCGATCATTGAACAGAAAAAAGAAAAAGAAAAAACGAGTATGAATATTAGTTGTTGGTGGTCGATGGTTAGGTTGTGAAAGTGATGAGGTGGTGTTGGTTTCGTTTAACAGGAACCGGAAAACACTGCTGCAGCAGTTTACGACCATGATTTGATGAGGGGTTCGAAGAGTATAAACCAAGATAGAAGTAGAATCATGGTAGCAGCAGTAACTGTGAATGATGGTGGCGGTTATAGTAAAAAAACACTTGAGGTGGTGGTTTACATGATTAAATGTGTGGCGGGTTGAAGGTGGTTTTGGTGATGGGGTAACGGAGGTGGTAAGGTGGTGATTTATGGGTTGATTTGGTGGTGATTGTTGAACCTAATCAGAAATAGAAACTTCACAACGGCTGTAGCATAACAACGATTTTCGTGATGGTGTTTGGTGACGGTTATCGAGTAAAATAGGAAAGAGAGAGTGATATAGTTTGAGAGAGAGTGTGTGGTGGACTGTGGTGGTTTTTCGATATGAAATGAGAACATTAACAGGGTGGTGAGCAGCGTAGCAGTAGCATTAAAACATGATGATTGTGTTGAAAGGGTGATGATCAAATATGGAAATGGGTTTCGTTGTTCATTGATAACAAAAACACGGGTAACCAGTAATAGAAGGAATACAAGTAGTAGTGGAATTGATTTGTAGCTCAAGGGTGTTGGAAAAGAGAAGAAAGATGAGGATGATGGTTTTTGATTAATAAAGATGATGAAGCTTTTTTTTTTTTTTTTTATCTAGTTATTCCTATCATCTATCTATGTATATTAATAATATTAAAATGTAATCGATACTTTATGAGTTGAAACAAAAATCACCAGTAAACAAATTAGTGAGTTCACCTTTACAGCTCAAAATCAACTCTTTGCATGTCGACGTGAATAAATAAATAATATAATAATAATTAAAGAATAAAACATGTGAATTAAAAACCAATCGTTAAGCCGTCGTCAATTATTGTTTAGATATTCTTTCTCGTACAGGATTTCGTGCTCATTTGCTAAACAGTTTAAAATAAAAGTCTTCCTAAAAACTCCCAAATTTATATTAATTATCTTTGTTTATTTCCGTCATTAAATGTGAAACTCGTGATCAAAAAGGTTCGCCTAATATTTATTTTAATATACTCACAAGCTCGCATTTCACTTGTTTAGTATCAATCGAAATAATGAGCGAGTGCTAGTATCGCTTACTAAATAAAGTCGAAACCATATAGGTATATTTTACATACATATATATATATATATATATATATATATATATATATATATATATATATATATATATATATATATATATATATATATATATATATATATGTATATATATATATATATGTATATATATATATATATATATATGTATATATATATATATATATGTATATATATATATATATGTATATATAGGTTTAATAATACTATCATGTCACATATTATTTTATTTATATAGTTGATTCTAACAATTAAATTATTTAATAATTATATTTAATATACATTAGATATACATATAATTTCATTTCCATAGCAATTTAATTATATCGTATTTTTATTTTATTTTATTTTTTACATAATAAATTATGATTATTAAAGCATATAATATTTCAAATTATATATCAAACTATTATTATATATTCATATATTTAATTATAAATGTATCTACTTACAAATAGTGGTTCGTGAATCGTCGGAAGCGGTCGAAGGATAATTGCATATATGAAACAGTTCAAACTTTTTGAGACTCAATCTTACAGGATTTGCTTATCGTGTCGAAAACATATAAAGATTAAGTTTAAATTTGGTCGGAAATTCCCGGGTCATCACATCTACGAAACTCTAGAATGGAAGAGTTTGGATTACCGATTTAAAGGATCATATAGCTCAAGCCCCTAGACCTGAATAGGCCATTACAAATTGAAAATTTTTAATCGAAAGTTTATCTGATTACATACTTATTATTTATAATCTCAACACGTCATGCCTTCATTATTACATAAATGGAGGACACATCATATCTTATCATATCTATCCCAATAGATTTGTCTAACAATTTTCCTAAATTTCCTCTGTAAATTACGAAAATCTTTTTGCTATATATGTACGTATTCGAGGAGACAAATATATCATTCAGTATTCAACACCCATTTCATATCAAAAACCCTAATTCCAAACACATAATATGGCTTTCACACTTGATTCCTCGAACTCTTCGAGCTCAAATGGCAGCGTAACCGGAATGAACCAACCAATTAGTCATCATCTATTTTGGATGAATTGGGGATGGGTTCGTAGTCGACTTAATTAATGGAGAAGTGAAGAAGGTGATCCTTTTCACTCACCACATTGCCCTATTGGCGAAGAACCTGAAGCACTTACCGGCGAACCCGTTCAGAACACCATTTTCACCCTCATTTCCAGGGTATCCCGTCACGAATATATAATATCTAGAATTCTAGATCTTATTCATCCACTTGTCCGAACTGCCAATCATCCCGAAATAATAGAAGAAGTCAACGAGCTTCGCGCTCAAATAGTGGCTCTGGAGAATATGGTGCAAAATCTAAGAGCATCAGCAGCATCACAAGCATCGACAGCACCATCAGTACCACCAACAACAACAACAACAACCACATCGCAAGCCTCAACATCACACTCGGTACCTCGAACAACAACATAATATGCCCCATAAATACCAAGGAATATTAGTAATAATGAGTTAAGATGTATTGACTCATTCTTCCTGAAGAATTATATATGTATACCTTATATATATATATATATATATATATATATATATATATATATATATATATATATATATATATATATATATATATATATATATATATATATATATA
This sequence comes from Rutidosis leptorrhynchoides, assembly GCF_046630445.1. Taxonomy (NCBI): domain Eukaryota; kingdom Viridiplantae; phylum Streptophyta; class Magnoliopsida; order Asterales; family Asteraceae; genus Rutidosis; species Rutidosis leptorrhynchoides. Next base: position 444,732,737 of record NC_092334.1, read on the forward strand.
TATATATATATATGGTTTGGAAAAATAATAAATCTTTTCGTACTAAGCTATTACGTGTGAATTTTAACTAGTATGTACTACTTGGTTAATTCATATCACTAATATGCTATGATGTACATCCTTCGTTAATGACTTAACACTCGTTAATCACTGCTTCAGCACAATAAACTCCAGTTCATAATATACCAAGTTCATTATTCAAATACATGTTTGATTGTATGCTTTCATTTTCGATGTACTCGAAACCTTTTTGAAAATATTATTCGTGCCTTGCAAAGTTCAAAAGGATTCCACGAGCACCAACATCATATACTGAGGTATATTAATAACAACAAACGATGAAGTATTGATTCATAACTTCATTAAAGAAATATTCCGCGACGATTATGTAACCTCAAGTTTTGGAGATTATCTATTCTCATTCCAACCGTAAATCAAATGAGTTTAATATTATATTAACTCATTAAATCTGTATTATATCTGATTAATACATATATGAACGTATATCTTCATAAAGATTGTAATTAAAAATCCTTTTTTACAAACTGTTAATTTTGAAAATATTTTAACGGGTAGGTAATACCCTAGAAATATTTAAATTTCACATTAATATATTACACTGTACAATTTCGATTCAATAGTCGTTAACTATCCTATTCAACTCCGCAGATATACGTATCCGTTCATCGAAGAACAACCATTTTCAGTCAAATTCAATTTCATATTTGAATTTTGACCGGTCATAATTCAAGCCAAGATTGCCACTTGATTTCATCTTAAACATCCTTTATATCTTGACAATTACAATCAATGTTTAATCATCTAAAAATAAAATTTCTTGATACCATCTCAGATTGATAACCAATGATTCAGACATGGTAGCATTAAATGCAGAGGAAACAGCAAAATTGTAGATGGTCTAAATGGCCAAAAGTTGATGATAAAAGAATGGAGTATAAGGAACGCTCGATAGAAAATTTGGTACTGAAAAACGGATTGAGCAAACCATGAAGGAATATGTCGACAAATCACAAGGACTAAAGTTATAATCAAAGAATCTAGATGATTCGATTTCTGATGAAAACCACAAAAGATCTCTTTAAGCATTCTAAATCCTTACAGGAGAATTTTTCTCATTATCATTTGATCTTAGAAAATTCTAAGATATCATCGTATCTTTCGTTATAAATATCCTCTATATTTCTGAAAATATCTTCATAACGATTCTTGTCCGCAATTAATTATCTCTTTGCGATATCTTTATCACATCATAAAGGAAACTGTTTTAATTTCTATATTCTGTAAAATTCAAGTTTAAATTATAAATATTTTGAAGAAGTGTTGGGAATTGAAGCATGAGTTAGTATAATATAATGACGTCAGGCCAACGTGATTATATTACAGTAAGTCATGCTAAATTTTTAATGGAAGATGATGACTCATAGACTTTATAATCATCATATGCCATGTTACACGACTCTTACATTCTACTTAACCTCTGAACATATCAAGAAAATATATTCTTGATAGTTCTATCCTCAGTAATTCCAGTAATTTAACAAACCAAATCATGATATTACGTTCCTTTCTAATTAGAACATTAGGTTCATTCGAAACTTCATACCTACAAATTTTGGACCATTATTCGCTTGACTTGAAGTCGAGAAGAGAATAAAAAGGCAAAGAGCTCCGAAATATAAGGAAAAATATAAAGTCTGATAACAACACAGAAATTACAAACCGTGTATATCAATACGTGTTGCAACGTAAAGACACGGGAGAATTAAAAATATTATAACCCCAATGTAATAGTAGAAGAAAACAGATTCTTCTGGTGGTAAATGAAAAAGAAGAATGACTGTATATATGGTCAATATAATAACAAGGATCAGAACTGGATGAAGCATTTTCACAATCTTTGGAAGTATGAATTGAGGAAGAAAGTATAGAAGTGGTGAAGATAATGAAACGGAAGAAGCTAATTTATATCAAAATTTCAGGCACAATAATCGAGGCAATTCACCGCATTTAATCAAAGAAAATCTCAATTTCCGTAAATACCGGAGAATCAAATCTTATAGATTACGAAGATTTCCTTTAATTCCTTGAATTCCGGAAATCAATCGTGACTACGTCAAAAGTTAAGGCAAACAGATATTTCCTTATTTCAATCTTTTACGATAGCTTCGTTTATACTCTTCCTATAATCGAATCATTATATCCATATTATTCAAAGGAGATAAAACTCTATTTTTCAACTCATATTCATCATTCTTGTTGTAAAGAATGACGATCTCTATCAAACTTCATGACTATGATTTTCATGAACTCCTCTCTGTTTTGTCTACCCTAATATTGTGGCATAAACGTTCAAGGTTTAAATAAGCTCACTATTATTCATAACACATTTCATGTATCCAATTTACTGAAATGACTTGTAAAACATCATCATTTTGAATGATCTCCGCATTAATGATAAAATGCACTTCATCGAAGAACATGTAGAATTTATGGTTCGTATGATTTAAAACGCTTGAAACAAAACAATATTTTATCCGTTGGAATTCACGAAAGGCCCCGAGCATACCTGGGAATGTGAAGACCAAATAAAACGTAAATATCCTCGTCTATGTACAAATAACGCCGATTGATGGCAACAACTAAATTTCGGGACGAAATTTCTTTTAACGGGTAGGTACTATAACAACCCGGAAATTTTCGACTAAATTTAAACCTAACTTTTATATGACTCTGACGATTCAAACAATTATTTGTAAATAACTACGCAATTATTTGATATATTAATATTATTATTATTAATATCCTTTTTAAATATATCAATAATTAATATCATTATTATTAATTATAATTAAACTTATCATTTTTTTCATATTAATATTGTTATCATTAAATCTTTTTATCATCATTATTATTATTTGTTATTATTAGTATTATTATTATTATAATTATTATTATAATTACTATTATAATTATTATTAATTTATATATTAATTAATGAAAAAGGCAGATACCTAATTTAGGTATATCACTTTCTGTTTTTTTATATATATATCGTGCAGCTTTTATATTTTATATTTTTTTTGTTACCTGCTTTTAATTTTTTATATAAATCAGAATCTGCTTTAATATTTTTAAGCCATCGTGATCTAGCTTTAATTTTTTTTATTATCTCCTGATTATATTTTTATATCTACTGGTTTTAATTTTGTTGTTGTCTGTGATTAATAATTCGACACCCACATTCCATTAAACAACGATTATGATTTCTGCTTTACACATCTGAATAACATCACCATTATTGTTTAAATACTTGTAGTAGCTTGCAATTCATGAAATCAAAACAGAAATATATATATATTTTTTTTAACCGTCGACTCTGTTACTCAACTTTTTGGTCATATTTCGATTTCGAATGAATTATCAAAATGTAAAAATGCAGTTTTGTTAGGAATTCCCTAGTGAAAATTTCTACAAAATCCTAAGTTCCAATTCTTGATATCGAGTCTTAATTTTTGAGTCAAAGTTTTCAAATAAAAAAGTCAACAATTGTTCTTTGATCAAATTCGTAATTGTTTCAGTGTTTCAAGTCAAATTGATGATTGACAAAGATTATAGGAATGATTTAGAGCTTGTTTCATTTAGGAATCGAGGTCTCAAAACCTCTCAATATCAAAATCATTATTTTCTTTTTGTTAAACAAACCGCGACAGCAACATAGCTGCACTCTTTTTTTTATTTATTTTTTTTCATTTTATATTGATTCAACCAATCACAAGATATTTCGGTTTCAATTCCACATCCTAATTCAATTTGTAAACCTGCTGTTATGATTTGGGTTCATTGCTTTGGTCGACTGAATTGATAAAGAAGAAGAAAAAAAAAGTTGAAACAGATACAGTTTAATTAAAATTCATATGGGTATTAAAACAGAAAACTTAGAATGGTGCAATGGTTAAGGTGTTGTTCGGGTTAGCGTGAGGTCGCGGGTTCGAGTCCCGTCTTGGGCATTTTTTTAGAAAGGGCTCCTAAGGTAGTTTTCCTACTATTTTTATTATTATTATTATTATTATTATTATTATTATTATTATTATTATTATTATTATCTTTATTATTATTATTATTATTATTATTACAATTATTAGTATTATCATTATTATTATTAACATAAGTATTATTATCATTATTAGTATTGTTATTATTAATATGGTCATGGTTACAAATATTATCTTTTAGTTATCATTAAAACTATCATTTGTACTAAGTATTATTATTATTAAAATTTAGGACTAGAATTATCATTTAACATTAACATTAGTATTATTAGAATTTCTAATAACACCATCATTTTTATTAACATTACCATTATTATTAAACACATTATTTTTATGAAAACTATCATTTTATCTTATCGTTATTATCAAAATTATCATCTTTATTGAAATTATTATTACTACTATTATTATTATCATTCTTATTATTAAAGGTATTAAAATTATCATTGTATTAAAATTATCATTACCTTTATTTTTTAAAACTATCATTATTATTATCATTAATAGAATCATTAATATTATTATCATTATTATTGACATTAATATTATCATTACTATCATTTTTACCATTACTAATATTATTTAGTATTATTATAATTACTATTTTAAACAAACAAATTATACATATATATATATAAAATATATGTAATACATATAACATAACCAAAGTAATATTTTTATTTATTTAAAAATATATATAATAAAAAATAGATAATGAAACATATAAGTTATTAATATAAAAATGAAATAACTAATATATATATATATATATATATATATATATATATATATATATATATATATATATATATATATATATATATATATATATATATATATATATATAAACTTATTCGATTACGAGTATATGTGTTAATATATAAATACTTGATATAGGTTCGTGAATCCGAGGACAACTCTGCACTTGTTCAGTGCCATCATACTGGTAATTACTACGAAATACGAAATACAGTATCGTGAGTTTTCATAGTTCCCTTTTCATATATATTTTTGTGCTGAGAATACATGCAATGTTTTATATCTGTTTTATAAAATAGATACAAGTACTAACCTAATTCTACGTGGGTTAGAATCACAAATATTCCCCTAGCTTGGTAACGTAATCTATTAGTCTCTGTACCGTAGGCGCGAATCCTATTGATAGATCTATTGGGTTTGACAACCCCATCCGAGCTAGTCGCGGTAGCAGTCAACGGATGTTTAGTACTTCGAGGGTATTTATCGCACTTGATTCGGTACTCTATAGACATCAGGGGTATTCATTGTTATATTATTATTGTTAAGGCTGTTACCAGGTGCCCATGGTTGTAGAATCTTTTTATTACACTGCGGTGTAAGGATATTTATGGAAACTAAAATCTTGTGATCTATTACTATCATCAAAATCATTAATTATGACAAACCTATGAACTCACTCAACCTCGTGTTGACTTTTAAGCATGTTTATTCTCAGGTACTTTTTGCTTCCGATGTAAAAATTTGCTGTTACATAGAAGTCAAGCTAAGCACTGAGACCAGAGTTAATATCGCCGTTAATGGTTTTTGATGGGGTGTTACACAAGTCCTATGTTAATCTGAGGCAATCTAATCTAAGCTACAGTTAGTTTTATAGGTAATCTAAGGCAATCTAATCTAAACTAAGGTTAGTTATTTTTGGCGGGTATAATTTTGGTTCTTGCTACAGATTCCCCTGCTATTTCGACAACAGAGCTCGCACAAACTATTCAACAAACGCAGTGGCCAGGTCGACTACAGAAAGGCTGGATCCTTTTGGTTCCAATATAATTGGAGACTGTTCAAAAAATCCAACAACCAAGTCCGTGTATAATTGTATATCTTAGACACCACTAAATGCTTGCGAATAGGTTTGATAAAAGCAGTATTGTCTGATACCAGTTGGTCCCCGGTAGCGGCTCCAAAAACTAGGTTCCCTGCTGATATGGCCAAAATGGATGATTATGTTTTAGTGTGCAGTGTCGTCAGGTCGCACGGCGTTGGTCGAGGTCTCCCAGCGGGGATGTACCCGTGTTTTAAATTTATAAGGTCGGGGCCTAAATCTACTACTCCTTAGGGTGAGTAAGGGAAGTATGACCTAGGGTCGTTTTTAAAGAAGTCTACAGAATCGAACCTAAAACCTGACAAAAATAATTAACAAGGAGTAGTTGTGTTTCTATTTTGGGTTTTCTAATTTTCTAAAGGATAAAATAAATACAGATAGGTAAAATTTGTATTTCAGATAAGGTTAAAGATGTACATGCTATGATTTCGTTAGTTACATTGCTGAGTTGTGTAATGATGGCTCATGAATAGTTGATAACCCTTTACCCGTTATATTGGTCCTACCGCCCCTGTCAGAGGACTGACATGTCACTAGGCATAAAGTATGCGATAGGCTTGAAGATTCTGAATGGGCAGCAACGCCTCTTCCCTCTACGCCAGAGTAACACAGCTACTTGTTAACACTAGACGGCTCTTTTATTATGAGTGACCCGATAAGGCAGCGTATTAATCTATCCACTTGGCCCAAACTTTCTTAAACATAAGCTAAAGTATAGGGTATCCCTTATCCGAGAGACATGATACGTTTTCGATGCTTTCGTTAACAATTTGTTTATAAAGATTAGTTAGGTTCTTATTTAAAAGAAATCAACCATAAAGGAACGTCATGGCTAGACAGTAGTCTCCATGTGAACGTTCGGTTATCCTAACAGTTCCAATCCTTTATGGGTTTAAACAAACAATTCCTATTACTAAAGAATCCCTCAGACGGAGTGCAATGTCTTAGACCGCGTTATGGTGCAATGTGCTCTTCAGCAGTGAGGTCGTTTCCATGGCCATACATAGCAGAGGTATAGAGTACTACAACCGTTGTGCCTCCTCGATATACGTACTAGGTTTATATGTGTAGTAACTACTCTAGCATAGCCTGAGGCCGGCCTTGTACTCCTAGTATCAATTAGGGTTTCCATTATGAAAGAACCTATATCGGAATCCGTAGGGTAGGTTGCCTTACTACAACCGTTGTGCCTCTGACAAACGCCCTATATATCCGACAGAGGTGTCTTACCAAGGGGTGACATAGATAGTGTACTCTGAATCGGGGTTCGCGACTTCCCAATCACAGGGCCGATAACCACGTTCTATTAGTCAGAAAAGCGATTGAATTTAATCATAATCGGAAAGCATCTCAACAATATATCATTACACAATTTGTATATTCAGACAGCGTAACAACTACATTACAGCATGCACAACAAATAACTACTCACTAATCATGGCAATAATATCATCTATCAAGGTAATAAAAGATATTATAACAAGATAGAGTCAAGATAAAAGTACCAGTATATTAATTGAGTTCCGAAAGTACAAAAGTGACAACTCCGACTCTAGACAGCTTCTTAGTACAATCTTCGGCGTTCGCCTCCGGGTACTTAATTTCCCCCTCGTAGGTGAGAAGGCCTCGAAAGACTATTCTCGAACTAGACTAGAAAACTAAACTAAATTTGATAGTAAATTAAAGAGTGGAGAGTGGAGAGTGTGTTGAAATGGAGACAAATGAGCTTTATTTATACTAAGTTCTGGCCTGGCAGGCCGTCCATGGCAGGCCCTCTGAAATCTTGGCAGGTAGTTGATTTTGTGGCCAGCCGTCCAATTAGGCCGTTTGATTTGCTGTTGGGCCGTTTGATTTGAAGGCAGGCCGTTTGATCAGCCTGTTAAACTGGTAGGCCATTTTTAATATGGCAGGCCATCCACATAGTGTGGCAGGCCATTTTTTGGGTGTTTTCTGATATTTTGCCATTTTCGCTCTAGATTATTCGTTTTAAGTCCGTTTTCGCTGATTCTTTTTGCATTTCATTCGTAATTACCAAATGTACCAATCTATGCAAATAGATGCGTATTTTGGCAATAAAGTAGATGATAATTTCCAACCGTAATCTAGTTCTTTCTAGATGTTCAAAGTAGTCTAGAAGTTTATCTCATGCGGAAGTAGCAAAATTGGAAACGAAGACGGCTAGATATTTTGTTCTAAGTTCACACCATTCACCTCCTCATAAGAAAGTAGTAAAATTGGAAACGATTATGGCTAGCCACCATTTTACGTTCACACCATCTAGCGTTCACACCATTCCACCTCCTCAAACTTTTCTTATAAATAGGGGTGAAAGCCTCATTTGTAATTCATTTTCAGAAATTGTGTAATCACAACCTAGTTAGTGTGTGTAAGTTAAATGTAATCCTAACCTAGAGTGAATACATCCCTAGATAGTGGTGAGAATTCCTAGTGAGTTAGTTTGAGAGTTTTTTGTAAGAGTTTTGTAATACTCGTGTAATCTATTATTGTGAGTAATAGAGTTATTTTCTCTCAAATTTGTGTATACCAATGTCCAGGCGAACCTCTTATAATCACAACAAGTGGTATCAAGAGATAGGTTAGAGGCGTTGGTCGAGTTTTTGAGTTTTCTGAAGTTTTCAACCCCGTTTGTGTTGAAAAATTATTTGTAAGTTGATAATGTCTACGGACGAGTCAGGATCTTCTTTCGGAGCCATGATTATGCTCACTGCCACCAACTACACGCTGTGGAAACCTCGGATGGAAGATCTCCTCAGCTGTAAGAATTTTTTTGACCCTATTGAATTAAATAGTACAAATCCTGATTCCGCCATAGAGAAAGAGTGGAAGAAGTTAAACTGAAAAACTATTGGCCAGATCCGTCAATGGATTGATCATAGTGTCTTCCACCATGTTGCACAAGAGATAGACGCATATGTCCTCTGAAAAAAGTTGGAGGACATGTACCAGGCCAAGACTGCTCGGAATAAAGCCCTGTTGATGAGGCGTTTAGTCAACATGAAGCTTAAAATTGGAACTTAGTTGCTGAGCATACCAGTGATTTCCAAAGCTTGGTCAACCAGTTATCTTCTGTAGAGATGCCTCTTGGGGATGAAGTTCAGGTGCTACTGCTACTTAGTTCTCTTCCCGATAGTTGGAAAATGCTGGTAATAACACTCAGCAACTCAGCCCCGAATGGTAAACTTACCATGTCAATGGTCAAGGATGCCCTATTCAGTGAAGAGGCAAGGAGAAAGGACATGGGCACAGATCAGACTCATGTCTTTGTCATCGAGAATCGTGGGAGACAACGAATGAGTAGAAAACCAAATGGAGAGGCAGAAGCAAGAGCAGGGGCAGGTCTGCTGATGGCAGAAAACTAATATATAAATGTCATCATTGTGGATTAGAAGGACATATGAAGAAGAACTACTACAGATTGAAAGAGGAATAAGATCAGAGTAGTTCACAGTCGAAGAACAAGGGTGGAGAAACATTAGTTACTATCACTGGTGATGTAGCTTATTGTTCAACCCATAATGGGACATGCCTTCACGTCTCACGAGAAAACATTGAATGAGTGGTAGATACTGCAGCTTCCTACCACGTGACTCCATACAAGGAATACTTCACAACATACAAAGCGGGTGACTTTGGAGCTGTGAAGATGGGAAATTCCACTTCCGCTGAGATTTTCGAAATTGGTGATGTCAAGATAAAGACAAATTCCGGGAGCACAATCACTCTGAATGATGTCCATCATGTTCCATACCTTCAGCTGAATCTACTTTCTTGAGTAGCTCTAGACAAACAGGGCTATGATAGTCATTTCAGTAGAGGCACATGGAAATTGTCAAGAGGTGCTATGATAGTCGCTCGAGGACATATTTGTGGCACACTATACAAAACTCATGTGAAGATCTGTACAGACGGCCTTAATGTTGCAGAACAGGAGGCTTCACAAAATTTATCGCACCAGATACTCGGTCACGTAAGTGAGAAGAGTTGTCTACCCTAATAAAAAAGGAGCTTATCAATGTAGACAAGGATGCTACGCTAGATCTATTTGGTAAGCAACATATAGTCTAATTTAATTCCTCTTCAACGAGAAGATCATAGTTACTTAGTCTGGTGCACTCTGATGTTTACGGTCCCTTGGAGGTTGAATCAATTGGCGGCAACCGATACTTTCTAACATTTATCGATGATGCTTCTCGAAAGGTGTGGGTATATTTCTTGCGGATGAAGGAACAGGTTTTCAATTACTTTAAACAGTTCCATGTCATGGTAGAACGTGAGACAGGAAAGAAGCTAAAGTGTCTTCTATCCGACAACGGCGGTGAATACTCTTCCAAACAGTTCGATGCTTATTGCTGATCATATGGCATCCGACATGAGAAGACAGTTCCACGTACCCCTCAACACAATGGTATAGTAGAAAGAATGAACTGAACAATCATGGAACGTGTTCGGAGCATGCTCAGTATGGCTAAGCTGTCAAAGTCATTATAGGGAGAAGCAGTCAGAGCCGCATGTTACTTGATCAACCGATCTCCATCAGTACCACTAAATTTTGAAGTTCCGGAGAAACTTTGGTCTGGAAAGGATCCATCATACTCTCACTTAAGAGTATTTGGATGTTTGGCGTACGCACATGTATCTAAGAAGCTCAGACAGAAGCTGGATGTAAAGACTACTCCATGCATATTCATAGGTTATGGAGATGAAGAATTTAGATACAGATTATGGATCCAAAGGAGAAAAAGGTTATTAGAAGTAGGGACGTGGTGTTCCATAAAATACAGACAATAGAAGATATTGAAAAGCCCACAATATCTCAGAAGACAAATGTTGTTGCTCAGGTGCCAGAGGTAACAACGGAATCATTCTTGAGAAATGAATTTTCAGTGCAAGAAGAAATACCAGAAGTAGAAGAAAATGAGAAAAATGACGGTGCTGAGCAGGGGGAGCCACAACCCCGTCTGCCAGACATTCCAGAACCATCACAAGGCCAAGATGATGGTGGATCTCCTCAGAATATTCCAGAAGTTCGTAGATCTGAACGAAGCTGGATTCCATCGAGTAGATATCCAGAATCCGAATACTTTCTACTTGCTGAAGATGGAGAACCAGAGAGTTTTCATAAAGTAGTAACTCATAAGGATAAATAAAAATGGTTGCTCGCAATGCAGAATGAGATGGATTCTCTGTAGAAAAATCAAACTTATCAGATTGTAGAACTTCCACGCGGGAAGAAGGCACTGAAAAATAAATGGGTGTTCAAGCTGAAAAAGGATGGTAGTGGAAAAGTGGTAAAATACAAAGCACGACTTGTAGTCAAAGGATTCCAATAGAAGAAAGGGATTGATTTTGACGAGATATTTTCACCAGTAGTCAAGATGATTTCGATTAGAGCCATACTTGGATTGGTCGCAAGTATGAACTTGGAGCTTGAACGAATGGATGTAAAGACAACTTTTCTTCATGGATATTTACAAGAAGAAATTTACATGGAGCAGCTAGAAGGTTTTGAGGTTTCAGGAGATAACTTTGTATGCAAGATGAAGAAAAGTTTGTACGGTTTAAAGCAGGCACCTAGGCACTGTACAAGAAGTTTGACTTGTGCATGGTGAGTCAAGGGTACAAGAAAACTGCAGCAGATGAGTGTGTCTACATCCAGAAGTTTTCTGAAGGAGGTTTCATTACTCTTCAACTATATGTAGACAATATTTTGACCGTAGGGAAAGACGCAACGAAGATCAACCAGCTGAAGAAGGAACTCTCTAAGTCTTTTGACTTGAAAGACTTAGGACAGGCTCAACAGATTTTGGCAATGCAGATTACCCGAGACAGGAAGAATAGAAGGTTATGGCTATCTCATGAGAAGTATATTGAACGAGTCCTTTCACGATTCAATATGAACAATGCCACACCTGTTAGCATTCCATTAGCCAACCAGTGGGAACGGTGAGTCATTGGAAGTTTGATGTATGCAATGGTGTGTACAAGGCCCGATATTGCTCACGCAGTGGGAACGGTGAGTCGTTTTCTCTCCAACCCCGAGAAAGAGCATTGGAATGCGGTAAAATGGATTCTCGGATATCTTAAAGGTACAACGAAGATATGTCTTTGTTATGGGGGAGCTGATCCAATCTTGGAAGGCTATACGGATGCTGATATTGCTGGAGATCCGGATAGTACGAAATCTACTTCAGGATTCATTTACACTTTTGCAGGAGGAGCTGTTTCATGGCAGTTAAGTCTACAGAAGTGTGTTGCATTGTCCACAACCGAAGCAGAATATATTGCTGCAGCAGAAGCTGGAAAAGAAATGTTGTGGTTAAAGCGTTATCTCCAAGAATTTAGAATCAAGCAAAAGGAGCACAAGGTACATTGTGATAGTCAGAGTGCTTTAGATTTGAGCAAGAACTCCATGTACCATTCCCATACAAAACATATTGATATTTGTTACCATTGGATACGCGAGGTAATTGATCAACAACTGTTGAGACTGGTGAAGATCCATACAAAGGAGAATCCTGCGGATATGTTGACAAAGGTGGTGACTCGAGAGAAGCTAGAGTTATGCAGAGACATAACCTGGATGCATTTTCCCTGTATACGGCTGGAGGGGGAGAATTGATAATTTCCAGCCGTAATCTAGTTCTTTCTAGATGTTCAAAGTAGTCTACAAGTTTATCTCATGCGGAAGTAGCAAAATTGGAAACGAAGACGGCTATATTTTTTGTTCTCCGTTCACACCATTCACCTCCTCATAAGGAAGTAGTAAAATTGGAAATGATCACGGCTAGCCACCATTTTGCGTTCACACCATCTATTGTTCACACCATTCCACCTCCTCAAACTTTTCTTATAAATAGGGGTGTAAGCCTCATTTGTAATTCATTTTCAGAAATTGTGTAATCACAACCTAGTTAGTGTGTGTGAGTTAAGTGTAATCCTAACCTAGAGTGAATACATTCCTAGATAGTGGTGAGAATTCCTAGTGAGTTAGTTTGAGAGTTTTTTGTAACAGTTTTGTAATACTCGTGTAATGTATTCTTGTGAGTAATAGAGTTATTTTCTCTCAAATTTGTGTGTACCAACGTCCAGGCGACCCTCTTATAATCACAACATTAGATTACTATATTAAATATGGGCCTGATAACGAGGGTAAAAACATGACTTTTTAGCCGATATCACCAATCCCGTCATCTGATTTGACAAATTTTGACGCCCCTAACGCCTGTAACGCAGCGTTAGAAACTGACGCGTGGGGGCGTCAGTTAAGATACTGAGGGAAGGTGATGGAATCATCAGGGACACTTGGCGATTGCTTGTTGTTTTGACCGATTTCAACGGATATATATCCGTTGTAATTTTTTTATTTTTATTTTTTAAATTCCTAAATTTGATAAATTTAAACTTTTTATCTATATAAACACCACATACACACATATCTTCACAACCATCTTCCTCATCCTTCTTTTTTTTTTAATCTGCAAATATGCATCCATCTTCAAAAAAAAAATCTTACATTTATACTTATGAGTTCGAGGTTACCTATTTCCAATTCTGATTCGGAAGATTTGCGCCTTGTTAAACCTAATCAACAAATAGAAGATGATGAGTCCGAAGTCGAATCCGCACCGCGTATTCCACGACTTCGAGGTTACGTTCCTAGAAATTGTGAAGAGGCTGCGGGACGATTGTGCAGAGATTATTTTTGACAGGCGCCAATTTATGCGCAAAAAAAGTTTAAAAGGCATTTTCGTATGCGGATACAATTAATCCTCCGAATTGTGTAATGTATAACTAATTTCCAAAGTGCTAATATTCCCGAATATTTTAGTTATTTCACGCAACGTTATGATGCTATTGGTAGGCCTACTTTTGCTACTTTACAAATATGTACTTAGGCTATAAGCCAATTGGCGTATGGAACCGCTCCCGATATGTGGGACGAATATTTGAAAATGAGTGAGCAATCATCAATACTACGTCTAGATTGTGTCATCACTTTATACAAAAGTGAATACGTGCGATCTACCAATGCACATGATGTTGCAAGATTATATAGTGCACACGAGGAGAGACATGGTTTTAGGGGTATGCTCGGGAGTATATATTGCATGCATTGGATGTGGAGAAATTTTCCCGTTGCTTTAAAAGGACAATACACTCGGGGTGATCACAAGAAACCGACCCTCATGCTTGAAGCAGTTACTTCATATGACTTGTGAATTTGGCATGATATATATTTTTTGAACCAATCCCTTATTTTTGATAAACTTAGGATTGAAATTGCGCCATCTGCACCATTTGAAGTAAATGGTCATCAGTATACCACAGGATATTACCTTGTAGATGGTATATATTCGAACTAGGCGACTCTAATAAAAGGATATTCGTGTCCCGCTAAAGAGCCAACGTTACTAGAGTTCAAGCTAGTGCCTGAAAGGATGTAGAGAGGGAATTTGGGGTTATTCAAGGCAGGTTTCATATTTTACGCCTAGCTTCACACATTATGTCAGTAAACAGGATGCGGAGAGTAATAGACAGTTGTCTCATATTACTTAACATGATTATTGAAGATAATGGATTTGCACTATGTAAGTGGGAAGAACGCTTCACTGCCGAAGACTCGGAGTACCGTATGGAACGTGTACAAAATAGAGGACGAGATCGAGACATCATCACAACAGAAATAAAGGATAAGGACGTGCACAACCAACTTACCGAAGATCTTATCGAGCATATCTGGAACCTTCCAACGACATTTCTCACTATGAATTTTTTTATTTTATGTTTTATTATATCTATATAGTTGTTAAATCCGATGTAATCGTTAAATTATGTAATGTTGAATTTTAATGAAAACTTAATGTAAGTCTTTTTTTGTTAATATTTAATATGTATTTTAATTTATGTTTTTTAATATTTAATATGTATTTTATTTTCTTTAATGCATTTTAATTACTTAAATTAATTTAAAAGAAAAAAGAATGGTAAGTAATCAGTTGAATTTACTTTGTTTTAATTACTTAAATTAATGCATTTTAATAGTGTTTACATAAACAATCTAAGTTACTTTTAACATTGAATTAACTTTGTTTTATTATTTGTTATGACTCTTTCTTCATGCATGTTAACTGTTTGATGAAATGTTTGAATGAAAATTAATTTTTGTTAATGTTGTATTTAATTATATCAGTTGTTTACGAGCATTGTTAAAAATGTTAAATTTTCAATGTGAAGTAAATAGAGGATTCGGAACGTACCCGAATACGTATGACGGAAGCAGAAAGATCGACGTTTCTATCACCGTTCGGAGAAAGCAATCACAAATGAAAATTTTCACAGTTCACAACCTATGAATTCCATCAACATGTTTGCCATGTACCAAAATAACACCACTCATAGTTTCTCTCGACTCACTAGTTTATGTACTCTTATTTTTCGTATGTTTCAACAAAGACACATGACTTCTATTTATAAGGTCATACAAATGAAGCTTCAAGCATCTCAAAGGTCTCCATTAATCAATATTCAATATATTAATTATTAGTTAATACTCATTCACTAATGAGTATTTAATACAAATATATACTAGTACTCAATACAAATAAATACTGACATAATGGAATTAAGTACTAAGTTAGTTAGTGGGCGGATTGGATAGTCAAACTGAATCCAAGTTCCAACACAATGGATGGATAATTTTTAGATGATAACTGAAAGTGATAGTAGGGTTGTATTTCACAAGTGCGAACAACTTCATTACTTCAACAGCTTTAAGATGAAATAGTTCTACCATGTTTAATTTGATTTTTTAGCCGGTTGTGATGATAATATGTTGTGATATGCTCTTCTACTATTTATTAACTGTGGAAAAGTGAATATGTAGATCATGTTGTTGCAAGTTACTAACATTATTATTGCTTTGATTTAGAGAATATGTTGTGATATTGTGATATGCTCTTTTACTATTTATGTTGTGAAAAAGTGAATATGTAGATTATGTTGTTGTAAGTTACCGAAGGAATTATTGATACAAGTTTGATTTAGAGATGATGATATATATCTTTTCTATCGGTATTTGTTGTTCGGATTTGTATATATGATGCAAGTTTAAAGAATAAAATTTCAATGGAAAAAGCTATGGTGGGGTTATTTGGCCGTACTCTTGGATTGGTTTCAAAGTTTCCTCCTGGGCAGCGATGAAGACGGGGTTATTATCGCTGCATCGGCATAGTCGAAACGGAAGATGATCGCAACGGGTGATTTAGTCCCCCTCGGGTGATCCCAATCGCTCCTAAAAAAAATAACATCGCATATATGATGGGTGTATTACAAGAAGTCCTTAGAAAGTTTTGTTTCGATTCATCATAGTTTTTTTTTTTTTTTTTTTTTTTTTTTTTACAAGGAACCCCCTAGCGACGAGTCATAATGGCTCCCCTCTAGTTGGTAAACCCCGGGTAAATGAGTATATTGCATTACTAGGATCTATGCAGTCTGTGCTTGAAGGTTTGGTGTACACATTTTATAGTTAAGAATGAAAAAATGTAGTTGAAGGTAAGTGTTATATTAATTATGAGAATTTGTTATACCCGAAGGGAGTGCACGTCCCGTCCGGATTAAAAAAAAATTACATTAAAAGAAAATAAATTTAACTGAAAAATAAGGTTTTTTATAGCATTTATCCGTATCACTGATTTCGCCTCATCTGTGGTTGGCTCCAAGTTCTGCCAATCACCATAACAAACTCAATTTATATTAGGTTATGATGTTACTTACAAAGTTTTAATGAATTTTTTTTGTTATTTTTGAACATAAGGATTCTAAGTGTAGCGAGTAGAGATTGAAAATAAGTGTCTTTGGGTCACTCATTGAGGTTATAAAGTTTTAACGATAACATATGTTTTTATAACTATTATTTTATATTTTTTTTAACAACTCCGTAAATTCACGGCTCTTTAAAAATATTTGTATTCTTGTTTATGTATTTTGAGTAATACTACGTAAGAAATCAGTACATGAATAACAATTTAGAATTATATCCATCAGTCCATATCATATCCATATCTTATCTTTAAACATCCACTAAATAAGGATATGATTGTTAATTTGTTATCATGTTAATAATTAATAAGCATAACTCTTCTATCAAACTCAGATTGGTGATTTCCAATTTATTCGACTTATGTATTATACCAGTTTTATAAGCTCGTGTGTTGCATGAAAGCGTGAAATTTAAAGATATATTCTTCCATTCTAGTTATATTGTCCATTATTTCTGTAAGAATGTCCCAACTTGATTGTCTACTTCCACAAATAGATAAGGATAATGTGATAAAGTTTTTTGTGCTCTTAAGTTTAAATATGTAAGACAAAGGGATAGATAAAAAGTAAGAGATAAGGCTGAAAAATAAATAAAAAGTACACGTGACGATCACTTTTTTTTAAATTGTACATTATGATTTTTTGTGGGACAAAAGATTTGGGACGAAAGGAGTAATCAATTATAAGAATAATCATTTTGGGAGCTCATTATCTAAGGATATGTCATATATTCTTGCCATTGAATTTAGATTTATGAAAAAAGACGTATTAGGTCTCTTTATTTTCTTAAAATATTAAACAAAAGAAATAAAAGTCGAAAAAGATAACCTTTGCGTAGTATTTTATAAATAAATAAAAATATTTAAAAGAAATATAAATTGAGTGACATGTGAAAATAGTTAAGATAGGAGTGATATGTGAATAGTTAAGATAGAAGTGACATGTTCTAAACTTTAATATGACAGTGGCATATGACAAATTTAAATGTCGATATGACAAATTTAATATGACAGTGACATGTAACATATATCCACAAGTTATATATATATATATATATATATATATATATATATATATATATATATATATATATATATATATATATATATATATATATATATATATATATATATCTACAAAAATATACAGACATGTTCAAATTAGAACCATCAAAATATACATGAGTGAAAGAACCATTTTTAACCTTAGATGTTGTAGATTAATGGTGTAAAATTTATTGTCATTATTGTAAATATTAAATTGTAATTTTAGGGAAAATTGTGAACTTTCACACAATTCCTATTGTATGCATCAAACTTTAAAAGTTCCTATTGTATGCATTCAACTTTCGTATTTGTTCTTTTGTATGCTTTAAATATCTTATAACCGGTAACATGCTTATGTGTAACAAGTCATATTTTTTTAATCCTAGTCAGCATCCCACATGGATTTCCATTAATTTATTCTTATTTATTTATATCTTATTTACCTAAAATCTATTTTTCCTTTTCATTTTTCTCTCTTTTATTTCTCCCAAATATGTCTGCTACGTTCTCATCATTGTCCCAACATATGACGAATTCAAACCCTGGAATCGAGTATTGTGATTGTGATCATCGATTGTTCGTTCAAACTGCATGGACATGGTCCAACCCAGGAAGAAGATTCATTAGTTGCCCCAATTATGTAAGTGAATTTTGCCCTAATTTTTTTTCTTCAAATTTTCCCTAATTGGTGTCGCTTTTACAGGATAAACGAAGAAAATGTAAAGTTTTTATGTTTATTGATGATGAGCTTCCAAACCAACACTACAAATATTTGTTGTATAAACTGCATTTGGAAAATTTGAAGTTAAAATCTCGTAATCATGATGGTGACAATCTGAAACTCATTGAAGAATTGGTCATGTTTAAGTGCAAGCTCAAAGTTTATGATAGGTTGGTTTTAGTTATGATAGGAATTATGGTATTGTTATGCATTGCAGTAGCTTTTTTAGTCTTAGTTGACATGTATGTGTTATGTAATGCAAGTGTTTAGTTGATTTGTAAGTGGTATTGTTATGTAATGCAAGTTTAATGTAATACAAGGAATTATGGTATTGTTATGAAAGTGTTTTGGCTTCATAATTTTGGTTTCAATGTTGGAAAAAATGCAGAACATACCTCAAAATGGATATGATCAGTTTACAAAATCAAAAAGATCAATATGTACCCAATATCAATAATACCATCAATAATACCATGGTAATGGGGTTGATTATTGTGACGATCGCTCCAAATCCATATGGACGAACACGTCATTCATCGTTTTAATTGCGAGGTATTTGACCTCTATATGATATATTTTGTAAACATTGCATTCTTTTGAAAAGGCACACCATAAATGTATATTTAAATCAAAGGTTTTCGACATCTGATGATTTCTACATATAGACAATCACCATAATAATAGTTTACAATAGTACTTCTGTTGACAATGCAGTCAAAATAAGATACATGGTGATGATTTGGTGAATGCAATGTTTCCTCGAAAAATATGCCATGTAAGACTTCATGCACATAGCTTGTATAACATATAAGCAAACAGCGGAAGACTTCTAGGGAACATGAGAATAAACATGCTAACAAGTGTCAACACAAAGGTTGGTGAGTTCATAGTTTTAGTGTTTCGCATAATCTGTATATAAAAGTGGATCACAAGATTTCAGTTGTTTCATCCAGAAACGTTTATCAAAAGTTTGTCAATAGATTCTACATAACAGAGCACCCTGGTAACTAAGCTTTAACGTTATAATGATAAATACCCCATTCGTTTTAATACACGCAAACCAACGTGTCCTAAACTCAAATAACACACGTCCGTTAAAAGGCTAGTGCTCTAGCTCGGACGGGGATGTCAAGCCCTATGGATCCATATACTGTTATTCGCGCCCACCAGTCCATATCCTATGTACTGGCAGCTACTAGTTACCAAAGCTAAGGGATTTTTGGTTCAAACTCAGTGTAGAATTAAGTATGTACTTGTATCCATTGCGTTTAAAATAAATTGCATGTATTCTCAGCCCAAAAATATATATTGCAAAAGCAATTAAAAAGGGAGCAAATGAAACTCACATTAGCAGCACATACAGTTGTTCATCGTAATGTGACCGAAACTCGGTATATCAAATAATCGTAGATCTCAACCTAGAGAACATATGTTGGTCAATAAATGTCTATCAAGCTAGGTCAGGTCATAGTGTATCACAATCCTAATGCTCGAGATCGACATACAAAAGTTATCCAAAGTCGTTTCAAAAAGTCAATTTTGACAATAGTTCACAAAACGTGATGTACTTTATATAAGGATTCATTTACTTGGTTGATAATATTCAAAAATCCATTTTATTAATCTCGTAAACAAGTTGTTTAAATATTAATTGCTGATTCAAAAGCAATTCCAATAAACGTCAATCATAATTCAGTTGATTATATCTTTTAATCCGTTAATCGAAACTATTCGATATCTAAATGAAAAGTTATTGATTTTTCGCCAGCTTTTCGAAAACATGTATATCATATAGCTTTTACCAGTAATATATGTATTTAATTCGTGATTCATTATAAACTGTTTAACGACGAAATTTAGCATACAAACTGTAACATCCCGTTTTTCTTCATACATGTCTGAGGTACTTGATTGATCTTTAGAATGTTCATACTTGGTTGTATAATAGTATAAAGATGATTGTACGATGAGTGCATGAAGTGTACCAAGCGTACACGTGTTGCTTGTTCGAATGTCGAAGAAAACTGGACGTTGTTTGAGTTACATGATGTGTACGTACCTTTTCGATCCCAAATAAAGTTTGAGTTGACATTTCAAAACCTTACCATTAGAAAGGAAATCTTATTACGTTTCCAACGATATTTGATTCATCGAAAACGGAGTTACGGTCAAAAAGTTATGGCCAAAACAAGTTTGCTGAAGTTCGGATGAAACAGGCAATTGTCACGGCGCGACAAATTGCTCCGCGGCGCGACAAATGCCTATGTTGAAGGTCAGAAAGCTTGAAAAACATGTTCTAAAATCACCCTTTGGGCCACGGCGCGACAAATTGCTCCGCGGCGCGACAATAGGCACGATCTGGTGCTGTTCAGCCTTTTAATGAGTTAAATGAAGGGCAAAGTTGGTATTTCACATATGGACGGGTTTTTGGCCATAAAACTGATCCCAATCTTATCCAAACCTCATTCTCTTCATTCTCCTTCCCTCCCACTCACACACCAAACCCTAGAGAGAGAGTAAAGGGTTTAGAGAGAGAAAGCTCAAATCGGGGAAGAAGAAGAGTGTTTTGGGTCGGGTCACAAGAGTTAAAGTTGTTCTCCTCGTTCACGGCTACGTTGTGGTAGTAATGGTAAAAGCTTGCTCGGTTGCGTTTGGTGGCGACTTTACATACATGACTTGTGCATGCATCTCGAGGTGAGTGGAATAATTATGCGTGTACGTATATAATGTATTTATTTGTGTGATATGAATGTGGAATTGTCACGGTGTTCAAGACACCACATTCTAAGTAACGAGTAGCATTGTCGCGGTGCTCAAGACACTACTCATTGTTTGATTGACATGTGGTATTGTCGCGGTGTTCAAGACATCACATTGTCATGGGAGTGGAATTGTCGCGGTGTTCAAGACACCACTCATTGTTTTGATTGACATGTGGAATCGTCGCGGTGTTCAAGACGCCACATTGTCATGGGGGTGAGTTAGTCGCGGTGTTCAAGACATCACCCGGGGGATTAGTGATTACGCGGTGTTTAAGTAACACTAATGGATGTTATGAACTCCGATGGTCTTTCAAGTACCGTTCCCTTGTACGATTGGTTAACCATGGTTGAGTGAATTTGTATTTAGCATATTAAATTGTGAACTATATGCTATTGTTGTTGCTATCTTCTTGTGAATTGTGGATAGTAGTTTATGCATGATGTTTGCATGGCTGTCGAATTGCTAGCTTGTATGCGGTATTGTGTAAGTGTTTGCAAGTAAGTAGATTATATATGTATATGTATAATTATTGCATTCACTAAGCGTTAGCTTACCCCTCTCGTTGTTTACCTTTTTACAGGTATTGTGATTGTGAAGCTAGCTAGTTGATAGACTAGTTGCGTAGTAGCGCTTGGGCTCTATGGGGTAGCTTTCGGATATGGATGTGGATTGGGGATTTTGTAGATCCTCGGGATTATGCTCTTGGTATCGGGTTGGGCTATTGTGTCTTAACCGTGGTGTTGTATAAATGTTTCGAGGTCGCATCGTTTGGTTGTGTCGAGTCAAACCTTGTATGTGAAATACATTCTCGTAAGGATGTATGGTGTCATTGTAAACCAAGAGTCGAGATAAAATGTTTAACGTGTTATTATGATAAATTGTATATGGATAACTATTTCGAAATGGTTTGTATACTTGGGTGATATTGGGACCTAACAAAAAAAAAAAAAAAAAAAAAGTACTCCGTTTTTGGTTAAACGGTTTGGGGTTGTTTCAAGTGGTATCAGAGCATAGTCTAAGGGAATTAGGTGACCTTGGAATAGGTGCCTAGTCTTAGACTTTTGACGGATGTGCGTTATTTGCGGGACTTGTAGGAATACGGGTCGGATTGAGATTTGTTAGTGCCTTAGAGTAGGTGACTAACTAGGCCTTATTTTTGTCAAAAGTGTGATTATGTGGGGCCTTATTTCGTGTGTGAATTAGTGCCTTAGATAGCTAGTGCCTAATGTAAGTAGGCGAACGTGGACATTGTTTTAGTGATAGTCACCTAGGATGTAGGTTGACTTGTGGTTGCAGTGTACTTGTGTACATTTATTATTATATTGTATATAGGTGTATATATATATACAGGTATCTTTTGTGTGGTATCCTAGGAATGAATCTATTAGAGAGATTCGTATGTTTGACGGTTTTGAGTGATCAAGTTCACGTAAGGACTTTGGTCATTCGGGTACTAGAATTTATCGCGTGTTATTTTGTGTGAATGTTGCGTCAGTCCGGGTAAAGTACTTTGCTTGACCGTGTGGAAATGGTAAGGTACACATTTGTAATAATGACCGATCACCATTATTACGAAAGTGTATCTTGACACTAAGCATGACATGACAAGTACCGAACGGAGGAAACGTGGCATGGTTGGGGTAGAACGGGACGAATTAGGAATCTTCTATTGGTTCCTAGGGTATAGTAGTCTCGAGTGATGTGCTTGTTGTCACATCAGGTTCTTTGTGAGTCGGGAAGTGTACGATGGATTCGGTTAGTTAAGTGAGCGAGCCAACTCACGACTTTGGTGCGTGCTTAGTCACCCTGGGTAGTGGGTGCACTGTTGAGAGTGTTATTGGTTTTAGTTACCCATCGTAACTGGGATGACGAAATTACTCTTGTGTGTGTGCGACGAGGACTTGAATTCCGTAATGGAATGCGACAAGTTTAATGATTGTAGTTTTGAGTTACACTCGGTAGAGTGTGTGGTTAGAGAATCGTGTTAGGATTCTTGTTGTGTGTGTCGCCTTGGAATTGGCGAATCGGGGAGTCCTTGGGTCATTAAACTCATGGGAGTGGGACCCGTATGACGATGGTTGCGTTAGTGTGTTGTTGATTATAGGGCAACATTCTTAAGGGAATACCCCTTGTAGTAGTGGTTTTATCGAGGTGTAGAAAGGATGTAAGACTTGGTGTTTCCAAGCATCCCCTTAGTGATTGGATGAAAGGTTTCGTTAGGCTATGTTGTTTTGGCCTTGTGGTGTGTGTAGCGTGTGATCGCTAGAAACTTTCAAGAAGACAATAAACTGTAAGGTTTGTCGGATAGGTGTGACTTCGAGTTATTATTGTGGTAAAATGGGTGACATCGGGTGTATGAAACCCAAAGATCGAGTTTCTAAATTTCGGTAGATTGTGGTGGGAGTCTGCATGACACTGCGTCAGGTGCCTTCTTATACCTGCTAGTGTAATGTTCAACTCCGGTGATGGTGTGATCACTCTGTGCTTAGGGTGCCCGTGAGATGCCCTTAGAAGTAGCGGAGATTACAACAGTGATCGACGAGTGATTGTAATTCGACGGTTAAGAAAGTCGGAGTTTAAGAGCATTTCGGTAAATACTTCTTGGGAAGTGACTGATGATCGAATCTTGTTGCTCTTAAGTGTTATATGGGTGAAGATAACCGGTGAGCTGGTAATGGAGTTCATGGACGGTTAGGCCGAAGGTTAAGATGAAGTGTTGATATTGCGGTCGATGCAATTATTGTGTCGGATTGGTCACTCTTCTCCATGAGAGTGAGCAATTGTTGGTAAGGGTTCGTTGCGTGGAAGGTCGGGCGATCTCGACTGAGATGTACGATTGATTAATCGGAATGACGTATGCTTAGGCATAGAGACGTATGTGGGACTTTGGCGGAGTTCGCCTTGCGAACGATTAAGGCAGTCGATTGTGATTTGTGGTATGAAGGTGCGAAGTCGTCGCGTGTACGACACCTCCGGTAATTTTGTATGACGGCTCTGAGAGCCTAAAGTGAATTTGCAGTGATTCGGTGTTTATGATTAGTGATGAGAATGATCATGTGTGTTGTGGAATGGTAATTCCGCGGGATGTTATCATCTTTGCGGTAAGAATGTGGAGCTAGATCCTAAGTGGGGGAGTTTTTACTGCCACCCGAGGAAGCTCCCGTGGTACTAGATCAAGTGAAGTGTAAGACCTCTTAAGTAAGGTGGTCGTGTAGTACCAAGGTGCAGTATGAGACCAAGTGTGAAGTTTGAGATCACGGAAGTGAGAGAATGTAATTGTTATTGTGGGTGCTCTCGTGATAATAATTTGGGTAGATGTGAAACTCGGATAGTACTGTCAAGTGAGTACGAGTTCGAGATGACAGTGAATACTGTATTTTCCCTGTCGGGAAACGTGATCGTGAGAATTTTCAGTGGATTATTCCACTTTGTGGATGGTTGTGAGGCGGGGAGCGCCGGTTCTGTTTGCCTCACGTCGAGACACGCGGTTGTTGTTTGTCTGCGAGAGTGTGTTCCCTAGTGATGCGACCCGTTGGTTGCATGGAAATGTCAAGGCCATCCTTTATGGACGGTCTAGGTAGTAGGGTTCACCCGACGTCGGTGAATATTTTAAGGGTCGTGTGACGAATTGCGAATTGTCGGGATAATAATTCGCCATTGACAGGATTCTAGTACACGAATAGTTTCCATGCTAGTACTAAGGAGCCGTAGGGTATTGGATGCGTTGTAGGGTTTGGAGGAGAAACCCTGTGTCGAGTGTTGATGATTTTCCTAGTTCGTGGTGTATTATTGTCGTCCTGGATTAATCCAGAGACTGGTGATCGTGTGCGGATCGATCGATGGGAAAGTTTGTGTTCCCTAGAGTGATTATTTTGGTGATACCGAAATTTCTTCGTTGAAGGAATAATCCGGTTGCGGAAATGAGGGAGGTTGGTTCTTGAAATAGAGAACATACTTGATTGACCGGTTGAGTGTTGCGTTATGGACTGTTAAAGTGCAGAGTTTTAATGGAGGCAGCTTGAACGTTGAGCGCGTGAAATATCGCTTGTTGCGGTAATGCACGCTAGGGATTATTAGCGTGTGGTGAAAACTTCGGATTAATGGAAATTGTTAATGGAATTGTTGCAGACATCGAGTTTGGATGTGTGTCGGAGGACTATAGAGTGTAGGTTCGGATTAGTTAAGTGACTAGGATCACGAGGACGTGATTGAATTTAAGTGGGGGAGAGTTGTAACATCCCGTTTTTCTTCATACATGTCTGAGGTACTTGATTGATCTTTAGAATGTTCATACTTGGTTGTATAATAGTATAAAGATGATTGTACGATGAGTGCATGAAGTGTACCAAGCGTACACGTGTTGCTTGTTCGAATGTCGAAGAAAACTGGACGTTGTTTGAGTTACATGATGTGTACGTACCTTTTCGATCCCAAATAAAGTTTGAGTTGACATTTCAAAACCTTACCATTAGAAAGGAAATCTTATTACGTTTCCAACGATATTTGATTCATCGAAAACGGAGTTACGGTCAAAAAGTTATGGCCAAAACAAGTTTGCTGAAGTTCGGATGAAACAGGCAATTGTCACGGCGCGACAAATTGCTCCGCGGCGCGACAAATGCCTATGTTGAAGGTCAGAAAGCTTGAAAAACATGTTCTAAAATCACCCTTTGGGCCACGGCGCGACAAATTGCTCCGCGGCGCGACAATAGGCACGATCTGGTGCTGTTCAGCCTTTTAATGAGTTAAATGAAGGGCAAAGTTGGTATTTCACATATGGACGGGTTTTTGGCCATAAAACTGATCCCAATCTTATCCAAACCTCATTCTCTTCATTCTCCTTCCCTCCCACTCACACACCAAACCCTAGAGAGAGAGTAAAGGGTTTAGAGAGAGAAAGCTCAAATCGGGGAAGAAGAAGAGTGTTTTGGGTCGGGTCACAAGAGTTAAAGTTGTTCTCCTCGTTCACGGCTACGTTGTGGTAGTAATGGTAAAAGCTTGCTCGGTTGCGTTTGGTGGCGACTTTACATACATGACTTGTGCATGCATCTCGAGGTGAGTGGAATAATTATGCGTGTACGTATATAATGTATTTATTTGTGTGATATGAATGTGGAATTGTCACGGTGTTCAAGACACCACATTCTAAGTAACGAGTAGCATTGTCGCGGTGCTCAAGACACTACTCATTGTTTGATTGACATGTGGTATTGTCGCGGTGTTCAAGACATCACATTGTCATGGGAGTGGAATTGTCGCGGTGTTCAAGACACCACTCATTGTTTTGATTGACATGTGGAATCGTCGCGGTGTTCAAGACGCCACATTGTCATGGGGGTGAGTTAGTCGCGGTGTTCAAGACATCACCCGGGGGATTAGTGATTACGCGGTGTTTAAGTAACACTAATGGATGTTATGAACTCCGATGGTCTTTCAAGTACCGTTCCCTTGTACGATTGGTTAACCATGGTTGAGTGAATTTGTATTTAGCATATTAAATTGTGAACTATATGCTATTGTTGTTGCTAGCTTCTTGTGAATTGTGGATAGTAGTTTATGCATGATGTTTGCATGGCTGTCGAATTGCTAGCTTGTATGCGGTATTGTGTAAGTGTTTGCAAGTAAGTAGATTATATATGTATATGTATAATTATTGCATTCACTAAGCGTTAGCTTACCCCTCTCGTTGTTTACCTTTTTACAGGTATTGTGATTGTGAAGCTAGCTAGTTGATAGACTAGTTGCGTAGTAGCGCTTGGGCTCTATGGGGTAGCTTTCGGATATGGATGTGGATTGGGGATTTTGTAGATCCTCGGGATTATGCTCTTGGTATCGGGTTGGGCTATTGTGTCTTAACCGTGGTGTTGTATAAATGTTTCGAGGTCGCATCGTTTGGTTGTGTCGAGTCAAACCTTGTATGTGAAATACATTCTCGTAAGGATGTATGGTGTCATTGTAAACCAAGAGTCGAGATAAAATGTTTAACGTGTTATTATGATAAATTGTATATGGATAACTATTTCGAAATGGTTTGTATACTTGGGTGATATTGGGACCTAACAAAAAAAAAAAAAAAAAAAAAAAAGTACTCCGTTTTTGGTTAAACGGTTTGGGGTTGTTTCACAAACATGTATAAATATATATACTCGAGCACTAGACATGTATACACTATTAATTTATAATAGATAAAATATAAATGCTTACGTATTAATATTGTGATTCAATATTTCAGAAAAGTACGTAGATGCAACAGAGATGATAAATACTAGGTTTGACTTTACGAGCATAACCCTCGAACAATACCCATAACCTCCTTAGTAATAACCCATAATTTCCTTAGCTCTATCTCGCTCGTAAAACCATTTTGAAAGTGACACGCTCATAGCCTCGTCGTAGTATTTTATGTATAATACTAATTAATAATATTAATAATAATAAGATTAATAATAATATTAATCTTAATAATACTAATAATAATATAATAATAATAATAATAATAATAATAATAATAATAATAATAATAATATAAATACGGAGTAAAATGAATTAGGAAAGAAACTGGAACCCAAATCGAGCTTTTATAGCATTTGGCCTGAAAAAGTACCCCATGCGAGTGCATGGGATTTTAGTGCAAATCTCATGCACTTGCATGAGCTCATGCACTTGCATGGGTTTTATGCCTATTTCCCATGCGATCGCATGGCCGTCAGATCCAGCTCACATATTTTTTGTTTTCTTGTTTGTCGACATAATTAAATATAATATATATAATTTAAATAATTAATTATATATTATATTAAATTCATGTGCATAGTTGACTTGTAATTTTCGTTCCGATGACTCGTACGTTGTCACTCGACTTATGTCCCGGTTCCGATTTCTTGAACGCATTTTCGTACGCTTAGAAAACTCGCAATTTACGTTTCGTGTCACGTACCTTTGTCAAAATATAGCCTTAAATTATCCCTAAACTATACCACTCAAAGTATATCTTAAACTTTCGAGTATTTTGGTCATTTACTTTTATAAATCATCGTCTCGCTATTTGTTAATATATATATATAATAACAAATCGTTTTATGACCAAGTTAATATATATTTTCAACATTCATAAACACGTTTTAAATATACGTCGCAAGTTATTCATATAATTAATATTCCAACTTATCATATATATTCAAATAAATATTTAAATCAATAAGTTTAATGTACGGTATCAAACAATTAATACATTGTTACGTTTTCAAGTTATAGTATATATATATATATATATATATATATATATATATATATATATATATATATATATATGTATCTATATACATATAATTGTTCGCGAATTGTCAAGAATAACCGAAAGGTATTTGAATATATGAAAGTAGTTCAAAAATTTTGAGATTCAGTTTTACAGACTTTGCTTATCGTGTCGGAAATGTTAATCATACAAAGATTAAGTTTAAATTTGGCCAGAATTTTTCGGGTCATCACAATTATTACCAAATCATAATGGTCAAAATTTATCCAATATGAGTAGCAAATTGGACCCATTATGATTCAATACCTGTAGCGATTTGGACCCATTTACCATCTATTAAATATCATCTACAATAACAAAGTTTAACAATAAAAAAAGTCATTCATTCACATAACATAACTATGATATTGTTTACAAAAGACCATTATCATATACAAAAGACCATTACCATATACAAAAGACAACCCATTACCATATACAAAAGACCACATTGCTATTTTGGATCAATAGTTCATAATAAATACTAGATAGATCAACAAAATACAAGGGTACAAAAAGGAATTGTAAAGCATCTTCTATCAATGATTTGCACCAGATTGAGCACCACCACCACCTGATCTAACACCACTTGGCCTGCCATCTTCTATCACTATCTGCTTCCTCACCTTTTAACTTTTTCAAAAGCTCCTCCATAAACTCTTCATGTTCATCAATTACATCCATCAGAGGGTTATCATTTTCTCTTTTTGGAACACCTAGCTTTGGTTGTTGAACTGGTTTTCTTCCTTTTTTGGCATTTGCCTTCAAAATCCTAAGTTCCTTCAACTCTTCCTCCCATTCTGATAAGTGATCCATGGAAGCATTATCACTTTCAGTATCACTTTCTCAACCTACATAGTCACTATCATACTCACTTTCTCCATCTTTGTCATCCATATTACTATCAATGTCCTCCAACTTAGTTTCAACTAACTATAAATCTATGTTATCCACCTTACTTTCAACCATCTCTTTAATTTCATCACCTACTGCATCATCCTCATTATTTATATCATCAGCCTTGACTATATATACACTTAAATTATCATTAAAATGGTCAACATATATATCCACTTTACCATAGCAGTAGGCAATGTCAAACATTATATTCATATGATCATTGTTCTCTAACATAAGTAAACCATTTTTAAGTGTTGAGCC
The DNA here is from genome assembly GCF_046630445.1 of Rutidosis leptorrhynchoides. Lineage (NCBI taxonomy): Eukaryota > Viridiplantae > Streptophyta > Magnoliopsida > Asterales > Asteraceae > Rutidosis > Rutidosis leptorrhynchoides. The sequence continues at coordinate 444,762,492 of NC_092334.1, forward strand.
TGATTCTTTATAATACAACCCACAAAATGGCCTACCAATTTCTTGTGCCAAAAACTCAAGCAACTCATCAAACTCAATTTTAGAAATAAAGATGGGAAGAACACTACCATTCTCATACCTAAGTGGGTTGAACATAAACGCACCACCATGATGAACATCAAAATCAAAACCTCTTGTTGGAATTGGACTTCCAACCCTCCTGAAATAAATGTTTTAACAGTTAATAAAAATACAAAACGAATCACAGATGAAGAAAAAACAGCAAATAAACCAATAATTTGTTGAATCGGATTTTTTTTACTACAGTCAATATGAACCCTAAATCAAAGTTATTGTGTTGAAACATCTTAAAATCATGCAAGATATGAAAGTATTTATCTTCGGAGTGTTAGATTATGCAAAAATTGAGTGAATATTATCACCAATTTTGGAAAAACTCGATCAGAAGCCAATATGTTTGTCCATGTAAGCATAAATATATCAATATTAATATCCAACATGGCAAAAAAATGAAATTGTAACCGGTTACCGATTGTGTAAGTCATTTAAAGCATACAAAAGAATAAATACTAAAGTTGAATGCATACAATAAGAACTTTTAAAGTTGAATGCATACAATATGAATTGTGTGAAAGTTCAATGCATTTACAATCAATTTTCCCGTAATTTTATGGCATGTATAACTTAAAAGGGTAAAACGGTCCATTTAAAATTATTAATATGGAGTTAATTGAAACGTGGGGTGAACAACTTCCTTTTAACATCCTCATGTAATGGAGAAGATCATGGTGTAAAATTAAAACCACAAATTGTTAAGGATTTAATCAATTGTTAAAAAGACTTTTTAGTAAGACATGTATGATTATGATTATATAGAAGATAAGTTTTAAAAAAAAATATTATGTGTTTAGATAAAATCCAATTTAAATAATTCCCTTAATTAAAAAAAATTAGATTATTTAATTCAGTTTAATTAAAAAATAACACGTTGGATTATCTAATTAAGATTAATTGAGAGAATAACACGTAGTATTTATAGCATGCGCTTTTTATAATGTACTAGTTTTATAAGCCTGTGCGTTGCACGGAAGTTGTAAATTTGTGTTTTCGTAAATGTAAATATCACGCTTTGAGCACGTGTGTAGCATGTTAATGAGTGAAAAAGTATACATGTAATGTTATCGAATGGTTAGGGTATTTAAAAACTATTGACTAAAATTTTAAAAACATTATGATTATCATCCAATATTATATATATGTATAGGTGTATAGATAGATAGTTTTATGAACCCGTCCGTTAAACGAAAATTATAAAAATAATATGATTGGAAATATCAACACTTTTAAAAAAAAAAAATTGAAAGGCACACTATTTTCATTACTTAACCAAGGAGTACAATAGAGAAGCATGCGATAACATGCTTATTAAAAGGAAATTTACTGCAGCATCCTAGCATATTACATATTGCCTATGAGAACAACATCCACTCAACACTTCCTATCGCGAACTAAATATTATATATTATTGATTAGTTTTATGAGCCCGTATGTTACAAGACATTTGTATAAATTAGTAATCAATAACGTTAATATTGATATTTACAAAAAGTATAATACAATTACAATAAAAAAATCTTTCATTACTGATAACATTTGTATCAAAAACATTAGTATTGAAAACTAACGTATAGATTTTGAGTCCGTCCGTTGAAATCATTTTAACTTCAATTAATATATAATCGATAAAACACCAAACAAAAGCTTTAAAAGTTGTTTTAAAACCAATCATTAAAAATAATATTTTATGTACATCCCTAATTGTATATGTTTTTAATACAAACTAATTCCGTTGTGTCAAAATATCAGACAAAGCAAAGCAGACATACATCTAAATATCTATAAGGCTAATCAAATAACCAGTTTAACTTCAATTGACAAACATGACCCCGTACGTTTATAAAATATATTACAAATATTATATTAACGTAATTATTTTAACTTATACGCAAACTATAAATTAATTTAAAATTATATAAAATATTATTCATAAATAATATTATAATGTTAATAAAGAAATATCTTTTATTACAATAAAATACGTTGTAAATAATTTTCAATATATGATCATATATATATATATATATATATATATATATATATAATATTATCAATATTTGTATTAAATTAATATATCGTTAAAATAATACTATCCATGATCATTTATAATTATAATAATATTATTATTATAACTATAACATGTATCGTTGTTAATATTAATAATATTATATGATAATATATATAATATATATTTTAGGTAATGAAATCGATATATATTAAATTAAATTAGGAAATTTAATAAATCAATTAATAGATGAAAATAACTGATAGACTGATACATGACTTTAATGAAGGAGTTGATACGTAGGATTATTGGCACACGCTTTATATAATGTATAGATAGATTCTATTTCTATATATATTTTATTAGATATATATTTTAATATTATTTTTATATATATTATATATTTTAATATTAGATATATATGGAATTAAATTGTTGAAAAAATATTATGAAATTATAGTGGAAGTGACATGTGACAACTTTGAATAAGGAGATGACATATGGCAAAAACTAATGTAAATTAATTAAAAAAATTACACGTAGAATTATTAACACGCGCTTATATAATGTATAGATAGATTGATAGATAGAAGATAGATAGATAGAAGATATGAGTATATATATATATATATATATATATATATATATATATATATATATATATATATATATATATATATATATATATATTATATTATATTATATTATATTATAATTACTTTACCGTTTTATAAAAGTTGTCCACTTTAATATTTTGTTTCTCTCAAAATTATTGTTCCTTACTTTAAATAAAAATTAATAATTATTAAAGTTTCAATTATGTCTCTTTTGTTATTGGAATTTATGATTTATTAGTTACTATTTTTATTTATAACAACATTAAAAGAAGGGTAAATTAAATAATTTATTAATATATTTTAAATTTAACTAAAAATCAAACATGATTATTTTCATGAGACGAACCGAGTATGAGATTAAACAAATAAATAACTCCATGTTTTGCTAGTAATTAAAATACATGTGAATTATATTTTCATTGATCGATACATACGGACTATAAAGAAAAGACACTGGGAGTTGGGACATTGTCGTTTCACGCTTTAGACAATGCCGTTCATACTGTTGATAATCACGAGTAGAATCATAAATTGGTTTCTTTTCCTTTTCTTTTTTTGACATCTATTTTTTCGCTTTTCAAAATCATTTTTTCTAAATACTTTTTTTTCCCTCATCCCACTATATTCATTTAACTTTTAATATCATTTTAGTCATAGCAAAATCGTTATATATAATGCAAAAATTAGTATTTTTTCATAAACATTTTTGTAAAAACAATATAAAGGTACAATATATTTTTGTACGAATTATTATTCCATTACTTTTTCGGATTGTCACAAGTTAATTGTTCACTTCTATAACTTGATAACTATGAGTATGAACAAGTTAAAAATTACTTTATATATTCTTTCTTTTTATCTTAATATTTAAGTATTTATTTGAATTATACTAAATCAATTATTCATTATTCATTTTTATAAATAGCTAAATGCCTCACTTCACCGCAATAATGTACGATCAACCTCGCAGCTGATTTTAGTCAAAACTAGGGGTATAATGCTAATATCAGCAACCACCCAGATTAAGGTGAAAATGCCCCCAAACAAAATCATGGATGACAATCACCACTATCTTAAAGGGTCCCACCACTTTATCCTTACAACCATTAAATGAGGACTCAACCCCCCCATGCACTAAAATCTCATCCCCATTCACTCATATTTCCATCACACAATCACACTGCAAAAAAACCAACCATATACTAGTATAATTACACATTGCATTTGCATATAATAAAGCTTTACTTGATACCCCACAAATGATCTCCGAGCCACCCAATGAAAAAGATATTATTGTTAGTACTTGATTTCTGATTGCAAGAAAAACACTAGGTGGGAATACATACAACAACATTAAACATAATGATAATTTAAACAAATTTGGTCTATACATAACAGCAAAAGATTATATTAAAGGCAAAAACAAAAAAAACAAAAAAAAAACCCACTAATTACTTGCAGATTGACTATAGTTTTACCTCCTTGGTGATGCCTACCCAACACTGATTATACCATTTCCATTGTTGCATCCTGGGATCACTTGAAATGTAGAAGAGTCTCTTTGATTGTTATCCCAAGACAGTGAAAGGTTGAGCGATAACGAAATTGAGTTCCTTTCGTGTTTCTGATTCGCATTAAGATCTGCTGCCCTTTTATGAGGAAACGAAGGGATCGGACGAACTAGTGTTGTTTCAGAGTTGAGTTGATTTCCGTTATTGAAAGTTTTAGTTTCCATTTGATTTTCGGTCTGTAGTGGCGATGGAACTGGACCAACTAAGGCTGGGAAGGGTGCAACTGGGAATCCACTTAGGGGAGATATTTGGGTTGGTTGACTTTTGTTATCTTGATTTTCTTCCATTGCGATGGCAGCATCCTAATCATGATCAATCACAGAGTTTAGGGACTGCATAATATGCAACTTTACTAAGCAAAAAATACAGTTAAATGAATCTGTTTTTGAGTTTTGAAAACTTAACATGACTTCAAACACACCAAGGAACAATATTTCAAATAGTATTAGGCCAAACTAAGAATTATAATTGATGCATATGACCTTACAAACATAAGGAAGTAATAAGATGTTTAAAAGATACTATTAAATTTTTTGGACATTACAATAATTACAAATAACTATTACCATTTTAAATGTCCCCTACAATTTTTTGTTGGATTTCATAAATGTAGGATTGCCCTTTATATTCAAGGTAGTTTGACTGAATTTATTGATATTGATAAAATGAATGATTATAAGTAACAAATGAGGGCAAAATAGAAAGTTTAATGATATTTAGTACTCCGTAGTACTTATTTTTTACAAATGAAATTTTTGTTGTTACAAACATAAAATGTGATAGATATGTACACAACCAATCATTAAAGTGTTATACTGTACAATATTGTAAACCATGATTGTTGTAAATCATGGTTGGTTGCGTACATAACAAAAATTATTGTGTACACATATCACTCCACTAAAATAAATCTAAAATAAATAGTTAGGTGAACACTCACCAAGTCGGTAGGGATATCGAAGATGCTGGATCTGCGACGGCGACGATTAAGGTTGTTACGACGAAGGAAATACTTTTGAGCATGGCTTGCAACTTGTGTAGGCGTCCTTGTCTTCACAAAGTTCCTAGAAATCCCCCTCCAGTCCCCCTTTCCCACCTTCTCCAAACCTAATAGAAACAGCTTATGCTCATCCTCAGTCCATGGAGCACCTATTTATATTTATATTTATATTCCAATTAAATCAAAATTATATTATATAAACAGTCCCAAACAAAAACGGTTTTTTTTTTTTTTTGAAAGGCAAACACACACACTATTAATACGATTACAACCACGAATATGTCTCAGGTGGGACGGGACTTGAACCCTCAACCTCTTAGTTGGAGGGCCAAATGCCCTTTGGTACAAAAACGGTTTATTTACATAGCATATAAGCTAATTCAAACACCCAATACTATTCTACAGCATCAAATGAACTATAACTATATTAAAATAGCAATAGCAACAACAATTATATTATACATGTATCAATCAAAGATTTTAATTAAAATTAAAAGTGAGATCTTATCTAACCTCGTTTACGCTCTTTACCGGCATTAGAGAGGTTACGAACGGCATCGTCAGCGGAGGCATAACCGTTATCTGCGGCAACCACGGCGGAGGCATCTAGGTTTTTATTATCAATACTATTATTACTAATACTATTGACAAATGCATCAGGCGTTATGTATTGTGACAGATCATTCATACTCACACTCTTACGCATCGGATCAACCGTCACTCTAACTCCGAACAACACGATCTCACCGCCGGCCGAATCGTTACCGGAGGAGGTACCTGACTGTGATTCTGACATCATCATTTACAACTTAAATAATATATATTTCAATTAATTGAGCCTAATGGATTACAAATTGTAATATCGAATATACAGATAAGGTGATTGAGTAATTGAATAATTATTAATCGGAATAAATACAGACTTCACCGGATTTATTATTATCTTCAAATCTTTATATTTTGAAGACCGTACAATTGCTTTGGCTTTTATTGGAAAAAATATAGATACAGATATATGTGGATGTATGTGTAGGTGGTGTATATATAAAGGCAAAAGAAAATGCTAAAATGACAGGTGTGTTCCATGTGGTAACAGTGTTGGAGTTTGAGACTCATACACGTGGCGCATTACGGTACGATGCTTATTTGTGTTCAATACCATTGGTTGAATATGACCAATAAAATCAAAGTCAAACAACGTTTTTCTTGCGTAATTACTAATTAATTACTGTATTGATTTTTAAATCTGAATTTAACATGATCTCATCAAAATAATTATTCATTCCCTCTCAATTTAATAGTCTCAAACAAGTAAAATGATCGCATTAAGAAGGAGGCAGTACATAATAGCTTAGGATAAAATTTACGAGTATACTGATTAGTTTTGTAAGAAAAAAAAATATATCCACTCCTTAGCTTTTTATAATTTATAAATCTTTCTAATAAGTAGTAGAGGTGTATTCGAGCATAGGCAAGATAGGCAACCGTCTCAGGCTCAAAAATTTAGAGGGCCCAAAATTTTGAATATGTAAATATTTTTCTCAATATATTTAATTAAATCGAATAAAAATTGTAAATTAAAGTTAAAATATCTTGTTTTTAATAGTTAAATACAATGTAAGTAAATAAATAGATAAATTGGAGTATTATTTTTTTATGCATAGTAAAAAAAATTTAACGTATATGTGGGTCTAATTTTATTTTCGTCTAGGGACTTTAAATTGTTGAAACGGCCTTGATAAGTAGGATGAACATATTTAAAAAATTGTTAACGTTAATTATACAATTGATCCATGTGATTTACTTAAAATTATATAGATTATCCCTATCTTATTAAACTATATCGGTAGTCCTTATAGTTTTAAAATTATTCGACAATAGTCCAATTCCTAACGACTGTTAATTTCTTTCGTTAAATGATGACATGTGTTGGGCACATGATGGGAAAATAGGTCATTTAGCGAACAAATAGCTTGAATAAAAACCTGCATTTCGTCCCCAAATCGATTCAGAATTTAGGGTGCGTTCTATATTCTCTTCAATATCAAATTTAGGGTTCTTAAATTATAAGGTATCTTTCAAATCAACCATCTCTTAGTCAATACAATCAAAATGGTCAAGTGTTTTTGTTAATTTTTTATTATTTGTTTAAATTTAATTTTTCTTAATCTGAATCAATTATTTCTTCAAAATCATAATTGTTTGTACTTGGCTTTCTAAAATATCTTCTTGCCTCCTATACTGCAAGTAGGCAATCAGTGAGTAAGTTTACTTTGCAGTCACACCTAAACATGATTCTAGTGCAACTAATGAATGCAAATATATTTACCTTATATACTATCAATTTCATCACAATCTACTGATGAAGAGTTGTTATCTTGATGGTCAATTAAGGATAAAGCTACATAAGAATCTTCATTTTCTATCGTGTTGTGGTCCCATAAGACTCTTCGCACCATTCAACCATTGTCATTGTGAATTGCAAACTAATGTGGTGTCCTCAACATCAAGTCTTATAAGTATGGAAACATAAAATTAACAATCATTTCGATTTAATTGGCTAAAAGATGTTTGGTTGAAAAAACCTTAAAATTTAGTAACCCTAAATTTGATATTGAAGAAAAACACATCTTGAATTCTGAATCGATTTGGTTTCGAAATGCAGGTTTATATTCTAGATGGTGGTTCGTTAAGTGACCTATTTGTCCATCATGTGCCAACACATGTCATCATCTAACAGAAGAAGTTAACACATGAGTTAGAAATAGGACCAACGTCGATCAATTTTAAAATTATAGGATTACCAGTATAATATTAAAAGGATAGGGTCGGCCGATTTAATTTGGGTAAACCAGATGGACCGATAGTTAAGTAACTCAAATTGTTATTCATGGACATGCCAGAACAAAATTAGTAGAAGAACTAATTTCGCATTAGTTATTACTAGAGATGACAATGAGCAGAAAAAAAACCCGTGGTCCGCGAGTACTCTTTTCAGTGACTGGCGGATATTTATATAAAAATGTACCTACGTGCATGGGGCGAGTAAAATTTTGTACCCATTGAGGGTAAAACCCGACCGTCAATCTGTGATGCCCGTTTGAGCTACCCGCAGGTATACTCGTTTACCCGCATACATATACTTAATTATATAATATATAATTTAATCTTTTAATGTATTTTCATAATTCTTCACGGGTTTACCCGGAAGTAGTGGGATCCGCAATTAAAAATTAGTTATAGTGCATAATTTATAAAACCGCGGGTGTTACCCGCGGGTGTTACTCGTGGGTTTACCCGCAGGTCGTGGGTACTGGCAGAAAAGTTTATCCGTTGGCGGTAAATGAATATCCACAGGTAAGAAAAAAATCCTGACGAGCGGGTCTTCAGTTATGTACTGTTAAAGGTTAGATGCGAATATGTCTTCAGTTATTCTGTATGGTTATGTAACAAAAACTTATGTTCAGAATCTAGTACTTTTCTTCATAATACACTAATTTGTAATTTATGTACATCTCAAACTAACATTTCAAGTGTTAATTATGTACTGTTAAAGGTTAGATGCGAATATGTCTTCAGTTATTCTGTATGGTTGCAATTAAAAAGGTGAGTGCAATTGTATACTTACTTTAGTCGTGTAATTTATACTCTTACAAGTCACATGTACATACAACAACAACAACAACAACAACAAAATCCAATACCACATAAGTGGTGTATGGGGGAGGTGAGATGTAGACAATCCTTCCCCTATCCGAGAATAAAGTTAAGTCATTTTTCCACCTAGAGTGAAAACACTCTCAAAAGATGAGAAAATCATCCCTCTCTATTCGACGGATAGAGAGATTGCTTCCGAGTGGACCTCCGGCCAATAAGTAGGAAAAAGTTTTTTAAAAAAATAAAAATAAAATTGAGACGCCATGAAAATGGTAAAATCAAATTTCCATGGGTTTTAAATCATGCCTGAAATTTAATTTAGGCTTCAAGAGTCAGTCAAGTCACATGTACATAGATTCGTAGATTGTCATTGTATTTTCAAGTTTATATTAATAAACATTATTGCCTTTCAAAAAAAAAAAAGTTTAAAAGGTGAGTTCATTTTTATTTGAGTATGTGAACACCAAGGAATAAAACATGTAATTTTGTGTAGTGCTTAAGACAACCATAAAATGTCAACCGGTTTACGAACCATCACGTGGTTATCGTTATAATTATCTCACTAGTAGAAGTCTTAAATTCAAAGTGTAATAACTAACATCACAAATTAAAATGAATTAATTTAATTGTTTTCGTTATTTTTGCACAAGTAAAGCAAATTAAAATGACTTCAAAAAAAGTCTAAAATAATAATGATAAAAATCAGATTAAGTCACGTATGGAAAAGTAAAATTGATCTAGGGTAATCGCTAGGGTCTACAGTTAAAGTAGGGGTGTTCATCGGTTCGGTTTTTGGTTTTTCGGTTTATTCGGTTCGGTTTTTTCGGTTTTGAAACTTATAAAATGAAAACCAAAAACCAAACCGAAACCAAATTTAAATACCGAAACCATAACCAAAACCGAACCGAAAACCAAATTTGATTTCGGTTTGGTTTCGGTTAAAACCAAAAATCACTAAAAATAAAAATTCTAACCAGCATAAACTTACATATAAATTATGAACAACCGTTGTTGAAATAATTTAAGTATACATGATATATAACATGTTTATTGTTTGATAAAAATGTAATAATACATCAAATATAATATAAATATATAAATATTATATATAAATATGTTTTAATATGTTATTAATTTAAATTCGGTTTTTAATTCGGTTTTCGGTTAACCGAATTTAAAATTTTCAAAACCAAAAACCGAATTACGAATTCGGTTTCGGTTTCGATCGATCCGAAAACCGTTTAAAAAATTCGGTTTGAATTTTTTTTATTTGAATTCGATTCGATATTCGGTTTATTCGGTTTGAAACTAAATGGTGCACAACCCTAGGTTAAAGCCATTCAAGGATATACTAGCATACTTAGGTGTGAATTAGTAAATAAATATTGAAATTCTAGATTATCACAACTTACTACTATGGCTTTTAAAATATGTAATAGATAATAGATAATAGATAATAGATAATCTGAATAAAAACATCAACTAAAGGACAATTAATACAACGATAACTTAAAATAATCGTGTAGATAGACCTAAACTTGTTGGATGAGAACTGTATAATATAATAATGATATAAATATTATTATTATTATTATTACCCCTACATACTAACACTCATGAAAAATTGGTAACACTCATGAAAAATTTTGTAGTTTCAATTATTTACCATTGTAGTTTTCAGTTTGCGTTCACACTGCAACCGGCCTCTCACCTTTGCCTCAAATTACACAACGACCCCTCAAATTTACATTTTCTCAGGGGGTAAAAAAAGTAAATATACAATTTTATTAAAATAAAAGAAACAACTTCCACCCTAATTTTTAGCGGGTCTTATCTTCTAGCTCGGTGCGAGTTAAACTTTTTCGAGCCCACCGTTCAACTCAAAAAAATCTTACGAACACAACGAGACTAACTATACGCGAAACGGACACTTAAAAAAAATGCTCAATACATCGGACTATATTCAATACATATACACACCTATAATACGTTCCGTTAATTATGAATACGCAACCCAAAGACCCCGCGGCATCGCGCAGGCTCCTTTTTCTAGTTATTTATTTATTTTTTTTTGAAAAGCAAAACTTTCATTATAATTATAATTATAATTATATTATAATTATAAATAAATATATTCAATACAAAGTATGTTTTTACTATTCACTTCAATATTTAATTAAAAAGGGTATTTTGGTCTTTTACCTCCTTAGATATTTGTTGGTTGTTTCTCTGATTCTCTACAACATTCTAGAGTCTGGACCGATCTATTCTCTTGCCCCAGCCATTATATATAAATTCGCAGGTTTAATATTTACTTTGGTGCTTTCATAAACAAAAGTAAGCAATGGTTCAGTGGTTGACCAATTGGTATAACTGACTAATGCTCCAGGACTTATCACTTTTTTTTTTTTTTAGTTCTTACTTCTTACTTTCTCCTTTTTCCCACACTTTTTTCCGAAACTTTTTTTCCTTTCTACTTCAATCTTCTCACTATCTCATCGAATTTAATTTTTCATTTTAATCTCTCTCATTTTCTTAATTTACCTTTCTTACAATTTCTTTGACCACTTTTATCTTTGTTATTCACAAACATTAATCATTATCATTAATAGTCATATATAAACGAAAGGAAAAAACTTCAACTTTTTGTAAAAAACATCTTAAATAACTTTCTTTTTTTTACCCGCATTATAACATATATACAAATATAGTTAGTAATCTAACTAAAAAAATAAAACAAAAACGATGTTACGTGTAACGACCCTGGATTTTCTAACGTTTAATTAATAATTTTTATTATTAATACTTGTGATTTAATAAATGTACTTATATACATTTACTTGTTACCGTACTTGACTATACATGGCCCGACTCGTCTTTGTGACACATGAAGTTTTCACGAATAATATTTTGGATATTATTTACATTCATGATTAATTTTTATTAATCATTTTTAATTAACCAAGGTTGCTAGTTAATTACTTGGGCTTATTTATTTAATTTGTTACATACTTGATCTTTTATTAATGGACTTATGATTAGTGGACTTGGAAGCCCACCTTACATCCTTAATGGACTAGTTAGCCCATATTTATGCAAGTATTACATTAGGTTTCAACTAGATAAATTAGCTTAGTAAAGAATCTAGTTACTTGCATATTTCCCACACCATTTTGCGTTATTTCCATACTAAGCTATCACCATTCTCCCATGTTGAAAGAACAATTGATCTCTTCCTCTTTTTCTTCTCTTGGCCGTGAGTTTTGAGTGATGGGAGGGAGGATTCAAATTTTTTTTGTTACATATCACTAGCATTTTACTTCACTCTTTCACACATACACTTACTTGCATCTCATTTTCTCTCATTTTTCTCTCAAAACTTGTAAGTAACAAGCTTACTTTTCTCTTCTTTTTCTTCATAAAAACCGAAACCTACATACATCATCATCATCATTTGCTTGTTTGTTTACTTGTTCATTGTTGTTGTTTGTTACTTGTTCTTAGTTGTTGTTTACTTACTAAGTTGTAAGAATCAAACTCTCTAGTTTATTCTTCATATCATCTTGTTTATTCAAGAACATAAAGAACCTAGGAGAATCAAGTTTAAGTTTTGATTCTTCCATAAAACTTGTTAAAGAAAGTTCATGAGTTTATAATCATACTTGTGTTCATGAAGTAAACTTAAAGTTTACTTTCTTAAAGATCAAAGCCTTGGCTTGGATCTTTAAAAGTATGAACAACCATGAACTTATTACTTGTAGATTTAACTTATTTCTTCATTTTATGTACTTTAAAGTTGTGATTTGGTCAAGTATTACTAGTTAATCTTGATCTCATATTTCTTGAAACTAAAAGTTAACTTTGTAAGTTCAAAAACATGAAAGTATAACTTTTTAGTTATGACTTCATATACTTGTGTTGGATCCAACTTAAGAACTTTAGATCTAGACTTTTGAGTCTAGGATCTTCAAGATCTAACTAAGAACTATGTTCTACAACTTAAGATCTTGTTTACTTAAGTTATTTTCAAGTTTGTAGCTTAATATTACTTTTATAACTCTTGTATGTGTTGGATCTAAGATCTTGATGTAACTTTGGTTCATCAAACTTTCTACAACTCTTAAGTGAGTTGTGCTACACATCTTAGACTTACACTAGTGTCATAATAGTCAAAACTTGGTTAATAGTACTTTTAGAGTTCATGTATGTGTCAGATCTAAGATCTTGATGTAACTTTGGTTCATCAAACTACTTACAACCCTTAAATGAGTTGTGTTACTTATCTTAGACTTACAATTGTGTTATGATGGTCAAAACTTGGTAAATATGATGCAAACATATCAACGAGTTGTACACTTGAAGCTATATGCATCAAGGATGAGAACCGTGATGAGCATCGAGCACCAAGAACTCACCGGAACACTAAACCTACTATTTTTAGGGTCTGATCAGAATACCTGGGCTAATTTAAAGTTGATTTTCAGTTATCTCTTTTTGATTAGATAATTTTTCGTTTAAGACTCGTCTTAATCCGAGTTATGGTTTAGGATCTATGGCCCTCCGAACGTCACTATGTCCTTTTAACGTTGTGCTGAAAATTCTGACCTACTCGCACTTAAACCGTCGCCACGGTCAAACGAAGACGAGTTTGGTTCTAGAATTTTTACAGCAACTAAAGGACTCATATACGGAGCCATGTCCACTGGTCTCACCTAATTTCAGTTTGTATAGAGGTCGTGACGACTGAATGAAGTCAGCCTTTATTTCAAACCCTAGTCTTGACTTAAAACTTACTTTACACTTTTTGTTTAATGATGATACTTTAGACCTAATTTACATAAATTTAAACCTTTGGGAACGATTTACTGACTTATTAACTTTTGACTTAGTTTGAAGGCTTTCCGGACCTACATACTTGCTTACTTTCCGAGCCAACTTTACTACTGCTTTACCACTGTGAGTTATAGCATCCCTTTTTTACTTTAACTATATTGGGAACTGAGAATACATACGCATTTTACGTTTTACATACTAGGCACGAGTACTTAAACTTATTATATGTGTGGGTTATACAACGGCATAAACTTTTCCCTTAGCTCGGTAACGTTTAGTCATTGGTCTTTGAACCGGTGAATGCGAATCTTAGATATGGATCCATAGGGTTTGACATCCCCACTAAGGCTAGTAGCGCTAGCATTTAACGGGTGTTTAATACTTCGTAAACATACGCACTCGCCAAGTATACTTTCAGGGGGTTATAAACGTTAAGTTAGTTACCAAGTGCCCACGGTTAAAAATATACTTTACATACTGTTTTGAAACGCTCTTTGTAGCACTGAAATCTCGTGGCCTACATTACATTACTGTTATACTTAAACTATAGCTCACCAACCTTTGTGTTGACGTTTTTAAGCATGTTTTTCTCAGGTGCTTAAGGTTAGCCGCTTCCGCTGTTGTAGTCTTACTGTAGACACCCGCTGCTTTAGAGATGTCACCGCATGAACGTTTATCTTGCATTCATAAACATTATTACTTTTGAAACTATGATTTGTAATGACCTATGGGTCACATACTATTATCCTTGCTTCTATTCATTGAAGCATACTTTTGGTTGTTAAACATTGATGTTGGTTAAGACATCACCTTTTATCATGAATGCAAACGTATTTTGAAATAGCATATAGTGTTTGAACTTGTAATGATTCTGTTGTTGATGGTCCGTACATGATGATTTAGTACGGGGCATCACATTTGGTATCAGAGCATTGGTTGTAGGGAATTAGGTTGCATTAGTGAGTCTAAGACCGACCCGAGTAGGATTCACTAATAGGACTAATCTACAACTTGCTAGTTTACTTGTTTCCGCGAAACTTACTGCATGCTACTGTTTACTTTTACTGATATATGCCATATGCTACTACATGAATTCACTACTGTATGATATTATTCGCTTTCGATTGCATGCTATTTCAGTACGATTTGTTATTATTGCCATGCTATTTACTGTTATACATGATTTAGACTGTCTAGTTACTTTGCCTAATACATGCTTGCTTTATGACTTACCGACGTGGAAAAAGTTATTTTTCCTTGTTCAGATGTCGGATATTCCACCTGTCATCATTTTGGACAGTGACTCAGACTCGTCCGCCACTTCACCGACCGTTGTTGCTGATTCCCAGATGCCATCGTCGACACCCACCAGTGACCCTGGCGCTTCATCCTCTAGTGTCAGTAGTCATGCACCTGACCCAGTGGTTACCTCTGATGGAGCCGAGGACCTCCAGGAGATTCCAGCTCCACTTGCCCCCGGACCCTCGGAGCCACAACACCATCCCGGTGGTGCTGTGATTCCCGCGGATTTTGAGGAAGGTCCAGTCCGTAATGAGCATAACCATTGGTGCTGACGCGCTCCTGATGGACGTCTCGTGCCGATCGAACCCGCCAGATAACGATAGATGTTGGTCGCCCGAGGAGAGCCACTCGTTCAGCCACCCCCAGTCGATCTAGACTACCCATCATCCTCCGACTCATCATCCGACGACACCTCCTCAGACGACTCCAGTGACGATGATTCTGATGAGGACCCTGATGATGTACCTGTACAACCACCCTCTACCCCGCCGAAGAAGCGGTACCGTTTCGATGGTACCATCATTCCAGGGATTAATGGAGGTCGAGCATTCACTGACGCATATGGTCGGCGTCGTAGGGTTACCGCCCGTAAGCGGCTTGTGCCATATCCTGCTAATCCCTTCATCCATAAGCCTTACCGTTTCGCAGCCTCTACTTCTGGAGCTGGACCGTCTGCACCACCAGAGCCACCAGCACCACCTGTGTCGACTGCACCGCCTGTCCCACCATCTCCCTCTGTCGAGGAACTGATGAGGGAGGTGGAGATCCTCTGTGCTCAGGTAACTGAGCTTGAGGACCAGATGTCCCACGTAATGGACATCCTACACCCACCGTCACCGTAGGGCTTTTGTAGTAGATTTCATTATGTAATCTCATTTGTAATTTTATGTTTCACTTTTGTATTGTACGAACCTATGCGAATGTATGCAACTTATTATTAACGAATGGAACTTTGTGATGTTTAATTCTTGCACAGTGTTCTATTTACATTACTGTATGATGACTTTGTGGTATTTGAATCTATTTGCGTTACTTAATTAGCATGTGTTGTGTTGATTCCATGCTGGTTACCATATACTGTATTATTACTATTTGAATACCGAATTTTGACTTGAGTCAAAATTTTTGTTTAGAACATCATGGCCAACGGAAGATCAACACCCACCGCAGCCCAAATCGAGGAAATGATCAATGAACTAGTCTCCGCAGCTTTAGCGGAAATGAACTCCCAAGCTCCACCGCCACCGGTTATCCAGCCTATTCGTAATGGGTGTATGTACAAAGAGTTTCAAAGATGCAAGCCCCACAACTTTAGTGGAACGGAGGGGCCAGTTGGTCTCACTAGGTGGTTCGAGAAATTAGAATCTGTGTTTCGAGTTAGTAACTGCTCAAAGGCGAACAAAACCAAGTTTGCTTCATGTACGCTGTCAGACGGCGCACTAACTTGGTGGAACACTTTGGCTCAAGCAAAGGGTATTGATGAGGTGTTTGCTACCCCATAGGAGGAATTCAAAGGGGCCCTGATTGAGGAATATTGCCCTAGGACAGAGATCCAGAACATGGAGATTGAGTTTATGCAGTTGAAGGTTGTGGGGAACGATCTCGATGGTTACAACCGTAGGTATCTGGAGTTAGCCCTAATGTGTCCTACCATGGTTACCCCGGAGTTCAAACGAATGGAAAGGTATTTTTGGGGACTTCCTAAGTCCATTAAGGGAAATGTCACCTCGTCTAAGCCACCCAATGTCCCGGAAGCAATGCGCATGGAGCATACCTTAATGAACCAAATCATCAGCGATGAACCGGAGAAGGCCAAATTCGAAGCGGGTAGTAGTGATAAGCGTAAGTGGGATAACAACAAGGGTAGAGCCTATGATCAAAACCCGGTGAAGCGACATGAGGGTTTCAAAGGAAACAACAACGGTGGAAATCCCAATTCGAACACCAACTCGAACCCCAACTAAAAAGGTACTCTACCACAGTGCAAGAGGTGCTACAAGCACCATGCCGGGTACTGTAACGTTGTGTGTGAAAAATGCAAAAAGACCGGGCATATTGGCAGGGACTGCAAGATCACCACCATGACTGGGAAGCCGAACCCCAATGGACCGAGAAAGTGTTATGAATGCGAACAAATGGGCCACTTCAGAAATGAGTGTCCCAACAAGCGAAAGAACGGCGGACCACCGCGTGGTAGAGCTTTCAATGTAAATGCAAGGGATGCTCGTGAGAACCCCGACTTGGTGACATGTATATTCACTATCAACAATCTATTAGCTTCTGTCCTATTTGATACTGGTGCCGATAGAAGTTATGTATGTAGACACTTTTGCGATAAGATAAATTGGTCGTTAGTTCCTTTAAAGGAGAGTATGCTTGTAGAGGTAGCCAATGGAAAACTTGAGAAAGTTGACCATATTAGTCGAGGAGCTATTATCAATATAGCTGGTGTGGATTTTGAGATTGACTTGATACCCATTAAGTTGGGAAGCTTTGATGTTATTGTGGGTATGGACTGGTTGACCAAGATAAGGGCTGACATTATCTGTTGAGATAAAGCTCTTCGTATACCACATGGAGACGGCGAGCCACTGATCATTTACGGAGAGAGATGTACCTCGAAGCTGAACCTCATTAGTTGCGTGAAAGCACAAAAGATCATGTAGAAAGGACGTCTTGCTGTGCTAGCACATGTGAAAACATTAGAAACCGAGGTGAAGAGTGTGGACGATGTTCGAATTGTGAACGAATTTTCCGACGTGTTTCCAGAGGAATTGCCTGGAATACCGCCACCGAGAGCAGTAGATTTTCAGATTGATTTAGTGCCAGGAGATGCACCTGTAGCTCGCGCACCTTATCGACTCGCACCTTCCGAAATGCAAGAGTTGCAGAGCCAATTACAAGAACTGCTAGACCGATGGTTTATCCAACCAAGTTTCTCGCCTTGAGGCACACTTGTTTTGTTTGTGAAGAAGAAGGACGGATCCTTCCGTATGTGTATCAACTACCGTGAACTCAACAAATTGACGATTAAGAATCGATATCCACTCCCACGAATTGACGATCTTTTTGATCAACTACAAGGATCGAGCGTTTACTCAAAGATCGATTTGCGATCCGGTTATCACCAGTTGAGGATGAAAGAAAGTGATGTGATGAAGACTGCATTCCGAACCCGTTATGGTCATTATGAGTTCCTCGTGATGCCATTCGGATTAACCAACGCACCTGCCATGTTCATGGACCTCATGAATCGTGTCTGCAAGCCGTACCTGGATAAGTTCGTTATCGTCTTCATAGATGATATCCTCATCTACTCCAAGAGAGAAGAAGAACATGAACAACATCTTCGATTAGTGTTTGAACTCTTGAGACAAGAGCAACTTTATGCGAAATTCTCCAAGTGTGAATTTTGGTTGAAGGAAGTCCAATTTCTGGGTCATGTTGTGAGCGACCAGGGTATCAAAGTTAATCCCGCCAAGATCGAAGCTATCAGCAAGTGAGAAACCCTCACTACTCTGACGCACATTCGCCAATTTTTAGGTCTCGCCGGTTATTACCGAAGATTTATTGAAGGTTTCTCTCTGATTGCGAGTCCTTTGACCGCGCTGACTCACAAAGGGAAGAAGTTCATTTGGGAACCTGAACAGGAATCTGCATTTCAAACCTTGAAGAAGAAGTTAACCATCGCACCTATCTTATCACTTCCTGAAGGCAGTGACGATTTCGTCATTTATTGCGATGCTTCGAAGAGTGGTTTTGGTTGTGTACTGATGCAATGCACAAAGGTTATCACTTACGCCTCTCGCCAACTAAAGATTCACGAGTGAAATTACACTACTCACGATCTCGAACTTGGAGCCGTTGTCTTTGCGCTCAAATTGTGGAGACACTATCTTTATGGAACTAAGAGCACTATCTTCACCGACCACAAAAGCCTCCAGCACATCTTTGATCAGAAGCAACTGAATATGAGACAGCATCGATGGATCGAGACGCTGAACGACTATGATTGTGAACTTCGTTATCATCCTGGTAAGGCAAATGTTGTAGCCGATGCCTTGAACCAAAAGGAGAAGATGGCACCTCTTCGTGTCCGAGCTTTGAACATCACCATTCATTCGAACCACAATAGCCAGATCCGAGAAGCCCAAGATGAGGCTCTCAAGGAAGAGAATATATCTCACGAACACTTGAACATCCTCGTTTCTCGATTCGAGGTTAGGGAAACTGGACTCCGATGTTATGCCGAAAGAATTTGGGTACCTCGTTGTGGAGATCTACGGAACCTTATATTAGATGAAGCCCACAAGTCGAGATATTCGATTCATCCAGGAGCGAGCAAAATGTACCACGATCTTAAAGAAAAGTATTGGTGGCCTAACCTTAAGAAGGACGTTGCAACTTATGTTGGAAAGTGTTTGACTTGCTCAAAAGTTAAGGCCGAACATCAAAGACCTTCTGGGTTACTTCAACAACCGAAAATCCCGCAATGGAAGTGGGAAAGGATAACAATGGATTTCATCACCAAGCTACCTAAGACGGCGGGCGGACACGATACCATATGGGTTATCGTTGACCGTCTTACCAAATCTGCACACTTCTTAGCCATGAAGGAAACTGATACGATGGAGAGACTTGCTCAACTATACATCAAAAAGGTTGTATCTCGTCATGGTATACCTTTATCGATCATCTCAGATCGCGATCCCCATTTTGCTTCTAGATTTTGGCATTCTTTACAAGAAGCCATGGGAACCCGTCTCGACAAGAGTACTGCGTATTACCCGCAGACAGACGGACAGAGCGAACGAACTATTCAGACTTTGGAGGACATGTTGCGTGCATGTGTCATTGATTTTAGAAAGGCCTGGGAAAGGTATTTACCGCTAGCCGAATTCTCGTACAACAACAGTTATCACTCGAGCATTAATACCGCACCTTTTGAAGCATTGTATGGCTGCAAATGCTGATCTCCTATTTGTTGGGCTGAAGTAGGCAAAATGCAACTCACCGGACCCGAGATAGTCCATGAAACCACTGAGAAGGTTGTCCAGATTCAAGCGAGACTCAAGACGGCCCATGATCGTCAAAAGAGTTATGCCGACCTAAAACGTAAAGACTTTGAATTCAACGTGGGTGACCGTGTAATGTTGAAGGTCGCACCTTGGAAAGGTGTGATCCGTTTTGAAAAACGTGGAAAGTTAAACCCGCATACATTGGTCCTTTTGAAATCTTGGAGCGTGTGGGACCCGTTACTTATCGTTTGGATCTTCCAACTCAATTGAGCTCGGTTCATCCTACTTTCCATGTATCGAATTTGAAGAAGTGTCTTGCTGAACCGGAATATGTCATACCATTGGAGGAACTTACGATTGACGACAAACTCCACTTCGTGGAAGAGCCTGTTAAAATTATGGACCGTGAGGTCAAGACTTTGAAACACAATAAGATTCCGATCGTCCGAGTACGATGGAATGCCAAACGAGGACCTGAGTTTACCTGGGAATGAGAGGATCAAATGATGCAGAAGTATCCTCACCTTTTCCCGACTCCTCTATCTACCTCAGCTTAAAATTTCGGGACGAAATTTTCTTTAACAGGTGGGTAATGTAACTACCCTGGATTTTCTAACGTTTAATTAATAATTTTTATTATTAATACTTGTGATTTAATAAATGTACTTATATACATTTACTTGTTACCGTACTTGACTATACATGGCCCGACTCGTCTTTGTGACACATGAACTTCTCACGAATAATATTTTGGATATTATTTACATTCATGATTAATTTTTATTAATTATTTTTAATTAACCAAGGTTGCTAGTTAATTACTTGGGCTTATTTATTTAATTTGTTACATACTTGGTCTTTTATTAATGGACTTATGATTAGTGGACTTGGAAGCCCACCCTACATCCTTAATGGACTAATTAGCCCATATTTATGCAAGTATTACATTAGGTTTCAACTAGATAAATTAGCTTAGTAAAGAATCTAGTTACTTGCATATTTCCCACACCATTTTGCTTTATTTCCATACTAAGCTATCACCATTCTCCCATGTTGAAAGAACAATTGATCCCTTCCTCTTTTTCTTCTCTTGGCCGTGAGTTTTGAGTGATGGGAGGGAGGATTTAAAATTTTTTTGTTACATATCACTAGCATTTTACTTCACTCTTTCACACACACACACACACACACACACACACACACTTACTTGCATCTCATTTTCTCTCAAAACTTGTAAGTAACAAGCTTACTTTTCTCTTCTTTTTCTTCATAAAAACCGAAACCTACATACATCATCATCATCATTTGCTTGTTTGTTTACTTGTTCATTGTTGTTGTTTGTTACTTGTTCTTAGTTGTTGTTTACTTACTAAGTTGTAAGAATCAAACTCTCTAGTTTATTCTTCATATCATCTTGTTTATTCAAGAACATAAAGAACCTAGGAGAATCAAGTTTATATTTTGATTCTTCCATAAAACTTGTTAAAGAAAGTTCATGAGTTTATAATCATACTTGTGTTCATGAAGTAAACTTAAAGTTTACTTTCTTAAAGATCAAAGCCTTGGCTTGAATCTTTAAAAGTATGAACAACCATGAACTTATTACTTGTAGATTTAACTTATTTCTTCATTTTATGTACTTTAAAGTTGTGATTTGGTCAAGTATTACTAGTTAATCTTGATCTCATATTTCTTGAAACTAAAAGTTAACTTTGTAAGTTCAAGAGCATGGAAGTATAACTTTTTATTTATGACTTCATATACTTGTGTTGGATCCAACTTAAGAACTTTAGGTCTAGACTTTTGAGTCCAGGATCTTCAAGATCTAACTAAGAACTATGTTCTACAACTTAAGATCTTGTTCACTTAAGTTATTTTCAAGTTTGTAGCTTAATATTACTTTTATAACTCTTGTATGTGTTGGATCTAAGATCTTGATGTAACTTTGGTTCATCAAACTTCCTACAACTCTTAAGTGAGTTGTGCTACACATCTTAGACTTACACTAGTGTCATAATAGTCAAAACTTGGTTAATAGTACTTTTAGAGTTCATGTATGTGTCGGATCTAAGATCTTGATGTAACTTTGGTTTATCAAACTACTTACAACCCTTAAATGAGTTGTGCTACTTATATTAGACTTACACTTGTGTTATGATGGTCAAAACTTGGTAAATATGATGCAAACACATCAACGAGTTGTACACTTGAAGCTATATGCATCAAGGATGAGAACCGTGATGAGCATCGAGCACTAATAACCCACCGGAACACTAAACCTACTGTTTTTGGGTCAGATCAGAATACCTGGGCTACTGTAAAGTTTATTTTCAGTTATCTCTGTTTGAGTAGATAATTTTTCGTTTAAGACTCATCTTAATCCGAGTTACGGTTTAGGATCTATGGCCCTCTGAACGTCACTATGTCCTTTTAACGTTATGCTGAAAATTCTGACCTACTCGCACTTAAACCGTTGCCACGGTCAAACGAAGACGAGTTTGGTTCTGGAATTTTTACAGCAACTAAAGGACTCATATACGGAGCCATGGCCACCGGTCTCACCTCATTTCAGTTGGTATAGAGGCCGTGGCGACTGAACGAAGTCAGCCTTTATTTCAAACCCTAGTCTTGACTTAAAACTTACTTTACACTTTTTGTTTAATGATGAATGATGATGATACTTAAGACCTAATTTACATACATTTAAACCTTTGGGAACGATTTACTGACTTAGTAACTTTTGACTTAGGTTGAGGGCTATCCGGACCTACATACTTGCCTACTTTCCGAACCAACTTTACTACTACTTTACCACTGTGAGTTATAGCATCCCTTTTTACTTTAACTATTTTGGGAACTAAGAATACATGCGTATTTTACGTTTTACATACTAGGCACGAGTACTTAAACTTATTATATGTGTGGGTTATACAACGACATAAACTTTCCCCTTAGCTCGGTAACGTTTAGTCATTGGTCTTTGAACCGGTGAACGCGAATCTTAGATATGGATCCATAGGGTTTGACATCCCCACTCGGGCTAGTAGCGCTAGCATTTAATGGGTGTTTAATACTTCGTAAACATACGCACTCGCCAAGTGTACTTTCAGGGGGTTATAAACGTTAAGTTAGTTACCAAGTGCCCACGGTTAAACATATACTTTACATACTATTTTGAAACGCTCTTTGTAGCACTGAAATCTCATGGCCTACATTACATTA